>NW_026871307.1:0-335385 GCF_028564815.1 Eubalaena glacialis | reverse complement strand
GTTAGGGATTGGTTTAGGGTACGGGTTAGGATTAGCATACGTGTTCGGGTTAGGGTTTTGGTTAGGGTTAGGGTACGCGTTAGGGTTAGGGTATGGGTTAGGTTTAGGGTACACTTTAGGATTAGGGTATTTATTAAACCTATCCCACTCTCTAGATACCACTTAGCACGTAAAGGAATATTATTTGGGGTTCAGCCATGGAGAAGATTTTAGTCACTAGGATAAGATAAAGAATAAACTCATTATAAAAAAATCACATAAGGTTTTCTTTCTAACCTGTTCCTTAAAACACTAGTGTTTAGGAAATCTAATGGAGGCAAAAGCAGTAAAGGGTAGTTTAGGGTTAGGGTTAGGGTTAGGGTTAGGGTAGGGCTTAGGGTATGGGATAGGGTATGGGTGAGGGTACGGCATAGGGTAGGGTTTAGGGTTAGGGTTAGTGTTAGGGTTAGGGTTAGGGTATGGCTTAGGGTACGGGTGAGGGTACTGTGTAGGTCATTGGTTAGGGTTAGGTTAAGGCTTAGGATACAGGTTATTGTATGTGTTAGGGTACGGCGCAGGGTATGGGTAAGGGTTAGGGTTAGGGTTAGGTTTAGTGTTAGGGTACGGCTTAGGGTACGGGTTAGGGTACGGGTGAGGGTACGGCGTAGTGTATAGGTTAGGGTTAGGGTTAGGGTACGGCTTAGGGTACGGGTTAGGTTACGGGTGAGGGTACGGCGTAGTGTATGGGTTAGGGTTAGGGTTAGGGTTAGTGTTAGTGTTAGGGTTAGGGTACGGCTTAGTGTATGGGATAGGGTACGGGTGAGGGTACGGCGTAGGGTAAGGTTAGGGTTAGAGTTAGGGTTAGGGTTGGGGTTAGGGTACGGCTTAGGGTACGGGTGAGGGTACGTGTGAGGGTACTGCGTAGGGTATTGGTTAGGGTTAGGATACGGCTTAGGATACGGGTTAGGGTACGGGTTAGGGTATGGCGTAGGCTATGGGTTAGGGTTAGGGTTAGGGTTAGGGTTAGGGTTAGGGTACGGCTTAGGGTACGGGTTAGGGTACGGGTGAGGTTACGGCGTAGGGTATAGTTTAGGGTTAGGGTTAGGGTTAGGGTACGGCTTAGGATACGGGTTAGGGTACAGGTGAGGGTACGGCGTAGCATATGGTTTAGGGTTAGGGTTAGGGTACGGCTTAGGGTACGGGTTAGGGTACGGGTGAGGGTACGGTGTAGGTTATGGGTTAGGGTTAGGGTTAGGGTTAGGGTTAGTTTTAGGGTTAGGGATTGGTTTAGGGTACGGGTTAGGATTAGCATACGTGTTCGGGTTAGGGTTTTGGTTAGGGTTAGGGTACGCGTTAGGGTTAGGGTATGGGTTAGGTTTAGGGTACACTTTAGGATTAGGGTATTTATGAAACCTATCCCACTCTCTAGATACCACTTAGCACGTAAAGGAATATTATTTAGGGTCCAGCCATGGAGAAGATTTTCGTTACTAGGATAAGATAAAGAATAAACACATTATAAAAAAATCACATTAGGATTTTCTTTTTAACCTGTTCTTTAAAACACTAGTGCTTAGGAAATCTAATGGAGGCAAAAGCAGTCAAGGGTAGTTTAGGGTTAGGGTTAGGGTTAGTGTTAGGGTTAGGGTATGGCTTAGGGTATGGGATAGGGTATGGGTGAGGGTACGGCATAGGGTAGGGTTTAGGGTTAGGGTTAGTGTTAGGGTTAGGGTTAGGGTATGGCTTAGGGTACGGGTGAGGGTACTGTGTAGGTCATTGGTTAGGGTTAGGTTAAGGCTTAGGATACAGGTTATTGTATGGGTTAGGGTACGGCGCAGGGTATGGGTAAGGGTTAGGGTTAGGGTTAGAGTTAGAGTTAGGGTACGGCTTAGGGTACGGGTTAGGGTACGGGTGAGGGTACGGGTTAGGGAACGGGAGAGGGTACGGCGTAGTGTATAGGTTAGGGTTAGGGTTAGGGTACGGCTTAGGGTACGGATTAGGGTACGGGTGAGGGTACGGCGTAGTGTATAGGATAGGGTTAGGTTTGGGTACGGCTTTGGGTACGGGTTAGGTTACGGGTGAGGGTACGGCGTAGGGTATGGGTTAGGGTTAGGGTTAGGGTTAGTGTTAGTGTTAGGGTTAGGGTACGGCTTAGCGTATGGGATAGGGTACGGGTGAGGGTACGGCGTAGGGTAGGGGTTAGGGTTAGAGTTAGGGTTAGGGTTGGGGTTAGGGTACGGCTTAGGGTACGGGTGAGGGTACGGGTGAGGGTACTGCGTAGGGTATTGGTTAGGGTTAGGATACGGCTTAGGATACGGGTTAGGGTACGGGTTATGGTATGGCGTAGGGTATGGGTTAGGGTTAGGGTTAGGGTTAGGGTTAGGGTACGGCTTAGGATACGGGTTAGGGTACGGGTGAGGGTACGGCGTAACGTATGGGTAAGGGTTAGGTTTAGGGTACGTCTTAGGGTACGGGTGAGGGTACGGGTGAGGGTACGGCGTAGGGTAAGTGTTAGGGTTAGGGTTAGGGTTAGGGTTAGTTTTAGGGTTAGGGATTGGTTTAGGGTACGGGTTAGGATTAGCGTACGTGTTAGGGTTAGGTTTTTTGTTAGGGTTAGGGTACGCGTTAGGGTTAGGGTATGGGTTAGGTTTAGGGTACACGTTAGGATTAGGGTATTTATTAAACCTATCCCACTCTCTAGATACCACTTAGCACGTAAAGGAATATTATTAGGGATCCAGCCATGGAGAAGATTTTAGTCACTAGGATAAGATAAAGAATAAACACATTATAAAAAAATCACATTAGGATTTTCTTTTTAACCTGTTCCTTAAAACACTAGTGTTTAGGAAATCTAATAGAGGCAAAAGCAATCAAGGGTAGTTTAGGGTTAGGGTTAGGGTTAGGGTTAGTGTTAGGGTTAGGGTACGGCTTAGGGTATGGGATAGGGTACGGGTGAGGGTACGGCATAGGGTAGGGGTTAGGGTTAGGGTTAGGGTACGGCTTAGGGTACGGGTTAGGTTACGGGTGAGGGTACGGCGTAGTGTATGGGTTAGGGTTAGGGTTAGGGTTAGTGTTAGTGTTAGGGTTAGGGTACGGCTTAGCGTATGGGATAGGGTACGGGTGAGGGTACGGCGTAGGGTAGGGGTTAGGGTTAGGGTTAGGGTTAGGGTTAGGGTATGGCTTAGGGTACGGGTGAGGGTACGGGTGAGGGTACTGCGTAGGGTATTGGTTAGGGTTAGGGTACGGCTTAGGATACGTGTTAGGGTACGGGTTAGGGTACGGTGTAGAGTGTGGGTTAGGGTTAGGGTTAGTGTTAGGGTTAGGGTTACGGTACGTCTTAGGGTACGTGTTAGGGTACGGGTGAGGGTACGGCGTAGGTTATGCGTTAGGGTTAGGGTTAGGGTTAGGGTACGTCTTAGTGTACGGGTGAGGGTATGGGTGAGGATACTGCGTAGGGTATTGGTTAGGGTTACGGTAGGTCTTAGTATACGGGTTAGGGTACGGGTGAGGGTACGGCGTAGGTTATGGGTTAGGGTTAGGGTTAGTGTTAGGGTTATTGTACGGCTTAGGTTATGGGATAGGGTATAGGTGAGGGTATGGCATAGGGTAGGGGTTAGGGTTAGGGTTAGGGTTAGGGTTAGGGTACGGCTTAGGGTACGGGTGAGGGTATGGGTGAGGATACTGCGTAGGGTATTGGTTAGGGTTAGGGTACAGCTTAGGATACGGGTTAGGGTACGTGTTAGGTTATGGCATACGGTATGGGTTAGGGTTAGGGTTAGGGTTAGTGTACGGCTTAGGGTACGGGTTAGGGTACGGGTGAGGTTACGGCATAGGGTATAGTTTAGGGTTAGGGTTAGAGTTAGGGTACGGCTTAGGATACGGGTTAGGTTACGGGTGAGGGTACGGCGTAGCGTATGGTTTAGGGTTAGGGTTAGGGTACGGCTTAGGATACGGGTTAGGGTACGGGTGAGGGTACGGCGTAGCGTATGGTTTAGGGTTAGGGTTAGGGTTAGGTTTAGGGTACGGCTTAGGGTACGGGTTAGGGTACGAGTGAGGGTATGGCGTAGTGTATAGGTTAGGGTTAGGGTTAGGGTTAGGGTATGGCTTAGGGTACAGGTTAGTGTACGAGTGAGGGTATGGCGTAGTGTATAGGTTAGGGTTAGGGTTAGGGTTAGGGTATGGCTTAGGGTACGGTGAGGGTACGGGTGAGGGTACTGTGTAGTGTATTGGTTATGGTTAGGGTACGGCTTAGAATACGGGTTAGGGTACGGGTTAGGGTACGGCATAGAGTATGGGTTAGGGTTAGGGTTAGGGTTAGGGTTAGGGTACGGCTTAGGGTACGGGTTAGGGTACGGGTGAGGGTATGGCGTAGTGTATAGGTTAGGGTTAGGGTTAGGTTTAGGGTACGGCTTAGGTTATGGGATAGGGTACGGGTGAGGGTACGGCGTAGGGTAGGGGTTAGGTTTAGGGTTAGGGTTAGTGTTAGGGTTAGGGTACGGCTTAGGGTATGGGATAGGTTACGGGTGAGGGTACGGCGTAGGGTAGGGGTTAGGGTTAGGTTTAGGGTTAGTGTTAGGGTTAGGGTACCGCTTAGGGTATGGGATAGGGTACGGCGTAGGGTAGCCATTAGGGTTAGGGTTAGGGTTAGAGTTAGGGTACGGCTTAGGATACGGGTTAGGGTACGGGTGAGGGTACTGCGTAGCGTATGGTTTAGGGTTAGGGTTAGGGTTAGGGTACGCGTTAGGGTTAGGGTATGGGTTAGGGTTAGGGTACACGTTAGGATTAGGGTATTTATTAAACCTATCCCACTCTCTAGATACCACTTAGCACGTAAAGGAATATTATTAGGGATCCAGCCATGGAGAAGATTTTAGTCACTAGGATAAGATAAAGAATAAACACATTATAAAAAAATCACATTAGGATTTTCTTTTTAACCTGTTCCTTAAAACACTGGTGCTTAGGAAATCTAATAGAGGCAAAAGCAATCAAGGGTAGTTTAGGGTTAGGGTTAGGGTTAGGGTTAGTGTTAGGGTTAGGGTACGGCTTAGGGTATGGGATAGGGTACGGGTGAGGGTACGGCGTAGGGTAGGGGTTAGGGTTAGGGTTAGGGTTAGGGTTAGTTTTAGGGTTAGGGATTGGTTTAGGGTAAGGTTTAGGATTAGCATACTTGTTCGGGTTAGGGTTTTGGTTAGGGTTAGGGTACGCGTTAGGGTTAGGGTATGGGTTAGGTTTAGGGTACACGTTAGGATTAGGGTATTTATTAAACCTATCCCACTCTCTAGATACCACTTAGCACGTAAAGGAATATTATTTGGGGTTCAGCCATGGAGAAGATTTTAGTCACTAGGATAAGATAAAGAATAAACACATTATAAAAAAATCACATAAGGTTTTCTTTTTAACCTGTTCCTTAAAACACTAGTGTTTAGGAAATCTAATGGAGGCAAAAGCAGTAAAGGGTAGTTTAGGGTTAGGGTTAGGGTTAGGGTTAGGGTAGGGCTTAGGATACGGGTGAGGTTACTCGTGAGGGTACTGCGTAGGTTATTGGTTAGGGTTAGGGTACGGCTTAGGATACGGGTTAGGATATGGGTTAGGTTACGGCGTAGTGTATAGGTTAGGGTTAGGGATAGGGTTAGGGTACGGCTTAGGGTATGGGATAGGGTACGGGTGAGGGTAAGGCGTAGGGTAGGGGTTAGGTTTAGGGTTAGGGTTAGTGTTAGGGTTAGGGTACGGCTTAGGGTATGGGATAGGTTACGGGTGAGGGTACGGCGTAGGGTAGGGGTTAGGGTTAGGTTTAGGGTTAGTGTTAGGGTTAGGGTACCGCTTAGGGTATGGGATAGGGTACGGCGTAGGGTAGCAGTTAGGGTTAGGGTTAGGGTTAGGGTACGGCTTAGGATACGGTTTAGGGTACGGGTGAGGGTGCGGCGTAGCGTATGGGTTAGGGTTAGGGTTAGGGTACGGCTTAGGGTACGGGTTAGGGTACGGGTGAGGGTACTGCGTAGGTTATGGGTTAGGGTTAGGGTTAGGGTTAGGGTTAGTTTTAGGGTTAGGGATTGGTTTAGGGTAAGGGTTAGGATTAGCATACTTGTTCGGGTTAGGGTTTTGGTTAGGGTTAGGGTACGCGTTAGGGTTGGTATGGGTTAGGTTTAGGGTACACGTTAGGATTAGGGTATTTATTAAACCTATCCCACTCTCTAGATACCACTTAGCACGTAAAGGAATATTATTTAGGGTCCAGCCATGGAGAATATTTTCGTCACTAGGATAAGATAAAGAATAAACACATTATAAAAAAATCACATTAGGATTTTCTTTTTAACCTGTTCCTTAAAACACTAGTGCTTAGGAAATCTAATGGAGGCAAAAGCAGTCAAGGGTAGTTTAGGGTTAGGGTTAGGGTTAGTGTTAGGGTTAGGGTACGGCTTAGGGTACGGGATAGGGTATGGGTGAGGATACGGCATAGGGTAGGGTTTAGGGTTAAGGTTAGTGTTAGGGTTAGGGTTAGGGTATGGCTTAGGGTACGGGTGAGGGTACTGTGTAGGTCATTGGTTAGGGTTAGGTTAAGGCTTAGGATACAGGTTATTGTATGGGTTAGGGTACGGCGCAGGGTATGGGTAAGGGTTAGGGTTAGGGTTAGGGTTAGAGTTAGGGTACGGCTTAGGGTACGGGTTAGGGAACGGGTGAGGGTACGGCGTAGGGTATAGGTTAGGGTTAGGGTTAGGGTACGGCTTAGGGTACGGATTAGGTTATGGGTGAGGGTACGGCGTAGGGTATGGGTTAGGGTTAGGGTTAGGGTTAGTGTTAGTGTTAGGGTTAGGGTACGGCTTAGCGTATGGGATAGGGTACGGGTGAGGGTACGGCGTAGGGTATGGGTTAGGGTTAGGGTTAGGGTTAGGGCTGGGTACGGCTTAGGGTACGGGTTAGGGTACGGGTGAGGGTACGGCGTAGTGTATAGGTTAGGGTTAGGGTTAGGGTTAGGGTACGGCTTAGGGTACGGGTTAGGGTACGGGTGAGGGTATGGCGTAGTGTATAGGTTAGGGTTAGGGTTAGGGTTAGGGTACGGCTTAGGGTATGGGATAGGGTACGGGTGAGGGTACGGCGTAGGGTAGGGTTTAGGTTTAGGGTTAGGGTTAGTGTTAGGGTTAGGGTACGGCTTAGGGTATGGGATAGGGTACGGTTGAGGGTACGGCGTAGGGTAGGGGTTAGGGTTAGGTTTAGGGTTAGTGTTAGGGTTAGGGTACCGCTTAGGGTTTGGGATAGGGTACGGCGTAGGGTAGCGGTTAGGGTTAGGGTTAGGGTTAGGGTTAGGGTACGGCTTAGGATACGGGTTAGGGTACGGGTGAGGGTACGGCGTAGCGTATGTGTTAGGGTTCGGGTTAGGGTACGGCTTAGGGTATGGGTTAGGATACGTGTGTGGTTACGGCGTAGGGTATGGTTTAGGGTTAGGATTAGTGTTAGGGTTAGGGTACCGCTTAGGGTATGGGATAGGGTACGGCGTAGGGTAGCGGTTAGGGTTAGGGTTAGGCTTAGGGTCAGGGTACGGCTTAGGGTACGGGTTAGGGTACGGGTGAGGGTACGGCGTAGGGTATGGGTTAGGGTTAGGGTTAGGGTTAGGGTTAGGGTTAGTTTTAGGGTTAGGGATAGTTTTGGGTACGGGTTAGGATTAGCGTATGTGTTAGGGTTAGGATTTGTGTTAGGTTTAGGGTATGCGTTCGGGTTAGCGTATGGGTTAGGCCTAGGGTACACGTTAGGATTAGGGTATTTATTAAACCTATCCCACTCTCTAGATACCACTTAGCACGTAAAGGAATATTATTTGGTGTCCAGCCATGGAGAAGATTTTAGTCACTAGGATAAGATAAAGAATAAACACATTATAAAAAAATCACATGAGGATTTTCTTTTTAACCTGTTCCTTAAAACACTAGTGCTTAGGAAATTTAATGGAGGCAAAAGCAGTCAAGGGTAGTTTCGGTTAGGGTTAGGGTTAGGGTTAGTGTTAGGGTTAGGGTACGGCTTAGGGTATGGGATAGGGTACGGGTGAGGGTATGGCGTAGGTTAGGGGTTAGGGTTAGGGTTAGGTTTAGGGTACGGGTGAGGGTAAGGGTGAGGATACTGCGTAGGGTATTGGTTAGGATTAGGGTACGGCTTAGGATACGGGTTAGGGTATGGGTTAGTGTACGGCGTAGGGTATGGGTTAGGGTATGGGTTAGGGTTAGGGTTAGGGTTAGGGGTAGGGTACGGCTTAGGGTACGGGTTAGAGTACAGGTGAGTGTACGGCGTAGGGTATAGGTTAGGGTTAGGGTTAGGGTTAGGGTTAGGGTACGGCTTAGGATACGGGTTAGGGTACGGGTGAGGGTACGGCGTAGCGTATGGGTTAGGGTTAGAGTTAGGGTACGACTTAGGGTACGGGTTAGGGTACGGGTGACGGTACGGCGTAGGGTATATGTTAGGGTTACGGTTAGTTTTAGGGTTAGGTCAAGGTATAGGGTACAGGTTAGGATTAGGGTACTTGTTAGGGTTAGGCTATGGGTTAGGGTTAGGGTTCACGTTAGGGTTAGGTCATTTATTAAACCTATCCCACTCTCTACATACCACTTAGCGCGTAAAGGAATGTAATTTGGGTTCCAACCATGGAGAAAATTTTAGACACTAGGATAAGATAAAGAATACACACATTATAAATAAGTCACATTAGCATTTTATTTTTAACCTGTTCCTTAAAACACTAGTGCTTAGGAAATCTATTGGAGGCAAAAGCAGTCAAGGGTAGTTTACAGTTAGTGTTAGGGTTAGGGTTAGGGTTAGGGTATGGCTTAGAGTAAGGGTGAGGGTACGGCGTAGGATATGTGTTAGGGTTAGTCTTAGGGTTAGGGTTAGAGTTAGGGTACGGCTTAGGGTACGGGTTAGGGTAAGAGTGAGGGTACGGAGTAGGGTATGGGTTAGGATTACGGTTAGGGTTAGGGTACGGCTTAGGATACGGGTTAGGGTAAGGGTGAGGGTACGGCAAAGGATATGGGTTAGGCTATGAGTTATTGTTAGGGTTAGGGTACGGCTTTGGGTACGGGTTAGAGTACGGGTGAGAGTTAGGTTTAGGGTATGGGTAAGGGTTAGTGTATGCATTAGAGTTAGGGTATTTATTAAACATATCCCACTCTCTAGATACCATTTAGCACGTAAAGTGAAGAGGCTGGAATGGCGAACCCGAGCACAAGGAGAGGAGAAATGAGGTGCGTTTTAGAAACCTTTCCCGATCTCACGGCATACCATCTTCTGGGTTTCCCATGCATGTTTTGATGTAGGAAGATGCCCTTGTACCTGGAGATTTGAGACCCATGGTGTGGGTACCCCGCGGTGTTACTTTAAAGTATCTGGGTTTGCTCACCCAACCTCACCAATCCTCTCAGCCCCAAGAGTGTCCAGCCTTATGTCTCATCCAGCTGTGGGTCTAGATATGGTCAATCCAAGTTGCATCAGAGACCCTGAACTGATTTTGTACGAATTTCTCTTTCACTGTCTTTGTTTTGTGGGTTTTTTAAAGTAATTTATGTTTAGAATGGGGCTTGGCTGCTTTTCCCTGCTATGTTTATTCCGCTTTACACCCTCTTGATTCACTTGCAGAGAGATATCGATACATAGGTTTTCAGATTCTTACTAGTCAGATATATTCTTGTGCGGTGACTAGGGGGTGTTGAGTCCAGTTCACTGAGCAGGGAGTAGGCCTTGTCTATTACATATTTGGCTTATGGAGCGGTCTCTGAGCTAATTTCAAACCCTTGTTCTATGCATCATCCCACCTCACCTTTCCCGTTAAGCAGCCATAGTGTGTCTTCTAAAGGTGTGACTCTGTTCTGTTTTGTAATTCCGTTCAAGTGTAGCGATTTTGACATTCCCTCTCTAAGCGATATCTTAGGATAAGTGTCTTTTTCTGTGTGACTTATTTCACTTAGAATCATCGTCGCTAAATCCACTCATCATGCTGCTAACTAGCCTTATGACATTGATTTCATGGCTGAGTGATATTCCATTGTGCCAAGTACCACCATTTCTTTATCCATTTTTCTCTTTCCTGGGATATTGAAGGTGTACCGAAGTGGAGGTTCTTGGAAACAGAGCAGCCGTAAAGTTTGGGGTGCCTGTGTCTTGTTGATTTTTAGTTTTCCCACTTTATACGCCCATGAGTGGAAGTGCCCTATGCTCTCTAAGCTGTGTTTATTACTTGTTTCAGGACACACCGTACACTTCTCCAGAGTGCCTGTTGGCTATTTACATCCTACCCATTAGCGTAGCAAGGCTCGCATGTCTCCATGGCCTGTCCTGCTTTTCTGGTTTTTACACTTTTTTCAGCATGGCTTTTTTGACCGAGGGCAAGCGAGATTTCTTTGTAGCACTGATTTGCCCTTCCGGCTTGCTTGGTTGGCCAAAAAGGGCGTATGCGTTTTTTCCTGAATATATTCAGGAAAAAACGCATACGCCCTTTTTGGCCAAGGGCATCATTGTCAACGTTTTGCCGCTTTTCATGTGCTTTAAAGGCGAGTCGAATCTACCTCCTGAAATCTGTTTCCTGCAAATCTGCCTTGCTTTCAAATCCTCTTCGTTGCCTTCCCTCAATATATTTGTGGACGAGAGTTCTCATTTATAACTCTGCACGTTTGTGAATTGTGTGCCCCTGAGCTCCATTTGTCTACTCGCTTTTTTGGGAGCTGGCTGCAAAAGCGCAGGATTGCTTCAGGCCCTATTTTGGTTCTGGGGGGCAGGCTGAGCCTGTGGTTCATTCTTCTTCCTGATGGGAAAATGGAGTGACCTATGCCTGTCCCAACACCTAGGGCTCGTCTCTCGTTGGTTCCGCATCTTCCCGTTCATCCTCAGGACAAATTGCAACCGGGACGAAACAGGAGGTTAAAGGTGCCGATTCTCCAAGTAGGGAGATGGTTAGTCAAGCGGCTGGAATGGCGAAACCGAGCACAAGGAGAGGAGAAATGAGATGCGTTTTAGAAACCTTTCCCAATCTCACGGCATACCATCTTCTGGGTTTCCCATGCATGTTTTGATGTAGGAAGATGCCCTTGTACCTGGAGATTTGAGACCCATGGGGTGTGTACCCCGCGGTGTTACTTTAAAATATCTGGGTTTGCTCACCCAACCTCACCAATCCTCTCAGCCCCAAGAGTGTCCAGCCTTATGTCTCATCCAGCTGTGGGTCTAGATATGGTCAATCCAAGTTGCATCAGAGACCCTGAACGGATTTTGTAAGAATTTCTCTTTCACTGTCTTTGTTTTGTGGGTTTTTTAAAGTAATTTATGTTTAGAATGGGGCTTGGCTGCTTTTCCCTGCTGTGTTTATTCCGCTTTACACACTCTTGATTCACTTGCAGAGAGATATCGATACATAGGTTTTCAGATTCTTACTAGTCAGATATATTCTTGTGCGGTGACTAGGGGGTGTTGAGTCCAGTTCACTGAGCAGGGAGTAGGCCTTGTCTATTACATATTTGGCTTATGGAGCGGTCTCTGAGCTAATTTCAAACCCTTGTTTTATGCATCACCCCACCTCACCTTTCCCGTTAAGCAGCCATAGTGTGTCTTCTAAAGGTGTGACTCTGTTCTGTTTTGTAATTCAGTTCAAGTTTAGCGATTTTGACATTCCCTCTATAAGCGATATCTTAGGATAAGTGTCTTTTTCTGTGTGACTTATTTCACTTAGAATCATCGTCGCTAAATCCACTCATCATGCTGCTAACTAGCCTTATGACATTGATCTCATGGCTGAGTGATATTCCATTGGGCCAAGTACCACTATTTCTTTATCCATTTTTCTCTTTCTGGGATATTGAAGGTGTACCGAAGTGATGGTTCTTGGAAGCAGAGCAGCCGTAAACTTTGGGGTGCCTGTGTCTTGTTGATTTTTAGTTTTCCCAATTTATACGCCCATGAGTGGAAGTTCCCTATGCTCTCTAAGCTGTGTTTATTACTTGTTTCAGGACACACCGTACACTTCTCCAGAGTGCCTGTTGGCAAATTACATCCCGCCCATCAGCGTAGCAAGGCTCCCATGTCTCCATGGCCTGTCCTGCTTTTCTGGTTTTTACACTTTTTTCAGCATGGCCCTTTTGACCGAGGGCAAGCGAGACTTCCTTGTAGCGCTGATTTGCCCTTCCGGCTTGCTTGGTTGGCCAAAAAGGGCGTATGCGTTTTTTCCTGAATATATTCAGGAAAAAACGCATACGCCCTTTTTGGCCAAGGTCATCATTGTCAACGTTGTGCCGCTTTTCATGTGCTTTAAAGGCGAGTCGAATCTACCTCCTGAAATCTGTTTCTTGCAAATCTGCTTTGCTTCAAATCCTCTTCGTTGCCTTCCCTCAATATATTTGTGGACGAGAGTTATCATTTATAACTCTGCACGTTTCTGAATTGCAGTGCCCCTGAGCTCCATTTTTCTACTCGCTTTTTTGGGAGCTGGCCGCAAAAGCGCAGGATTGCTTCAGGCCCTATTTTGGTTCTGGGGGGCAGGCTGAGCCTGTGGTTCATTCTTCTTCCTGATGGGAAAATGGAGTGACCTGTGCCTGTCCCAACACCTAGGGCTAGTCTCTCGTTGGTTCCCCGTCTTCCCGTTCATCCTCAGGACAAATTGCAACCTGTACGAAACAGGAGGTTAAAGGTGCTGATTCTCCAAGTAGGGAGATGGTTAGTCAAGCGGCTGGAATGGCGAACCCGAGCACAAGGAGAGGAGAAATGAGGTGCGTTTTAGAAACCTTTCCCGATCTCACGGCATACCATCTTCTGGGTTTCCCATGCATGTTTTGATGTAGGAAGATGCCCTTGTACCTGGAGATTTGAGACCCATGGGGTGTGTAACCCACGGTGTTACTTTAAAGTATCTGCGTTTGCTCACCCAACCTCACCAATCCTCTCAGCCCCAAGAGTGTCCAGCCTTATGTCTCATCCAGCTGTGGGTCTAGATATGGTCAATCCAAGTTGCATCATAGACCCTGAACGGATTTTGTAAGAATTTCTCTCTCTTTCACTGTCTTTGTTTTGTGGGTTTTTTAAAGTAATTTATGTTTAAAATGGGGCTTGGCTGCTTTTCCGTGCTGCGTTTATTCGCTTTACACCCTCTTGATTCACTTGCAGAGAGATATCGATACATAGGTTTTCAGATTCTTACTACTCAGATATATTCTTGTGCGGTGACTAGGGGGTGTTGAGTCCAGTTCACTGAGCAGGGAGTAGGCCTTGTCTATTACATATTTGGCTTATGGAGCGGTCTCTGAGCTAAGTTCAAACCCTTGTTTTATGCATCACCCCACCTCACCTTTCCGGTTAAGCAGCCATAGTGTGTCTTCTAAAGGTGTGACTCTGTTCTGTTTTGTAATTCAGTTCAAGTGTAGCGATTTTGACATTCCCTCTATAAGCGATATCTTAGGATAAGTGTCTTTTTCTGTGTGACTTATTTCACTTAGAATCATCGACACTAAATCCACTCATCATGCTGCTAACTAGCCTTATGACATTGAATTCATGGCTGAGTGATATTCCATTGTGCCAAGTACCACTATTTGTTTATCCATTTTTCTCTTTCCTGGGATATTGAAGGTGTACTGAAGTAGAGGTTCTTGGAAACAGAGCAGCCGTAAAGTTTGGGTTGCCTGTGTCTTGTTGATTTTTAGTTTTCCCAATTTATACGCCCATGAGTGGAAGTGCCCTATGCTCTCTAAGCTGTGTTTATTACTTGTTTCAGGACACACCGTACAATTCTCCAGAGTGCCTGTTGGCAATTTACATCCCGCCCATCAGCGTAGCAAGGCTCCCATGTCTCCATGGCCTGTCCTGCTTTTCTGGTTTTTACACTTTGTTCAGCATGGCCCTTTTGACCGAGGGCAAGCGAGACTTCTTTGTAGCGCTGATTTGCCCTTCCGGCTTGCTTGGTTGGCCAAAAAGGGCGTATGCGTTTTTTCCTGAATATATTCAGGAAAAAACGCATACGCCCTTTTTGGCCAAGGGCATCATTGTCAACGTTTTGCCGCTTTTCATGTGCTTTAAAGGCGAGTGGAATCTACCTCCTGAAATCTGTTTCCTGCAAATCTGCCTTGCTTTCAAATCCTCTTCGTTGCCTTCCCTCAATATATTTGTGGACGAGAGTTCTCATTTATAACTCTGCACGTTTGTGAATTGCAGTGCCCCTGAGCTCCATTTGTCTCCTCGCTTTTTTGGGAGCTGGCCGCAAAAGCGCAGGATTGCTTCAGGCCCTATTTTGGTTCTGGGGGGCAGGCTGAGCCTGTGGTTCATTCTTCTTCCTGATGGGAAAATGGAGTGACCTACGCCTGTCCCAACACCTAGGGCTCGTCTCTCGTTGGTTCCGCGTCTTCCCGTTCATCCTCAGGACAAATTGCAACCTGTACGAAATAGGAGGTTAAAGGTGCTGATTCTCCAAGTAGGGAGATGGTTAGTCAAGCGGCTGGAATGGCGAACCCGAGCACAAGGAGAGGAGAAATGAGGTGCGTTTTAGAAGCCTTTCCCGATCTCACAGCATACCATCTTCTGGGTTTCCCATGCATGTTTTGATGTAGGAAGATGCCCTTGTACCTGGAGATTTGAGACCCATGGGGTGGGTACCCCGCAGTGTTATTTAAAGTATCTGCATTTGCTCACCCTACCTCACCAATCCTCTGAGCCCCAAGAGTGTCCAGCCTTATGTCTCATCCAGCTGTGGGTCTAGATATGGGCAATCCAGGTTGCATCAGAGACCCTGAACGGATTTTGTAAAAATTTCTCTGTCTTTCACTGTTTTTTTTGTGTGGGATTTTTAAAGTAATTTATGTTTAGAATGGGGATTGGCTGCTTTTCTCTGCTGTGTTTATGCCGCTTTACACCCTCTTGATTCACTTGCAGAGAGATATCGATACATAGGTTTTCAGATTCTTAATAGTGAGATATATTCTTGTGCGGTGACTAGGGGGTGTTGAGTCCAGTTCACTGAGCAGGGAGTAGGCCTTGTCTATTACATATTTGGCTTATGGAGAGGTCTCTGAGCTAATTTCAAACCCTTGTTTTATGCATCACCCCACCTCACCTTTCCCGTTAAGCAGCCATAGTGTGTCTTCTAAAGGTGTGACTCTGTTCTGTTTTGTAATTCAGTTCAAGTGTAGCGATTTTGACATTCCCTCTATAAGCAATATCTTAGGATAAGTGTCTTTTTCTGTGTGACTTATTTCACTTAGAATCATCGTCGCTAAATCCACTCATCATGCTGCTAACTAGCCTTATGACATTGATTTCATGGCTGAGTGATATTCCATTGGGCCAAGTACCACTATTTCTTTATCCATTTTTCTCTTTCTGGGATATTGAAGGTGTACCGAAGTGGAGGTTCTTGGAAACAGAGCAGCCGTAAAGGTTGGGGTGCCTGTGTCTTGTTGATTTTTATTTTTCCCAATTTATACGCCCATGAGTGGAAGTGCCCTATGCTCTCTAAGCTGTGTTTATTACTTGTTTCAGGACACACCGTACCCTTCTCCAGAGTGGCTGTTGGCAATTTACATCCCGCCCATCAGCGTAGCAAGGCTCGCATGTCTCCATGGCCTGTCCTGCTTTTCTGGTTTTTACAATTTTTTCAGCATGGCCCTTTTGACCGAGGGCAAACGAGACGTCTTTGTAGCGCTGATTTGCCCTTCCGGCTTGCTTGGTTGGCCTAAAAGGGCGTATGCGTTTTTTCCTGAGTATATTCAGGTAAAAACGCATATGCCCTTTTTGGCCAAGGGCATCATTGTCAACGTTTTGCCACTTTTCATGTGCTTTAAAGGCGAGTCGAATCTATCTCCTGAAATCTGTTTCCTGCAAATCTGCCTTGCTTTCAAATCCTCTTCGTTGCCTTCCCTCAATATATTTGTGGACGAGAGTTCTCATTTATAACTCTGCACGTTTGTGAATTGCAGTGCCCCTGAGCTCCATTTGTCTCCTCGCTTTTTTGGGAGCTGGCCACAAAAGCGCAGGATTGCTTCAGGCCCTATTTTGCTTCTGGGGGGCAGGCTGAGCCTGTGGTTCATTCTTCTTCCTGATGGGAAAATGGAGTGACCTGTGCCTGTCCCAACACCTAGCGCTAGTCTCTCGTTGGTTCCCCGTCTTCCCGTTCATCCTCAGGACAAATTGCAACCTGTACGAAACAGGAGGTTAAAGGTGCTGATTCTCCAAGTAGGGAGATGGTTAGTCAAGCGGCTGGAATGGCGAACCCGAGCACAAGGAGAGGAGAAATGAGGTGCGTTTTAGAAGCCTTTCCCGATCTCACGGCATACCATCTTCTGGGTTTCCCATGCATGTTTTCATGTAGGAAGATGCCCTTGTACCTGGAGATTTGAGACCCATGGGGTGTGTACCCCGCGGTGTTACTTTAAAGTATCTGGGTTTGCTCACCCAACCTCACCAATCCTCTCAGCCCCAAGAGTGTCCAGCCTTATGTCTCATCCAGCTGTGGGTCTAGATATGGTCAATCCAAGTTGCATCAGAGACCCTGAACGGATTTTGTAAGAATTTCTCTTTCACTGTCTTTGTCTTGTGGGTTTTTTCAAGTAATTTATGTTTAAAATGGGGCTTGGCTGCTTTTCCCTGCTGTGTTTATTCCGCTTTACACCCTCTTGATTCACTTGCAGAGAGATATCGATACATAGGTTTTCAGATTCTTACTAGTCAGATATATTCTTGTGCGGTGACTAGGGGGTGTTGAGTCCAGTTCACTGAGCAGGGAGTAGGCCTTGTCTATTACATATTTGGCTTATGGAGCGGTCTCTGAGCTAAGTTCAAACCCTTGTTTTATGCATCACCCCACCTCACCTTTCCCGTTAAGCAGCCATAGTGTGTCTTCTAAAGGTTTGACTCTGTTCTGTTTTGTAATTGAGTTCAAGTGTAGCGATTTTGACATTCCCTCTATAAGCGATATCTTAGGATAAGTGTCTTTTTCTGTGTGACTTATTTCACTTAGAATCATCGTCACTAAATCCACTCATCATGCTGCTAACTAGCCTTATGACATTGATTTCATGGCTGAGTGATATTCCATTGTGCCAAGTACCACTATTTGTTTATCTATTTTTCTCTTTCCTGGGATATTGAAGGTGTACTGAAGTGGAGGTTCTTGGAAACAGAGCACCCGTAACGTTTGGGGTGCCTGTGTCTTGTTGATTTTTAGTTTTCCCAATTTATACGCCCATGAGTGGAAGTGCCCTATGCTCTCTAAGCTGTGTTTATTACTTGTTTCAGGACACACCGTACAATTTTCCAGAGTGCCTGTTGGCAATTTACATCCCGCCCATCAGCGTAGCAAGGCTCCCATGTCTCCATGGCCTGTCCTGCTTTTCTGGTTTTTACACTTTCTTCAGCATGGCCCTTTTGACCGAGGGCAAGTGAGACTTCTTTGTAGCGCTGATTTGCCCTTCCGGCTTGCTTGGTTGGCCAAAAAGGGCATATGCGTTTTTTCCTGAATATATTCAGGAAAAAACGCATATGCCCTTTTTGGCCCAGGGCATCATTGTAAACGTTTTTCCGCTTTTCATGTGCTTTAAAGGCGAGTCGAATCTACCTCCTGAAATCTGTTTCCTGCAAATCTGCCTTGCTTTCAAATCCTCTTCGTTGCCTTCCCTCAATATATTTGTGGACGAGAGTTCTCATTTATAACTCTGCACGTTTGTGAATTGCAGTGCCCCTGAGCTCCATTTGTCTACTCGCATTTTTGGGAGCTGGCAGCAAAAGAGCAGGATTGCTTCAGGCCCTATTCGGCTTCCAGGGGGCCGCCGGAGCCTGTGGTTCATTCTTCTTCCTGATGGGAAAATGGAGTGACCTGTGGCTGTACCAACACCTAGGGCTAGTCTCTCGTTGGTTGCCCGTCTTCCCGTTCATCCTCAGGACAAATTGCAACCTGTACGAAACAGGAGGTTAAAGGTGCTGATTCTCCAAGTAGGGAGATGGTTAGTCAAGCGGCTGGAATGGCGAACCCGAGCACAAGGAGAGGAGAAATGAGGTGCGTTTTAGAAACCTTTCCCGATCTCACGGCCTACCATCTTCTGGGTTTCCCATGCATGTTTTGATGTAGGAAGATGCCCTTGTACCTGGAGATTTGAGACCCATGGTGTGGGTACCCCGCAGTGTTACTTTAAAATATCTGCATTTGTTCACCCAACCTCACCAATCCTCTGAGCCCCAAGAGTGTCCAGCCTTATGTCTCATCCAGCTGTGGGTCTAGATATGGTCAATCCAGGTTGCATCAGAGACCCTGAACTGATTTTGTAAGAATTTCTCTCTCTTTCACTGTTTTTTTTGTGTGGGTTTTTTAAAGTAATTTATGTTTAGAATGGGGCTTGGCTGCTTTTCTCTGCTGTGTTTATGCCGCTTTACACCCTCTTGATTCACTTGCAGAGAGATATCGATACATAGGTTTTCAGATTCTTACTACTCAGATATATTCTTGTGCGGTGACTAGGGGGTGTTGAGTCCAGTTCACTGAGCAGGGAGTAGGCCTTGTCTATTACATATTTGGCCTATGGAGAGGTCTCTGAGCTAATTTCAAACCCTTGTTTTATGCATCACCCCACCTCACCTTTCCCGTTAAGCAGCCATATTGTGTCTTCTAAAGGTGTGACTCTGTTCTGTTTTGTAATTCAGTTCAAGTGTAGCGATTTTGACATTCCCTCTATAAGCGATATCTTAGGATAAGTGTCTTTTTCTGTGTGACTTATTTCACTTAGAATCATCGTACCTAAATCCACTCATCATGCTGCTAACTAGCCTTATGACATTGATTTCATGGCTGAGTGATATTCCATTGGGCCAAGTACCACCATTTCTTTATCCATTTTTCTCTTTCTGGGATATTGAAGGTGTACCGAAGTGGAGGTTCTTGGAAACAGAGCAGCCGTAAAGGTTGGGGTGCCTGTTTCTTGTTGATTTTTATTTTTCCCAATTTATACGCCCATGAGTGGAAGTGCCCTATGCTCTCTAAGCTGTGTTTATTACTTGGTTCAGGACACACCGTACACTTCTCCAGAGTGCCTGTTGGCAATTTACAACCTGCCCATCAGCGTAGCAAGGCTCCCATGTCTCCATGGCCTGTCCTGCTTTTCTGGTTTTTACAGTTTGTTCAGCATGGCCCTTTTGACCGAGGGCAAGCGAGAGTTCTTTGTAGCGCTGATTTGCCCTTCCGGCTTGCTTGGTTGGCCAAAAAGGGCGTATGCGTTTTTTCCTGAATATATTCAGGAAAAAACGCATACGCCCTTTTTGGCCAAGGGCATCATTGTCAACGTTTTGCCACTTTTCATGTGCTTTAAAGGCGAGTCGAATCTACCTCCTGAAATCTGTTTCCTGCAAATCTGCCTTGCTTTCAAATCCTCTTCGTTGCCTTCCCTCAATATATTTGTGGACGAGAGTTATCATTGATAACTCTGCACGTTTGTGAATTGCAGTGCCCCTGAGCTCCATTTGTCTACTCGCTTTTTTGGGAGCTGGCCGCAAAAGCGCAGGATTGCTTCAGGCCCTTTTTTGGTTCTGGGGGGCAGGCTGAGCCTGTGGTTCATTCTTCTTCCTGATGGGAAAATGGAGTGACCTGTGCCTGTCCCAACACCTAGGGCTAGTGTCTCGTTGGTTCCCCGTCTTCCCGTTCATCCTCAGGACAAATTGCAACCTGGACGAAACAGGAGGTTAAAGGTGCTGATTCTCCAAGTAGGGAGATGGTTAGTCAAGCGGCTGGAATGGAGAACCCGAGCACAAGGAGAGGAGAAATGAGGTGCGTTTTAGAAACCTTTCCCGATCTCACGGCATACCATCTTCTGGGTTTCCCATGCATGTTTTGATGTAGGAAGATGCCCTTGTACCTGGAGATTTGAGACCCATGGGGTGTGTACCCCGCGGTGTTACTTTAAAGTATCTGGGTTTGCTCACTCAACCTCACCAATCCTCTCAGCCCCAAGAGTGTCCAGCCTTATGTCTCATCCAGCTGTGGGTCTAGATATGGTCAATCCAGGTTGCATCAGAGACCCTGAACGGATTTTGTAAGAATTTCTCTTTCACTGTCTTTGTTTTGTGGGTTTTTTAAAGTAATTTATGTTTAGAATGGGGCTTGGCTGCTTTTCCCTGCTGTGTTTATTCCGCTTTACACCCTCTTGATTCACTTGCAGAGAGATATTGATACATAGGTTTTCAGATTCTTACTAGTCAGATATATTCTTGTGCGGTGACTAGGGGGTGTTGAGTCCAGTTCACTGAGCAGGGAGTAGGCCTTGTCTATTACATATTTGGCTTATGGAGCGGTGTCTGAGCTAATTTCAAACCCTTGTTTTATGCATCACCCCACCTCACCTTTCCGGTTAAGCAGCCATAGTGTGTCTTCTAAAGGTGTGCCTCTGTTCTGTTTTGTAATTCAGTTCAAGTGTAGCGATTTTGACATTCCCTCTATAAGCGATATCTTAGGATAAGTGTCTTTTTCTGTGTGACTTATTTCACTTAGAATCATCTTACCTAAATCCACTCATCATGCTGCTAACTAGCCTTATGACATTGATTTCATGGCTGAGTGATATTCCATTGTGCCAAGTACCACTATTTGTTTATCCATTTTTCTCTTTCCTGGGATATTGAAGGTGTACTGAAGTGGAGGTTCTTGGAAACAGAGCACCCGTAACGTTTGGGGTGCCTGTGTCTTGTTGATTTTTAGTTTTCCCAATTTATACGCCCATGAGTGGAAATGCCCTATGCTCTCTACGCTGTGTTTATTACTTGTTTCAGGACACACCGTACACTTCTCCAGAGTGCCTGTTGGCAATTTACATCCTGCCCATCAGCGTAGCAAGGCTCCCATGTCTCCATGGCCTGTCCTGCTTTTCTGGTTTTTACTGTTTGTTCAACATGGCCCTTTTGACCGAGGGAAAGCGAGACTTCTTTGTAGCGCTGATTTGCCCTTCCGGCTTGCTTGGTTGGCCAAAAAGGGCGTATGCGTTTTTTCCTGAATATATTCAGGAAAAAACGCATACGCCCTTTTTGGCCAAGGGCCTCATTGTCAACGTTTTGCCGCTTTTCATGTGCTTTACAGGCGAGTCGAATCTACATCCTGAAATCTGTTTCCTGAAAATCTGCCTTGCTTTCAAATCCTCTTCGTTGCCTTCCCTCAATATATTTGTGGACGAGAGTTCTCATTGATAACTCTGCACGTTTGTGAATTGCAGTGCCCCTGAGCTCCATTTTTCTACTCGCTTTTTTGGGAGCTGGCCGCAAATGCGCAGGATTGCTTCAGGCCCTATTTTGGTTCTGGGGGGCAGGCTGAGCCTGTGGTTCATTCTTCTTCCTGATGGGAAAATGGAGTGACCTGTGCCTGTCCCAAAACCTAGGGCTAGTCTCTCGTTGGTTCCCCGTCTTCCCGTTCATCCTCAGGACAAATTGCAACCTGTACGAAACAGGAGGTTAAAGGTGCTGATTCTCCAAGTAGGGAGATGTTTAGTCAAGCGGCTGGAATGGCAAACCCGAGCACAAGGAGAGGAGAAATGAGGTGCGTTTTAGAAGCCTTTCCCGATCTCACGGCATACCATCTTCTGGGTTTCCCATGCATGTTTTGATATAGGAAGATGCCCTTGTACCTGGAGATTTGAGACCCATGGGGTGTGTACCCCGCGGTGTTACTTTAAAGTATCTGGGTTTGCTCACCCAACCTCACCAATCCTCTCAGCCCCAAGAGTGTCCAGCCTTATGTCTCATCCAGCTGTGGGTCTAGATATGGTCAATCCAAGTTGCATCAGAGACCCTGAACGGATTTTGTAAGAATTTCTCTTTCACTGTCTTTGTCTTGTGGGTTTTTTCAAGTAATTTATGTTTAAAATGGGGCTTGGCTGCTTTTCCCTGCTGTGTTTATTCCGCTTTACACCCTCTTGATTCACTTGCAGAGAGATATCGATACATAGGTTTTCAGATTCTTACTAGTCAGATATATTCTTGTGCGGTGACTAGGGGGTGTTGAGTCCAGTTCACTGAGCAGGGAGTAGGCCTTGTCTATTACATATTTGGCTTATGGAGCGGTCTCTGAGCTAAGTTCAAACCCTTGTTTTATGCATCACCCCACCTCACCTTTCCCGTTAAGCAGCCATAGTGTGTCTTCTAAAGGTTTGACTCTGTTCTGTTTTGTAATTCAGTTCAAGTGTAGCGATTTTGACATTCCCTCTATAAGCGATATCTTAGGATAAGTGTCTTTTTCTGTGTGACTTATTTCACTTAGAATCATCGTCACTAAATCCACTCATCATGCTGCTAACTAGCCTTATGACATTGATTTCATGGCTGAGTGATATTCCATTGTGCCAAGTACCACTATTTGTTTATCCATTTTTCTCTTTCCTGAGATATTGAAGGTGTACTGAAGTGGAGGTTCTTGGAAACAGAGCACCCGTAACGTTTGGGGTGCCTGTGTCTTGTTGAATTTTAGTTTTCCCAATTTATACGCCCATGAGTGGAAGTGCCCTATGCTCTCTAAGCTGTGTTTATTACTTGTTTCAGGACACACCGTACAATTTTCCAGAGTGCCTGTTGGCAATTTACATCCCGCCCATCAGCGTAGCAAGGCTCCCATGTCTCCATGGCCTGTCCTGCTTTTCTGGTTTTTACACTTTCTTCAGCATGGCCCTTTTGACCGAGGGCAAGTGAGACTTCGTTGTAGCGCTGATTTGCCCTTCCGGCTTGCTTGGTTGGCCAAAAAGGGCATATGCGTTTTTTCCTGAATATATTCAGGAAAAAACGCATATGCCCTTTTTGGCCCAGGGCATCATTGTAAACGTTTTTCCGCTTTTCATGTGCTTTAAAGGCGAGTCGAATCTACCTCCTGAAATCTGTTTCCTGCAAATCTGCCTTGCTTTCAAATCCTCTTCGTTGCCTTCCCTCAATATATTTGTGGACGAGAGTTATCATTTATAACTCTGCACGTTTGTGAATTGCAGTGCCCCTGAGCTCCATTTGTCTACTCGCATTTTTGGGAGCTGGCAGCAAAAGCGCAGGATTGCTTCAGGCCCTATTCGGCTTCCAGGGGGCCGCCGGAGCCTGTGGTTCATTCTTCTTCCTGATGGGAAAATGGAGTGACCTGTGGCTGTACCAACACCTAGGGCTAGTCTCTCGTTGGTTGCCCGTCTTCCCGTTCATCCTCAGGACAAATTGCAACGTGGACGAAACAGGAGGTTAAAGGTGCTGATTCTCCAAGTAGGGAGATGGTTAGTCAAGCGGCTGGAATGGCGAACCCGAGAACAAGGAGAGGAGAAATGAGGTGCGTTTTAGAAGCCTTTCCCGATCTCACGGCATACCATCTTCTGGGTTTCCCATGCATGTTTTGATGTAGGAAGATGCCCTTGTACCTGGAGATTTGAGACCCATGCTGTGGGTACCCCGCAGTGTTACTTTAAAATATCTGCATTTGCTCACCCAACCTCACCAATCCTCTGAGCCCCAAGAGTGTCCAGCCTTATGTCTCATCCAGCTGTGGGTCTAGATATGGTCAATCCAGGTTGCATCAGAGACCCTGAACTGATTTTGTAAGAATTTCTCTCTCTTTCACTGTTTTTTTTGTGTGGGTTTTTTAAAGTAATTTATGTTTAGAATGGGGCTTGGCTGCTTTTCTCTGCTGTGTTTATGCCGCTTTACACCCTCTTGATTCACTTGCAGAGAGATATCGATACATAGGTTTTCAGATTCTTACTACTCAGATATATTCTTGTGCGGTGACTAGGGGGTGTTGAGTCCAGTTCACTGAGCAGGGAGTAGGCCTTGTCTATTACATATTTGGCCTATGGAGAGGTCTCTGAGCTAATTTCAAACCCTTGTTTTATGCATCACCCCACCTCACCTTTCCCGTTAAGCAGCCATATTGTGTCTTCTAAAGGTGTGACTCTGTTCTGTTTTGTAATTCAGTTCAAGTGTAGCGATTTTGACATTCCCTCTATAAGCGATATCTTAGGATAAGTGTCTTTTTCTGTGTGACTTATTTCACTTAGAATCATCGTACCTAAATCCACTCATCATGCTGCTAACTAGCCTTATGACATTGCTTTCATGGCTGAGTGATATTCCATTGGGCCAAGTACCACCATTTCTTTATCCATTTTTCTCTTTCTGGGATACTGAAGGTGTACCGAAGTGGAGGTTCTTGGAAACAGAGCAGCCGTAAAGGTTGGGGTGTCTGTGTCTTGTTGATTTTTATTTTTTCCAATTTATATGCCCATGAGTGGAAGTGCCCTATGCTCTCTAAGCTGTGTTTATTACTTGGTTCAGGACACACCGTACACTTCTCCAGAGTGCCTGTTGGCAATTTACAAGCTGCCCATCAGCGTAGCAAGGCTCCCATGTCTCCATGGCCTGTCCTGCTTTTCTGGTTTTTACAGTTTGTTCAGCATGGCCCTTTTGACCGAGGGCAAGCGAGAGTTCTTTGTAGCGCTGATTTGCCCTTCCGGCTTGCTTGGTTGGCCAAAAAGGGCGTATGCGTTTTTTCCTGAATATATTCAGGAAAAAACGCATACGCCCTTTTTGGCCAAGGGCATCATTGTCAACGTTTTGCCACTTTTCATGTGCTTTAAAGGCGAGTCGAATCTACCTCCTGAAATCTGTTTCCTGCAAATCTGCCTTGCTTTCAAATCCTCTTCGTTGCCTTCCCTCAATATATTTGTGGACGAGAGTTATCATTGATAACTCTGCACGTTTGTGAATTGCAGTGCCCCTGAGCTCCATTTGTCTACTCGCTTTTTTGGGAGCTGGCCGCAAAAGCGCAGGATTGCTTCAGGCCCTTTTTTGGTTCTGGGGGGCAGGCTGAGCCTGTGGTTCATTCTTCTTCCTGATGGGAAAATGGAGTGACCTGTGCCTGTCCCAACACCTAGGGCTAGTCTCTCGTTGGTTCCCCGTCTTCCCGTTCATCCTCAGGACAAATTGCAACCTGGACGAAACAGGAGGTTAAAGGTGCTGATTCTCCAAGTAGGGAGATGGTTAGTCAAGCGGCTGGAATGGCGAACCCGAGCACACGGAGAGGAGAAATGAGGTGCGTTTTAGAAACCTTTCCCGATCTCACGGCATACCATCTTCTGGGTTTCCCATGCATGTTTTGATGTAGGAAGATGCCCTTGTACCTGGAGATTTGAGACCCATGGGGTGTGTACCCCGCGGTGTTACTTTAAAGTATCTGGGTTTGCTCACTCAACCTCACCAATCCTCTCAGCCCCAAGAGTGTCCAGCCTTATGTCTCATCCAGCTGTGGGTCTAGATATGGTCAATCCAGGTTGAATCAGAGACCCTGAACGGATTTTGTAAGAATTTCTCTTTCACTGTCTTTGTTTTGTGGGTTTTTTAAAGTAATTTATGTTTAGAATGGGGCTTGGCTGCTTTTCCTGCTGTGTTTATTCCGCTTTACACCCTCTTGATTCACTTGCAGAGAGATATTGATACATAGGTTTTCAGATTCTTACTAGTCAGATATATTCTTGTGCGGTGACTAGGGGGTGTTGAGTCCAGTTCACTGAGCAGGGAGTAGGCCTTGTCTATTACATATTTGGCTTATGGAGCGGTCTCTGAGCTAATTTCAAACCCTTGTTTTATGCATCACCCCACCTCACCTTTCCCGTTAAGCAGCCATAGTGTGTCTTCTAAAGGTGTGCCTCTGTTCTGTTTTGTAATTCAGTTCAAGTGTAGCGATTTTGACATTCCCTCTATAAGCGATATCTTAGGATAAGTGTCTTTTTCTGTGTGACTTATTTCACTTAGAATCATCGTCACTAAATCCACTCATCATGCTGCTAACTAGCCTTATGACATTGATTTCATGGCTGAGTGATATTCCATTGTGCCAACTACCACTATTTGTTTATCCATTTTTCTCATTCCTGGGATATTGAAGGTGTACTGAAGTGGAGGTTCTTGGAAACAGAGCACCCGTAACGTTTGGGGTGCCTGTGTCTTGTTGATTTTTAGTTTTCCCAATTTATACGCCCATGAGTGGAAGTGCCCTATGCTCTCTAAGCTGTGTTTATTACTTGTTTCAGGACACACCGTACAATTTTCCAGAGTGCCTGTTGGCAATTTACATCCCGCCCATCAGCGTAGCAAGGCTCCCATGTCTCCATGGCCTGTCCTGCTTTTCTGGTTTTTACACTTTCTTCAGCATGGCCCTTTTGACCGAGGGCAAGTGAGACTTCTTTGTAGCGCTGATTTGCCCTTCCGGCTTGCTTGGTTGGCCAAAAAGGGCATATGCGTTTTTTCCTGAATATATTCAGGAAAAAACGCATATGCCCTTTTTGGCCCAGGGCATCATTGTAAACGTTTTTCCGCTTTTCATGTGCTTTAAAGGCGAGTCGAATCTACCTCCTGAAATCTGTTTCCTGCAAATCTGCCTTGCTTTCAAATACTCTTCGTTGCCTTCCCTCAATATATTTGTGGACGAGAGTTATCATTTATAACTCTGCACGTTTGTGAATTGCAGTGCCCCTGAGCTCCATTTGTCTACTCGCATTTTTGGTAGCTGGCAGCAAAAGCGCAGGATTGCTTCAGGCCCTATTCGGCTTCCAGGGGGCCGCCGGAGCCTGTGGTTCATTCTTCTTCCTGATGGGAAAATGGAGTGACCTATGCCTGTCCCAACACCTAGGGCTCGTCTCTCGTTGCTTCCGCGTCTTCCCGTTCATCCTCAGGACAAATTGCAACCTGTACAATCAGGAGGTTAAAGGTGCTGATTCTCCAAATAGGGAGATGGTTGGTCCAGCAGCTGGAATGGCGAACCCGAGCACAAGGAGAGGAGAAATGAGGTGCGTTTTAGAAACCTTTCCCGATCTCATGGCATACCATCTTCTGGGTTTCCCATGCATGTTTTGATGTAGGAAGATGCCCTTGTACCTGGAGATTTGAGACCCATGGGGTGTGTACCCCGCGGTGTTACTTTAAAGTATCTGCATTTGCTCACCCGACCTCACCAATCCTCTCAGCCCCAAGAGTGTCCAGTCTTATGTCTCATCCAGCTGTGGGTCTAGATATGGTCAATCCAGGTTGCATCAGAGACCCTGAACGGATTTTGTAAGAATTTCTCTCTCTTTCACTGTCTTTGCTTTGTGGGTTTTTTAAAGTAATGTATGTTTAGAATGGGGTTTGGCTGCTTTTCCCTGCTGTGTTGATGCCGATTTACACCCTCTTGATTCACTTGCAGAGAGATATCGATACATAGGTTTTCAGATTCATGCTAATCAGATATATTCTTGTGCGGTGACTAGGGGGTGTTGAGTCCAGTTCACTGAGCAGGGAGTAGGCCTTGTCTAGTACATATTTGGCTTATGGAGCGGTGTCTGAGCTAATTTCAAACCTTGTTTTATGCATCACCCCACCTCACCTTTCCGGTTAAGCAGCCATAGTGTGTCTTCTAAAGGTGTGCCTCTGTTCTGTTTTGTAATTCAGTTCAAGTTTAGCGATTTTGACATTCCCTCTATAAGCGATATCTTAGGATAAGTGTCTTTTTCTGTGTGAATTATTTCACTTAGAATCATCGTACCTAAATCCACTCATCATGCTGCTAACTAGCCTTATGACATTGATTTCATGGCTGAGTGATATTCCATTGTGCCAAGTACCACCATTTCTTTATCCATTTTTCTCTTTCCTGGGATATTGAAGGTGTACCGAAGCGGAGGTTCTTGGCAACAGAGCAGCCGTAAAGTTTGGGGTGCCTGTGTCTTGTTGATTTTTAGTTTTCCCAATTTATACGCCCATGAGTGGAAGTGCCCTATGCTCTCTACGCTGTGTTTATTACTTGTTTCAGGACACACCGTACTCTTCTCCAGAGTGCCTGTTGGCAATTTACATCCCGCCCATCAGCGTAGCAAGGCTTCCATGTCTCCATGGCCTGTCCTGCTTTTCTGGTTTTTACACTTTGTTCAGCATGGCCCTTTTGACCGAGGGCAAGCGAGACTTCTTTGTAGCGCTGATTTGCCCTTCCGGCTTGCTTGGTTGGCCAAAAAGGGCGTATGCGTTTTTTCCTGAATATATTCAGGAAAAAACGCATACGCCCTTTTTGGCCAAGGGCATCATTGTCAACGTTTTGCCGCTTTTCATGTGCTTTAAAGGCAAGTCGAATCTACCTCCTGAAATCTGTTTCCTGCAAATCTGCCTTGCTTTCAAATCCTCTTCGTTGCCTTCCCTCAATATATTTGTGGACGAGAGTTCTCATTTATAACTCTGCACGTTTGTGAATTGCAGTGCCCCTGAGCTCCATTTGTCTCCTCGCTTTTTTGGGAGCTGGCCGCAAAAGCGCAGGATTGCTTCAGGCCCTATTTTGGTTCTGGGGGGCAGGCTGAGCCTGTGGTTCATTCTTCTTCCTGATGGGAAAATGGAGTGACCTGTGCCTGTCCCAACACCTAGGGCTAGTCTCTCGTTGTTTCCCCGTCTTCCCCTTCATCCTCAGGACAAATTGCAACCTGGACGAAACAGGAGGTTAAAGGTGCTGATTCTCCAATTAGGGAGATGGTTAGTCAAGTGGCTGGAATGGCGAACCCGAGCACAAGGAGAGGAGAAATGAGGTGCGTTTTAGAAGCCTTTCCCGATCTCACGGCATACAATTCTCTGGGTTTCCCATGCATGTTTTGATGTAGGAAGATGCCCTTGTACCTGGAATTTTGAGACCCATGGGGTGTGTTTTCCGCAGTGTTACTTTAAAGTGTCTGCGTTTGCTCACCCAACCTCACCAATCCTCTCAGCCCCAAGAGTGTCCAGCCTTATGTCTCATCCAGCTGTGGGTCTAGATATGGTCAATCCAGGTTGCATCAGAGACCCTGAACGGATTTTGGAAGAATTTCTCTCTCTTTCACTGTCTTTGTTTTCTGGGTTTTTTAAAGTAATTTATGTTTAGAATCGGGCTAGGCTGCTTTTCCCTGCTGTGTTGATGCCGCTTTACACCCTCTTGATTCACTTGCAGAGAGATATCGATACATAGGTTTTCAGATTCATACTAGTCAGATATATTCTTGTGCGGTGACTAGGGGGTGTTGAGTCCAGTTCACTGAGCAGGGAGTAGGCCTTGTCTATTACATATTTGGCTTATGGTGCGGTGTCTGAGCTAATTTCAAACCCTTGTTTTATGCATCACCCCACCTCACCTTTCCAGTTAAGCAGCCATAGTGTGTCTTCTAAAGGTGTGACTCTGTTCTGTTTGTAATTCAGTTCAAGTGTAGCGATTTTGACATTCCCTCTATAAGCGATATCTTAGGATAAGTGCCTTTTTCTGTGTGACTTATTTCACTTAGAATCATCGTACCTAAATCCACTCATCATGCTGCTAACTAGCCTTATGACATTGATTTCATGGCTGAGTGATATTGCATTGTGACAAGTACCACCATTTCTTTATCCATTTTTCTCTTTCCTGGGATATTGAAGGTGTACCGAAGTGGAGGTTCTTGGCAACAGAGCAGCCGTAAACTTTAGGGTGCCTGTGTCTTGTTGATTTTTAGTTTTCCCAATTTATACGCCCATGAGTGGAATTGCCCTATGCTCTCTACGCTGTGTTTATTACTTGTTTCAGGACACACCGTACTCTTCTCCAGAGTGCCTGTTGGCAATTTACATCCCGCCCATCAGCGTAGCAAGGCTCCCATGTCTCCATGGCCTGTCCTGCTTTTCTGGTTTTTACAGTTTGTTCAGCATGGCCCTTTTGACCGAGGGCAAGCGAGACTTCTTTGTAGCGCTGATTTGCCCTTCCGGCTTGCTTGGTTGGCCAAAAAGGGCGTATGCGTTTTTTCCTGAATATATTCAGGAAAAAACGCATACGCCCTTTTTGGCCAAGGGCATCATTGTCAACGGTTTGCCGCTTTTCATGTGCTGTACAGGCGAGTCGAATCTACCTCCTGAAATCTGTTTCCTGCAAATCTGCCTTGCTTTCAAATCCTCTTCGTTGCCTTCCCTCAATATATTTGTGGACGAGAGTTCTCATTTATAACTCTGCACGTTTGTGAATTGCAGTGCCCCTGAGCTCCATTTGTCTCCTCGCTTTTTTGGGAGCTGGCCGCAAAAGCGCAGGATTGCTTCAGGCCCTATTTTGGTTCTGGGGGGCAGGCTGAGCCTGTGGTTCATTCTTCTTCCTGATGGGAAAATGGAGTGACCTCCGCCTGTCCCAAAACCTAGGGCTCATCTCTCGTTAGTTCCGCGTCTTCCCGTTCATCCTCAGGACAAATTGCAACCTGTACAATCAGGAGGTTAAAGGTGCTGATTCTCCAAGTAGGGAGATGGTTGGTCAAGCAGCTGGAATGGCGAACCCGAGCACAAGGAGAGGAGAAATGAGGTGCGTTTTAGAAACCTTTCCCGATCTCATGGCATACCATCTTCTGGGTTTCACATGCATGTTTGGATGTAGGAAGATGCCCTTGTACCTGGAGATTTGAGACCCATGGGGTGGGTACCCCGCGGTATTACTTTAAAGGATCTGCGTTTGCTCACCCAACCTCACCAATCCTCTCAGCCCCAAGAGTGTCCAGCCTTATGTCTCATCCAGCTGTGGGTCTAGATATGGTCAATCCAGGTTGCATCAGAGACCCTGAACGGATTTTGTAGGAATTTCTCTCTCTTTCACTGTCTTTGCTTTGTGGCTTTTTTAAAGTAATGTATGTTTAGAATGGGGTTTGGCTGCTTTTCCCTGCTGCGTTTATGCCGCTTTACACCCTCTTGATTCACTTGCAGAGAGATATCAATACACAGGTTTTCAGATTCATACTAGTCAGATATATTCTTGTGCGGTGACTAGGGGGTGTTGAGTCCAGTTCACTGAGCAGGGAGTAGGCCTTGTCTATTACATATTTGGCATATGGAGCGGTCTCTGAGCTAATTTCAAACACTTGTTTTATGCATCACCCCACCTCACCTTTCCGGTTAAGCAGCCATAGTGTGTCTTCTAAAGGTGTGCCTCTGTTCTGTTTTGTAATTCAGTTCAAGTGTAGCGATTTTGACATTCCCTCTATAAGCAATATCGTAGGATAAGTGTCTTTTTCTGTGTGACTTATTTCACTTAGAATCATCGTACCTAAATCCACTCATCATGCTGCTAACTAGCCTTATGACATTGATTTCATGGCTGAGTGATATTCCATTGTGCCAAGTACCACCATTTGTTTATCCATTTTTCTCTTTCCTGGGATATTGAAGGTGTACCGAAGCGGAGGTTCTTGGCAACAGAACAGCCGTAAAGTTTGGGGTGCCTGTGTCTTGTTGATTTTTAGTTTTCCCAATTTATACGCCCATGAGTGGAAGTGCCCTATGCTCTCAACGCTGTGTTTATTACTTGTTTCAGGACACACCGTACTCATCTCCAGAGTGCCTGTTGGCAATTTACATCCCGCCCATCAGCGTAGCAAGGCTCCCATGTCTCCATGGCCTGTCCTGCTTTTCTGGTTTTTACACTTTCTTCAGCATGGCCCTTTTGACCTAGGGAAAGCGAGACTTCTTTGTAGCGCTGATTTGCCCTTCCGGCTTGCTTGGTTGGCCAAAAAGGGCGTATGCGTTTTTTCCTGAATATATTCAGGAAAAAACGCATACGCCCTTTTTGGCCAAGGGCCTCATTGTCAACGTTTTGCCGCTTTTCATGTGCTTTAAAGGCGAGTCGAATCTACCTCCTGAAATCTGTTTCCTGCAAATCTGCCTTGCTTTCAAATCCTCTTCGTTGCCTTCCCTCAATATATTTGTGGACGAGAGTTCTCATTTATAACTCTGCACGTTTGTGAATTGCAGTGCCCCTGAGCTCCATTTGTCTCTTCGCTTTTTTGGGAGCTGGCCGCAAAAGCGCAGGATTGCTTCAGGCCCTATTTTGGTTCTGGGGGCCAGGCTGAGCCTGTGGTTCATTCTTCTTCCTGATGGGAAAATGGAGTGACCTGTGCCAGTCCCAACACCTAGGGCTAGTCTCTCGTTGTTTCCCCGTCTTCCCCTTCATCCTCAGGACAAATTGCAACCTGGACGAAACAGGAGGTTAAAGGTGCTGATTCTCCAATTAGGGAGATGGTAGTCAAGTGGCTGCAATGGCGAACTTGTGCACAAGGAGAGGAGAAATGAGGTGCGTTTTAGAAACGTTTCCCGATCTCATGGCATACCATCTTCTGGGTTTCCCATGCATGTTTTGATGTAGGAAGTTTCCCTTGTACCTGGAGATTTGAGACCCATGGGGTGGGTACCCCGCGGTGTTACTTTAAAGCATCTGCATTTGCTCACCCGACCTCACCAATCCTCTCAGCCCCAAGAGTGTCCAGCCTTATGTCTCATCCAGCTGTGGGTCTAGATATGGTCAATCCAGGTTGCATCAGAGACCCTGAACGGATTTTGTCAGAATTTCTCTCTCTTTCACTGTCTTTGCTTTGTGGGTTTTTTAAAGTAATGTATGTTTAGAATGGGGTTTGGCTGCTTTTCCCTGCTGTGTTTATGCCGCTTTACACCCTCTTGGTTCACTTGCAGAGAGATATCGATACATAGGTTTTTAGATTCATACTAGTCAGATATATTCTTGTGCGGTGACTAGGGGGTGTTGAGTCCAGTTCACTGAGCAGGGAGTAGGCCTTGTCTAGTACATATTTGGCTTATGGAGTGGTGTCTGAGCTAATTTCAAACCCTTGTTTTATGCATCACCCCACCTCACCTTTCCCGTTAAGCAGCCATAGTGTGTCTTCTAAAGGTGTGCCTCTGTTCTGTTTGTAATTCAGTTCAAGTGTAGCGATTTTGACATTCCCTCTATAAGCGATATCTTAGGATAAGTGCCTTTTTCTGTTTGACTTATTTCACTTAGAATCATCGTACCTAAATCCACTCATCATGCTGCTAACTAGCCTTATGACATTGATTTCATGGCTGAGTGATATTCCATTGTGCCAAGTACCACCATTTCTTTATCCATTTTTCTCTTTCCTGGGATATTGAAGGTGTACCGAAGCGGAGGTTCTTGGCAACAGAGCAGCCGTAAACTTTAGGGTGCCTGTGTCTTGTTGATTTTTAGTTTTCCCAATTTATACGCCCATGAGTGGAATTGCCCTATGCTCTCTACGCTGTGTTTATTACTTGTTTCAGGACACACCGTACTCTTCTCCAGAGTGCCTGTTGGCAATTTACATCCCGCCCATCAGCGTAGCAAGGCTCCCATGTCTCCATGGCCTGTCCTGCTTTTCTGGTTTTTACACTTTGTTCAGCATGGCCCTTTTGACCGAGGGCAAGCGAGACTTCTTTGTAGCGCTGATTTGCCCTTCCGGCTTGCTTGGTTGGCCAAAAAGGGCGTATGCGTTTTTTCCTGAATATATTCAGGAAAAAACGCATACGCCCTTTTTGGCCAAGGGCATCATTGTCAACGTTTTGTCACTTTTCATGTGCTTTAAAGGCGAGTCGAATCTACCTCCTGAAATCTGTTTCCTGCAAATCTGCCTTGCTTTCAAATCCTCTTCGTTGCCTTCCCTCAATATATTTGTGGACGAGAGTTCTCATTTATAACTCTGCACGTTTGTGAATTGCAGTGCCCCTGAGCTCCATTTGTCTCCTCGCTTTTTTGGGAGCTGGCCGCAAAAGCGCAGGATTGCTTCAGGCCCTATTTTGGTTCTGGGGGGCAGGCTGAGCCTGTGGTTCATTCTTCTTCCTGATGGGAAAATGGAGTGACCTGTGCCTGTCCCAACACCTAGGGCTAGTCTCTAGTTGGTTCCCCGTCTTCCCGTTCATCTTCAGGACAAACTGCAACCTGTACGAAACAGGAGGTTAAAGGTGCTGATTCTCCAAGTAGGGAGATGGTTAGTCAAGCGGCTGGAATGGCGAACCCGAGCACAAGGAGAGGAGAAATGAGGTGCGTTTTAGAAACTTTTCCCGATCTCACGGCATACCATCTTCTGGGTTTCCCATGCATGTTTTGATATAGGAAGATGCCCTTGTACCTGGAGATTTGAGACCCATGGGGTGTGTTCCCCACAGTATTACTTTAAAGTATCTGCGTTTGCTCACCCAACCTCACCAACACTCTCAGCCCCAAGAGTGTCCAGCCTTATGTCTCATCCAGCTGTGGGTCTAGATATGGTCAATCCAGGTTGCATCAGAGACCCTGAACGGATTTTGTAAGAATTTCTCTCTCTTTCACTGTCTTTGTTTTGTGGGTTTTTTAAAGTAATTTATGTTTAGAATCGGGCTTGGCTGCTTTTCCCTGCTGTGTTGATGCCGCTTTACACCCTCTTGATTCACTTGCAGAGAGATATCGATACATATGTTTTCAGATTCTTACTACTCAGATATATTCTTGTGTGGTGACTAGGGTGTGTTGAGTCCAGTTCACTGAGCAGGGAGTAGGCCTTGTCTATTACATATTTGGCTTATGGAGCGGTCTCTGAGCTAATTTCAAACCCTTGTTTTTTTGCATCACCCCACCTCACCTTTCCCGTTAAGCAGCCATAGTGTGTCTTCTAAAGGTGTGACTCTGTTCTGTTTTGTAATTCAGTTCAAGTGTAGCGATTTTGACATTCCCTCTATAAGCGATATCTTAGGATAAGTGTCTTTTTCTGTGTGACTTATTTCACTTAGAATCATCGTACCTAAATCCACTCATCATGCTGCTAACTAGCCTTATGACATTGATTTCATGGCTGAGTGATATTCCATTGTGCCAAGTACCACCATTTGTTTATCCATTTTTCTCTTTCCTGGGATATTGAAGGTGTACCGAAGTGGAGGTTCTTGGAAACAGAGCAGCCGTAAAGTTTGGGGTGCCTGTGTCTTGTTGATTTTTAGTTTTCCCAATTTATACGCCCATGAGTGGGAGTGCCCTATGCTCTTTAAGCTGTGTTTATTACTTGTTTCAGGACACACCGTACTCTTCTCCAGAGTGCCTGTTGGCAATTTACATCCCGCCCATCAGCGTAGAAAGGCTCCCTTGTCTCCATGGCCTGTCCTGCTTTTCTGGTTTTTACACTTTCTTCAGCATGGCCCTTTTGACCGAGGGCAAGCGAGACTTCTTTGTAGCGCTGATTTGCCCTTCCGGCTTGCTTGGTTGGCCAAAAAGGGCGTATGCGTTTTTTCCTGAATATATTCAGGAAAAAACGCATACGCCCTTTTTGGCCAAGGGCATCATTGTCAACGTTTTGCCACTTTTCATGTGCTTTAAAGGCGAGTTGAATCTACCTCCTGAAATCTGTTTCCTGCAAATCTGCCTTGCTTTCAAATCCTCTTCGTTGCCTTCCCTCAATATATTTGTGGACGAGAGTTCTCATTTATAACTCTGCACGTTTGTGAATTGCAGTGCCCCTGAGCTCCATTTGTCTCCTCGCTTTTTTGGGAGCTGGCCGCAAAAGCGCAGGATTGCTTCAGGCCCTATTTTGGTTCTGGGGGGCAGGCTGAGCCTGTGGTTCATTCTTCTTCCTGATGGGAAAATGGAGTGACCTGTGCCTGTCCCAACACCTAGGGCTAGTCTCTCGTTGTTTCCCCGTCTTCCCCTTCATCCTCAGGACAAATTGCAACCTGGACGAAACAGGAGGTTAAAGGTGCTGATTCTCCAATTAGGGAGATGGTTAGTCAAGTGGCTGGAATGGCGAATCCGAGCACAAGGAGAGGAGAAATGAGGTGCGTTTTAGAAACCTTTCCCGATCTCATGGCATACCATCTTCTGGGTTTCCCATGCATGTTTTGATGTAGGAAGATTCCCTTGTACCTGGAGATTTGAGACCCATGGGGTGGGTACCCCGCGGTGTTACTTTAAAGTATCTGCATTTGCTCACCCGACCTCACCAATCCTCTCAGCCCCAAGAGTGTCCAGCCTTATGTCTCATCCAGCTGTGGGTCTAGATATGGTCAATCCAGGTTGCATCAGAGAACCTGAACGGATTTTGTAAGAATTTCTCTCTCTTTCACTGTCTTTGCTTTGTGGGTTTTTTAAAGTAATGTATGTTTAGAATGGGGTTTGGCTGCTTTTCCCTGCTGTGTTTATGCCGCTTTACACCCTCTTGATTCACTTGCAGAGAGATATCGATACATAGGTTTTCAGATTCATACTACTCAGATATAATCTTGTGCGGTGACTAGGGGGTGTTGAGTCCAGTTAACTGAGCAGGGAGTAGGCCTTGTCTAGTACATATTTGGCTTATGGAGCGGTGTCTGAGCTAATTTCAAACCCTTGTTTTATGCATCACCCCACCTCACCTTTCCGGTTAAGCAGCCATAGTGTGTCTTCTAAAGGTGTGCCTCTGTTCTGTTTTGTAATTCAGTTCAAGTTTAGCGATTTTGACATTCCCTCTATAAGCGATATCTTAGGATAAGTGCCTTTTTCTGTGTGACTTATTTCACTTAGAATCATCGTACCTAAATCCACTCATCATGCTGCTAACTAGCCTTATGACATTGATTTCATGGCTGAGTGATATTGCATTGTGCCAAGTACCACCATTTCTTTATCCATTTTTCTCTTTCCTGGGATATTGAAGGTGTACCGAAGCGGAGGTTCCTGGCAACAGAGCAGCCGTAAAGTTTGGGGTGCCTGTGTCTTGTTGATTTTTAGTTTTCCCAATTTATACGCCCATGAGTGGAAGTGCCCTATGCTCTCTACACTGTGTTTATTACTTGTTTTAGGACACACCGTACTCTTCTCCAGAGTGCCTGTTGGCAATTTACATCCCGCCCATCAGCGTACTAAGGCTCCCATGTCTCCATGGCCTGTCCTGCTTTTCTGGTTTTTACACTTTGTTCAGCATGGCCTTTTTGACCGAGGGCAAGCGAGACTTCTTTGTAGCGCTGATTTGCCCTTCCGGCTTGCTTGGTTGGCCAAAAAGGGCGTATGCGTTTTTTCCTGAATATATTCAGGAAAAAACGCATACGCCCTTTTTGGCCAAGGGCATCATTGTCAACGTTTTGCCGCTTTTCTTGTGCTTTAAAGGCGAGTCGAATCTACCTCCTGAAATCTGTTTCCTGCAAATCTGCCTTGCTTTCAAATCCTCTTCGTTGCCTTCCCTCAATATATTTGTGGACGAGAGTTCTCATTTATAACTCTGCACGTTTGTGAATTGCAGTGCCCCTGAGCTCCATTTGTCTCCTCGCTTTTTTGGGAGCTGGCCGCAAAAGCGCAGGATTGCTTCAGGCCCTATTTTGGTTCTGGGGGGCAGGCTGAGCCTGTGGTTCATTCTTCTTCCTGATGGGAAAATGGAGTGACCTACGCCTGTCCCAACACCTAGGGCTCGTCTCTCGTTGGTTCCGCGTCTTCCCGTTCATCCTCAGGACAAATTGCAACCTGTACAATCAGGAGGTTAAAGGTGCTGATTCTCCACGTAGGGAGATGGTTGGTCAAGCAGCTGGAATGGCGAACCTGAGCCCAAGGAGAGGAGAAATGAGGTGCGTTTTAGAAACCTTTCCCGATCTCATGGCATACCATCTTCTGGGTTTCCCATGCATGTTTTGATGTAGGAAGATGCCGTTGTACCTGGAGAATTGAGACCCATGGGGTGTGTTCCCCGCAGTTTTACTTTAAAGTATCTGCGTTTGCTCACCCAACCTCACCAATCCTCTCAGCCCCTAGAGTGTCCAGCCTTATGTCTCATCCAGCTGTGGGTCTAGATATGGTCAATCCAGGTTGCATCAGAGACCCTGAACGGATTTTGTAAGAATTTCTCTCTCTTTCACTGTCTTTGTTTTGTGGGTTTTTTAAAGTAATTTATGTTTAGAATCGGGCTTGGGTGCTTTTCCCTGCTGTGTTGATGCCGCTTTACACCCTCTTGATTCACTTGCAGAGAGATATCGATACATAGGTTTTCAGATTCTTACTACTCAGATATATTCTTGTGTGGTGACTAGGGTGTGTTGAGTCCAGTTCAGTGAGCAGGGAGTAGGCCTTGTCTATTACATATTTGGCTTATGGAGCGGTCTCTGAGCTAATTTCACACCCTTGTTTTATGCATCACCCCACCTCACCTTTCCCGTTAAGCAGCCATAGTGTGTCTTCTAAAGGTGTGACTCTGTTCTGTTTTGTAATTAAGTTGAAGTGTAGCGATTTTGACATTCCCTCTATAAGCGATATCTTAGGATAAGTGTCTTTTTCTGTGTGACTTATTTCACTTAGAATCATCGTCGCTAAATCCACTCATCATGCTGCTAACTAGCCTTATGACATTGATTTCATGGCTGAGTGACATTCCATTGTGCCAATTACCACCATTTGTTTATCCATTTTTCTCTTTCCTGGGATATTGAAGGTGTACCGAAGTGGAGGTTCTTGGAAACAGAGCAGCTGTAAATTTTGGGGTGCCTGTGTCTTGTTGATTTTTAGTTTTCCCAATTTATACGCCCATGAGTGGAAGTGCCCTATGCTCTCTACGCTGTGTTTATTACTTGTTTCAGGACACACCGTACACTTCTCCAGAGTGCCTGTTGGCAATTTACATCCCGCCCATCAGCGTAGCAAGGCTCCCATGTCTCCATGGCCTGTCCTGCTTTTCTGGTTTTTACACTTTTTTCAGCATGGCCCTTTTGACCGAGGGCAAGCGAGACTTCTTTGTAGCGCTGATTTGCCCTTCCGGCTTGCTTGGTTGGCCAAAAAGGGCGTATGCGTTTTTTCCTGAATATATTCAGGAAAAAACGCATACGCCCTTTTTGGCCAAGGGCATCATTGTCAACGTTTTGCCGCTTTTCATGTGCTTTACAGGCGAGTCGAATCTACATCCTGAAATCTATTTCCTGAAAATCTGCCTTACTTTCAAATCCTCTTCGTTGCCTTCCCTCAATATATTTGTGGACGAGAGTTCTCATTTATAACTCTGCACGTTTGTGAATTGCAGTGCCCCTGAGCTCCATTTGTCTACTCGCTTTTTTGGGAGCTGGCCGCAAAAGCGCAGGATTGCTTCAGGCCCTATTTTGGTTCTGGGGGGCAGGCTGAGCCTGTGGTTCATTCTTCTTCCTGATGGAAAAATGGAGTGACCTGTGCCTGTCCCAACACCTAGGGCTAGTCTCTCGTTGGTTGCCCGTCTTCCCGTTCATCCTCAGGAAAATTGCAACCTGTACGATACAGGAGTTTAAAGATGCTGATTCTCCACGTAGGGAGATGGTGAATCAAGCGGCTGGAATGGGGAACCCGAGCACAAGGAGAGGAGAAATGAGGTGCGTTTTAGAAACCTTTCCCGATCTCACGGCATACCATCTTCTGGGTTTCACATGCATGTTTGGATGTAGGAAGATGCCCTTGTACCTGGAGATTTGAGACCCATGGGGTGGGTACCCCGCGGTATTACTTTAAAGTATCTGCGTTTGCTCACCCAACCTCACCAATCCTCTCAGCCCCAAGAGTGTCCAGCCTTATGTCTCATCCAGCTGTGGGTCTAGATATGGTCAATCCAGGTTGCATCAGAGACCCTGAACGGATTTTGTAAGAATTTCTCTCTCTTTCACTGTCTTTGCTTTGTGGGTTTTTTAAAGTAATGTATGTTTAGAATGGGGTTTGGCTGCTTTTCCCTGCTGCGTTTATGCCGCTTTACACCCTCTTGATTCACTTACAGAGAGATATCAATACACAGGTTTTCAGATTCATACTAGTCAGATATATTCTTGTGCGGTGACTAGGGGGTGTTGAGTCCAGTTCACTGAGCAGGGAGTAGGCCTTGTCTATTACATATTTGGCTTATGGAGCGGTCTCTGAGCTAATTTCAAACCCTTGTTTTATGCATCACCCCACCTCACCTTTCCGGTTAAGCAGCCATAGTGTGTCTTCTAAAGGTGTGCCTCTGTTCTGTTTTGTAATTCAGTTCAAGTGTAGCGATTTTGACATTCCCTCTATAAGCGATATCTTAGGATAAGTGCCTTTTTCTGTGTGACTTATTTCACTTAGAATCATCGTATCTAAATCCACTCATCATGCTGCTAACTAGCCTTATGACATTGATTTCATGGCTGAGTGATATTCCATTGTGCCAAGTACCACCATTTGTTTATCCATTTTTCTCTTTCCTGGGATATTGAAGGTGTACCGAAGCGGAGGTTCTTGGCAACAGAACAGCCGTAAAGTTTGGGGTGCCGGTGTCTTGTTGATTTTTAGTTTTCCCAATTTATACGCCCATGAGTGGAAGTGCCCTATGCTCTCTACGCTGTGTTTATTACTTGTTTCAGGACACACCGTACACTTCTCCAGTGTGCCTGTTGGCAATTTACATCCCGCCCATCAGCGTAGCAAGGCTCCCATGTCTCCATGGCCTGTCCTGCTTTTCTGGTTTTTACACTTTCTTCAGCATGGCCCTTTTGACCGAGGGAAAGCGAGACTTCTTTGTAGCGGTGATTTGCCCTTCCGGCTTGCTTGGTTGGCCAAAAAGGGCGTATGCGTTTTTTCCTGAATATATTCAGAAAAAACGCATACGCCCTTTTTGGCCAAGGGCCTAATTGTCAACCTTTTGCCGCTTTTCATGTGCTTTAAAGGCGAGTCGAATCTACCTCCTGAAATCTGTTTCCTGCAAATCTGCCTTGCTTTCAAATCCTCTTCGTTGCCTTCCCTCAATATATTTGTGGATGAGAGTTCTCATTTATAACTCTGCACGTTTGTGAATTGCAGTGCCCCTGAGCTCCATTTGTCTCCTCGCTTTTTTGGGAGCTGGCCGCAAAAGCGCAGGATTGCTTCAGGCCCTATTTTGGTTCTGGGGGGCAGGCTGAGCCTGTGGTTCATTCTTCTTCCTGATGGGAAAATGGAGTGACCTGTGCCTGTCCCAACACCTAGGGCTAGTCTCTCGTTGTTTCCCCGTCTTCCCCTTCATCCTCAGGACAAATTGCAACCTGGACGAAAGAGGAGGTTAAAGGTGCTGATTCTCCAATTAGGGAGATGGTTAGTCAAGTGGCTGGAATGGCGAACCCGAGCACAAGGAGGGGAGAAATGAGGTGCGTTTTAGAAACTTTCCCGATCTCACGGCATACCATCTTCTGGGTTTCCCATGCATGTTTTGATGTAGGAAGATTCCCTTGTACCTGGAGATTTGAGACCCATGGGGTGGGTACCCCGCGGTGTTACTTTAAAGTATCTGCATTTGCTCACCCGACCTCACCAATCCTCTCAGCCCCAAGAGTGTCCAGCCTTATGTCTCATCCAGCTGTGGGTCTAGATATGGTCAATCCAGGTTGCATCAGAGACCCTGAACGGATTTTGTAAGAATTTCTCTCTCTTTCACTGTCTTTGCTTTGTGAGTTTTTTAAAGTAATGTATGTTTAGAATGGGGTTTGGCTGCTTTTCCCTGCTGTGTTTATGCCGCTTTACACCCTCTTGATTCACTTGCAGAGAGATATCGATACATAGGTTTTCAGATTCATACTAGTCATATATATTCTTGTGCGGTGACTAGGGGGTGTTGAGTCCAGTTCACTGAGCAGGGAGTAGGCCTTGTCTATTACATATTTGGCTTATGGAGCGGTGTCTGAGCTAATTTCAAACCCTTGTTTTATGCATCACCCCACCTCACCTTTCCCGTTAAGCAGCCATAGTGTGTCTTCTAAAGGTGTGACTCTGTTCTGTTTGTAATTCAGTTCAAGTGTAGCGATTTTGACATTCCCTCTATAAGCGATATCTTAGGATAAGTGCCTTTTTCTGTGTGATTTATTTCACTTAGAATCATCGTACCTAAATCCACTCATCATGCTGCTAACTAGCCTTATGACATTGATTTCATGGCTGAGTGATATTGCATTGTGCCAAGTACCACCATTTCTTTATCCATTTTTCTCTTTCCTGGGATATTGAAGGTGTACCGAAGCGGAGGTTCTTGGCAACAGAGCAGCCGTAAACTTTAGGGTGCCTGTGTCTTGTTGATTTTTAGTTTTCCCAATTTATACGCCCATGAGTGAAAGTGCCCTATGCTCTCTACGCTGTGTTTATTACTTGTTTCAGGACACACCGTACTCTTCTCCAGAGTGCCTGTTGGCAATTTACATCCCGCCCATCAGCGTAGCAAGGCTCCCATGTCTCCATGGCCTGTCCTGCTTTTCTGGTTTTTACACTTTGTTCAGCATGGCCCTTTTGACCGAGGGCAAGCGAGACTTCTTTGTAGCGCTGATTTGCCCTTCCGGCTTGCTTGGTTGGCCAAAAAGGGCGTATGCGTTTTTTCCTGAATATATTCAGGAAAAAACGCATACGCCCTTTTTGGCCAAGGGCATCATTGTCAACGTTTTGTCACTTTTCATGTGCTTTAAAGGCGAGTCGAATCTACCTCCTGAAATCTGTTTCCTGCAAATCTGCCTTGCTTTCAAATCCTCTTCGTTGCCTTCCCTCAATATATTTGTGGACGAGAGTTCTCATTTATAACTCTGCACGTTTGTGAATTGCAGTGCCCCTGAGCTCCATTTGTCTCCTCGCTTTTTTGGGAGCTGGCCGCAAAAGCGCAGGATTGCTTCAGGCCCTATTTTGGTTCTGGGGGGCAGCTGAGCCTGTGGTTCATTCTTCTTCCTGATGGGAAAATGGAGTGACCTGTGCCTGTCCCAACACCTAGGGCTAGTCTCTCGTTGGTTCCCCGTCTTCCCGTTCATCTTCAGGACAAACTGCAACCTGTACGAAACAGGAGGTTAAAGGTGCTGATTCTCCAAGTAGGGAGATGGTTAGTCAAGCGGCTGGAATGGCGAACCCGAGCACAAGGAGAGGAGAAATGAGGTGCGTTTTAGAAACTTTTCCCGATCTCACGGCATACCATCTTCTGGGTTTCCCATGCGTGTTTTGATGTAGGAAGATGCCCTTGTACCTGGAGATTTGAGACCCATGGGGTGGGTACCCCGCAGTATTACTTTAAAGTATCTGCATTTGCTCACCCAACCTCACCAATCCTCTCAGCCGCAAGAGTGTCCAGCCTAATGTCTCATCCAGCTGTGGGTCTAGATATGGTCAATCCAGGTTGCATCATAGACCCTGAACGGATTTTGTAAGAATTTCTCTCTCTTTCACTGTCTTCGCTTTGTGGGTTTTTTAAAGTAATGTATGTTTAGAATCGGGCTTGGCTGCTTTTCCCTGCTGTGTTGATGCCGCTTTACACCCTCTTGATTCACTTGCAGAGAGATATCGATACATAGGTTTTCAGATTCTTACTACTCAGATATATTCTTGTGTGGTGACTAGGGTGTGTTGAGTCCAGTTCACTGAGCAGGGAGTAGGCCTTGTCTATTACATATTTGGCTTATGGAGCGGTCTCTGAGCTAATTTCAAACCCTTGTTTTATGCATCACCCCACCTCACCTTTCCGGTTAAGCAGCCATAGTGTGTCTTCTAAAGGTGTGCCTCTGTTCTGTTTTGTAATTCAGTTCAAGTGTAGCGATTTTGACATTCCCTCTATAAGCGATATCTTAGGATAGGTGCCTTTTTCTGTGTGACTTATTTCACTTAGAATCATCGTACCTAAATCCACTCATCATGCTGCTAACTAGCCTTATGACATTGATTTCATGGCTGAGTGATATTCCATTGTGCCAAGTACCACCATTTGTTTATCCATTTTTCTCTTTCCTGGGATATTGAAGGTGTACCGAAGTGGAGGTTCTTGGAAACAGAGCAGCCGTAAAGTTTGGGGTGCCTGTGTCTTGTTGATTTTTAGTTTTCCCAATTTATACGCCCATGAGTGGAAGTGCCCTATGCTCTCTACGCTGTGTTTATTACTTGTTTCAGGACATACCGTACACTTCTCCAGAGTGCCTGTTGGCAATTTACATCCCGCCCATCAGCGTAGCAAGGCTCCCATGTCTCCATGGCCTGTCCTGCTTTTCTGGTTTTTACACTTTGTTCAGCATGGCCCTTTTGACCGAGGGAAAGCGAGACTTCTTTGTAGCGCTGATTTGCCCTTCCGGCTTGCTTGGTTGGCCAAAAAGGGCGTATGCGTTTTTTTCTGAATATATTCAGGAAAAAACGCATACGCCCTTTTTGGCCAAGGGCCTCATTGTCAACGTTTTGCCGCTTTTCATGTGCTTTACAGGCGAGTCGAATCTACATCCTGAAATCTGTTTCCTGAAAATCTGCCTTGCTTTCAAATCCTCTTCGTTGCCTTCCCTCAATATATTTGTGGACGAGAGTTCTCATTGATAACTCTGCACGTTTGTGAATTGCAGTGCCCCTGAGCTCCATTTGTCTCCTCGCTTTTTTGGGAGCTGGCCGCAAATGCGCAGGATTGCTTCAGGCCCTATTTTGGTTCTGGGGGGCAGGCTGAGCCTGTGGTTCATTCTTCTTCCTGATGGGAAAATGGAGTGATCTGTGCCTGTCCCAAAACCTAGGGCTAGTCTCTCATTGTTTCCCCGTCTTCCCCTTCATCCTCAGGACAAATTGCAACCTGGACGAAATAGGAGGTTAAAGGTGCTGATTCTCCAATTAGGGAGATGGTTAGTCAAGTGGCTGGAATGGCGAACCCGAGCACAAGGAGAGGAGAAATGAGGTGCGTTTTAGAAACCTTTCCCGATCTCATGGCATACCATCTTCTGGGTTTCCCATGCTTGTTTTGATGTAGGAAGATGCCCTTGTACCTGGAGATTTGAGACCCATGGGGTGGGTACCCCGCGGTGTTACTTTAAAGTATCTTCATTTGCTCACCCGACCTCACCAATCCTCTCAGCCCCAAGAGTGTCCAGCCTTATGTCTCATCCAGCTGTGTGTCTAGATATGGTCAATCCAGGTTGCATCAGAGACCCTGAACGGATTTTGTAAGAATTTCTCTCTCTTTCACTGTCTTTGCTTTGTGGGTTTTTTAAAGTAATGTATGTTTAGAATGGGGTTTGGCTGCTTTTCCCTGCTGTGTTTATGCCGCTTAACACCCTCTTGATTCACTTGCAGAGAGATATCGATACATAGGTTTTCAGATTCATACTAATCAGATATAATCTTGTGCGGTGACTAGGGGGTGTTGAGTCCAGTTCACTGAGCAGGGAGTAGGCCTTGTCTATTACATATTTGGCTTATGGAGCGGTGTCTGAGCTAATTTCAAACCCTTGTTTTATGCATCACCCCACCTCACCTTTCCGGTTAAGCAGCCATAGTGTGTCTTCTAAAGGTGTGCCTCTGTTCTGTTTTGTAATTCAGTTCAAGTTTAGCGATTTTGACATTCCCTCTATAAGCGATATCTTAGGAAAAGTGCCTTTTTCTGTGTGACTTATTTCACTTAGAATCATCGTACCTAAATCCACTCATCATGCTGCTAACTAGCCTTATGACATTGATTTCATGGCTGAGTGATATTCCATTGTGCCAAGTACCACCATTTCTTTATCCATTTTTCTCTTTCCTGGGATATTGAAGGTGTACCGAAGCGGAGGTTCTTGGCAACAGAGCAGCCGTAAAGTTTGGGGTGCCTGTGTCTTGTTGATTTTTAGTTTTCCCAATTTATACGCCCATGAGTGGAAGTGCCCTATGATCTCTACACTGTGTTTATTACTTATTTCAGGACACACCGTACTCTTCTCCAGAGTGCCTGTTGGCAATTTACATCCCGCCCATCAGCGTAGCAAGGCTCCCATGTCTCCATGGCCTGTCCTGCTTTTCTGGTTTTTACACTTTTTTCAGCATGGCTCTTTTGACCGAGGGCAAGCGAGACTTCTTTGTAGCGCTGATTTGCCCTTCCGGCTTGCTTGGTTGGCCAAAAAGGGCGTATGCGTTTTTTCCTGAATATATTCAGGAAAAAACGCATACGCCCTTTTTGGCCAAGGGCATCATTGTCAACGTTTTGCCGCTTTTCATGTGCTTTAAAGGCGAGTCGAATCTACCTCCTGAAATCTGTTTCCTGCAAATCTGCCTTGCTTTCAAATCCTCTTCGTTGCCTTCCCTCAATATATTTGTGGACGAGAGTTCTCATTTATAACTCTGCACGTTTGTGAATTGTAGTGCCCCTGAGCTCCATTTGTCTCCTCGCTTTTTTGGGAGCTGGCCGCAAAAGCGCAGGATTGCTTCAGGCCCTATTTTGGTTCTGGGGGGCAGGCTGAGCCTGTGGTTCATTCTTCTTCCTGATGGGAAAATGGAGTGACCTACGCCTGTCCCAACACCTAGGGCTTGTCTCTCGTTGGTTCCGCGTCTTCCCGTTCATCCTCAGGAGAAATTGCAAACTGTACAATCAGGAGGTTAAAGGTGGTGATTCTCCAAGTAGGGAGATGGTTGGTCAAGCAGCTGGAATGGCGAACCCGAGCCCAAGGAGAGGAGAAATGAGGTGCGTTTTAGAAACCTTTCCCGATCTCATGGCATACCATCTTCTGGGTTTCCCATGCATGTTTTGATGTAGGAAGATGCCCTTGTACCTGGAGATTTGAGACCCATGGGGTGTGTTCCCCGCAGTTTTACTTTAAAGTATCTGCGTTTGCTCACCCAACCTCACCAATCCTCTCAGCCCCAAGAGTGTCCAGCCTTATGTCTCATCCAGCTGTGGGTCTAGATATGGTCAATCCACGTTGCATCAGAGACCCTGAACGGATTTTGTAAGAATTTCTCTCTCTTTCACTGTCTTTGTTTTGTGGGTTTTTTAAAGTAATTTATGTTTAGAATCGGGCTTGGGTGCTTTTCCCTGCTGTGTTGATGCCGCTTTACACCCTCTTGATTCACTTGCAGAGAGATATCGATACATAGGTTTTCAGATTCTTACTACTCAGATATATTCTTGTGTGGTGACTAGGGTGTGTTGAGTCCAGTTCACTGAGCAGGGAGTAGGCCTTGTCTATTACATATTTGGCTTATGGAGCGGTCTCTGAGCTAATTTCAAACCCTTGTTTTATGCATCACCCCACCTCACCTTTCCCGTTAAGCAGCCATAGTGTGTCTTCTAAAGGTGTGACTCTGTTCTGTTTTGTAATTCAGTTCAAGTGTAGCGATTTTGACATTCCCTCTATAAGCGATATCTTAGGATAAGTGTCTTTTTCTGTGTGACTTATTTCACTTAGAATCATCGTTGCTAAATCCACTCATCATGCTGCTAACTAGCCTTATGACATTGATTTCATGGCTGAGTGACATTCCATTGTGCCAAGTACCACCATTTGTTTATCCATTTTTCTCTTTCCTGGGATATTGAAGGTGTACCGAAGTGGAGGTTCTTGGAAACAGAGCAGCTGTAAATTTTGGGGTGCCTGTGTCTTGTTGATTTTTAGTTTTCTCAATTTATACGCCCATGAGTGGAAGTGCCCTATGCTCTCTAAGCTGTGTTTATTACTTGTTTCAGGACACACCGTACACTTCTCCAGAGTGCCTGTTGGCAATTTACATCCCGCCCATCAGCGTAGCAAGGCTCGCATGTCTCCATGGCCTGTCCTGCTTTTCTGGTTTTTACTGTTTGTTCAGCATGGCCCTTTTGACCGAGGGCAAGCGAGACTTCTTTGTAGCGCTGATTTGCCCTTCCGGCTTGCTTGGTTGGCCAAAAACGGCGTATGCGTTTTTTCCTGAATATATTCAGGAAAAAACGCATACGCCCTTTTTGGCCAAGGGCATCATTGTCAACGTTTTGCCGCTTTTCCTGTGCTTTACAGGCGAGTCGAATCTACATCCTGAAATCTGTTTCCTGAAAATCTGCCTTACTTTCAAATCCTCTTCGTTGCCTTCCCTCAATATATTTGTGGACGAGAGTTCTCATTTATAACTCTGCACGTTTGTGAATTGCAGTGCCCCTGAGCTCCATTTGTCTACTCGCTTTTTTGGGAGCTGGCGGCAAAAGCGCAGGATTGCTTCAGGCCCTATTTTGGTTCTGGGGGGCAGGCTAAGCCTGTGGTTCATTCTTCTTCCTGATGGAAAAATGGAGTGACCTGCGCCTGTCCCAACACCTAGGGCTAGTCTCTCGTTGGTTGCCCGTCTTCCCGTTCATCCTCAGGAAAATTGCAACCTGTACGATACAGGAGTTTAAAGATGCTGATTCTCCAAGTAGGGAGATGGTGAATCAAGCGGCTGGAATGGGGAACCCGAGCACAAGGAGAGGAGAAATGAGGTGCGTTTTAGAAACCTTTCCCGATCTCACGGCATACCATCTTCTGGGTTTCACATGCATGTTTGGATGTAGGAAGATGCCCTTGTACCTGGAGATTTGAGACCCATGGGGTGGGTACCCCGCGGTATTACTTTAAAGTATCTGCGTTTGCTCACCCAACCTCACCAATCCTCTCAGCCCCAAGAGTGTGCAGCCTTATGTCTCATCCAGCTGTGGGTCTAGATATGGTCAATCCAGGTTGCATCAGAGACCCTGAACGGATTTTGTAAGAATTTCTCTCTCTTTCACTGTCTTTGTTTTGTGGGTTTTTTAAAGTAATTTATGTTTAGAATCGGGCTTGGGTGCTTTTCCCTGCTGTGTTGATGCCGCTTTACACCCTCTTGATTCACTTGCAGAGAGATATCGATACATAGGTTTTCAGATTCTTACTACTCAGATATATTCTTGTGTGGTGACTAGGGTGTGTTGAGTCCAGTTCACTGAGCAGGGAGTAGGCCTTGTCTATTACATATTTGGCTTATGGAGCGGTCTCTGAGCTAATTTCAAACCCTTGTTTTATGCATCACCCCACCTCACCTTTCCCGTTAAGCAGCCATAGTGTGTCTTCTAAAGGTGTGACTCTGTTCTGTTTTGTAATTAAGTTGAAGTGTAGCGATTTTGACATTCCCTCTATAAGCGATATCTTAGGATAAGTGTCTTTTTCTGTGTGACTTATTTCACTTAGAATCATCGTCGCTAAATCCACTCATCATCCTGCTAACTAGCCTTATGACATTGATTTCATGGCTGAGTGACATTCCATTGTGCCAAGTACCACCATTTGTTTATCCATTTTTCTCTTTCCTGGGATATTGAAGGTGTACCGAAGTGGAGGTTCTTGGAAACAGAGCAGCTGTAAATTTTGGGGTGCCTGTGTCTTGTTGATTTTTAGTTTTCCCAATTTATACGCCCATGAGTGGAAGTGCCCTATGCTCTCTAAGCTGTGTTTATTACTTGTTTCAGGACACACCGTACACTTCTCCAGACTGCCTGTTGGCAATTTACATCCCGCCCATCAGCGTAGCAAGGCTCGCATGTCTCCATGGCCTGTCCTGCTTTTCTGGTTTTTACTGTTTGTTCAGCATGGCCCTTTTAACCGAGGGCAAGCGAGACTTCTTTGTAGCGCTGATTTGCCCTTCCGGCTTGCTTGGTTGGCCAAAAAGGGCGTATTCGTTTTTTCCTGAATATATTTCCTGAATATATTTCCTGAATATATTTCCTGAATATATTCAGGAAAAAACGCATACGCCCTTTTTGGCCAAGGGCATCATTGTCAACGTTTTGCCGCTTTTCATGTGCTTTACAGGCGAGTCGAATCTACATCCTGAAATCTGTTTCCTAAAAATCTGCCTTACTTTCAAATCCTCTTCGTTGCCTTCCCTCAATATATTTGTGGACGAGAGTTCTCATTTATAACTCTGCACGTTTGTGAATTGCAGTGCCCCTGAGCTCCATTTGTCTACTCGCTTTTTTGGGAGCTGGCCGCAAAAGCGCAGCATTGCTTCAGGCCCTATTTTGGTTCTGGGGGGCAGGCTGAGCCTGTGGTTCATTCTTCTTCCTGATGGAAAAATGGAGTGACCTGTGCCTGTCCCAACACCTAGGGCTAGTCTCTCGTTGGTTGCCCGTCTTCCCGTTCATCCTCAGGAAAATTGCAATCTGTACGATACAGGAGTTTGAAGATGCTGATTCTCCAAATAGGGAGATGGTGAATCAAGCGGCTGGAATGGGGAACCCGAGCACAAGGAGAGGAGAAATGAGGTGCGTTTTAGAAACCTTTCCCGATCTCACGGCATACCATCTTCTGGGTTTCACATGCATGTTTGGATGTAGGAAGATGCCCTTGTACCTGGAGATTTGAGACCCATGGGGTGGGTACCCCGCGGTATTACTTTAAAGTATCTGCGTTTGCTCACCCAACCTCACCAATCCTCTCAGCCCCAAGAGTGTCCAGCCTTATGTCTCATCCAGCTGTGGGTCTAGATATGGTCAATCCAGGTTGCATCAGAGACCCTGAACGGATTTTGTAAGAATTTCTCTCTCTTTCACTGTCTTTGTTTTGTGGGTTTTTTAAAGTAATGTATGTTTAGAATCGGGCTTGGGTGCTTTTCCCTGCTGTGTTGATGCCGCTTTACACCCTCTTGATTCACTTGCAGAGAGATATCGATACATAGGTTTTCAGATTCTTACTACTCAGATATATTCTTGTGTGGTGACTAGGGTGTGTTGAGTCCAGTTCACTGAGCAGGGAGTAGGCCTTGTCTATTACATATTTGGCTTATGGAGCAGTCTCTGAGCTAATTTCAAACCCTTGTTTTATGCATCACCCCACCTCACCTTTCCCGTTAAGCAGCCATAGTGTGTCTTCTAAAGGTGTGACTCTGTTCTGTTTTGTAATTCAGTTCAAGTGTAGCGATTTTGACATTCCCTCTATAAGCGATATCTTAGGATAAGTGTCTTTTTCTGTGTGACTTATTTCACTTAGAATCATCGTCGCTAAATCCACTCATCATCCTGCTAACTAGCCTTATGACATTGATTTCATGGCTGAGTGACATTCCATTGTGCCAAGTACCACCATTTGTTTATCCATTTTTCTCTTTCCTGGGATATTGAAGGTGTACCGAAGTGGAGGTTCTTGGAAACAGAGCAGCTGTAAATTTTGGGGTGCCTGTGTCTTGTTGATTTTTAGTTTTCCCAATTTATACGCCCATGAGTGGAAGTGCCCTATGCTCTCTAAGCTGTGTTTATTACTTGTTTCAGGACACACCGTACACTTCTCCAGACTGCCTGTTGGCAATTTACATCCCGCCCATCAGCGTAGCAAGGCTCGCATGTCTCCATGGCCTGTCCTGCTTTTCTGGTTTTTACTGTTTGTTCAGCATGGCCCTTTTGACCGAGGGCAAGCGAGACTTCTTTGTAGCGCTGATTTGCCCTTCCGGCTTGCTTGGTTGGCCAAAAAGGGCGTATTCGTTTTTTCCTGAATATATTTCCTGAATATATTTCCTGAATATATTTCCTGAATATATTCAGGAAAAAACGCATACGCCCTTTTTGGCCAAGGGCATCATTGTCAACGTTTTGCCGCTTTTCATGTGCTTTACAGGCGAGTCGAATCTACATCCTGAAATCTGTTTCCTAAAAATCTGCCTTACTTTCAAATCCTCTTCGTTGCCTTCCCTCAATATATTTGTGGACGAGAGTTCTCATTTATAACTCTGCACGTTTGTGAATTGCAGTGCCCCTGAGCTCCATTTGTCTACTCGCTTTTTTGGGAGCTGGCCGCAAAAGCGCAGCATTGCTTCAGCCCCTATTTTGGTTCTGGGGGGCAGGCTGAGCCTGTGGTTCATTCTTCTTCCTGATGGAAAAATGGAGTGACCTGTGCCTGTCCCAACACCTAGGGCTAGTCTCTCGTTGGTTGCCCGTCTTCCCGTTCATCCTCAGGAAAATTGCAACCTGTACGATACAGGAGTTTGAAGATGCTGATTCTCCAAGTAGGGAGATGGTGAATCAAGCGGCTGGAATGGGGAACCCGAGCACAAGGAGAGGAGAAATGAGGTGCGTTTTAGAAACCTTTCCCGATCTCACGGCATACCATCTTCTGGGTTTCACATGCATGTTTGGATGTAGGAAGATGCCCTTGTACCTGGAGATTTGAGACCCATGGGGTGGGTACCCCGCGGTATTACTTTAAAGTGTCTGCGTTTGCTCACCCAACCTCACCAATCCTCTCAGCCCCAAGAGTGTCCAGCCTTATGTCTCATCCAGCTGTGGGTCTAGATATGGTCAATCCAGGTTGCATCAGAGACCCTGAACGGATTTTGTAAGAATTTCTCTCTCTTTCACTGTCTTTGCTTTGTGGGTTTTTTAAAGTAATGTATGTTTAGAATGCGGTTTGGCTGCTTTTCCCTGCTGCGTTTATGCCGCTTTACACCCTCTTGATTCACTTGCAGAGAGATATCAATACACAGGTTTTCAATTTCATACTAGTCAGATATATTCTTGTGCGGTGACTAGGGGGTGTTGAGTCCAGTTAACTGAGCAGGGAGTAGGCCTTGTCTATTACATATTTGGCTTATGGAGCGGTCTCTGAGCTAATTTCAAACCCTTGTTTTATGCATCACCCCACCTCACCTTTCCCGTTAAGCAGCCATAGTGTGTCTTCTAAAGGTGTGCCTCTGTTCTGTTTTGTAATTCAGTTCAAGTGTAGCGATTTTGACATTCCCTCTATAAGCGATATCTTAGGATAAGTGCCTTTTTCTGTGTGACTTATTTCACTTAGAATCATCGTACCTAAATCCACTCATCATGCTGCTAACTAGCCTTATGACATTGATTTCATGGCTGAGTGATATTCCATTGTGCCAAGTACCACCATTTCTTTATCCATTTTTCTCTTTCCTGGGATATTGAAGGTGTACCGAAGCGGAGGTTCTTGGCAACAGAACAGCCGTAAAGTTTGGGGTGCCTGTGTCTTGTTGATTTTTAGTTTTCCCAATTTATACGCCCATGAGTGGAAGTGCCCTATGCTCTCTACGCTGTGTTTATTACTTGTTTCAGGACACACCGTACACTTCTCCAGAGTGCCTGTTGGCAATTTACATCCCGCCCATCAGCGTAGCAAGGCTCCCATGTCTCCATGGCCTGTCCTGCTTTTCTGGTTTTTACACTTTCTTCAGCATGGCCCTTTTGACCAAGGGCAAGCGAGACTTCTTTGTAGCGCTGATTTGCCCTTCCGGCTTGCTTGGTTGGCCAAAAAGGGCGTATGCGTTTTTTCCTGAATATATTCAGGAAAAAACGCATACGCCCTTTTTGGCCAAGGGCATCATTGTCAACGTTTTGCCGCTTTTCATGTGCTTTAAAGGCGAGTCGAATCTACCTCCTGAAATCTGTTTCCTGCAAATCTGCCTTGCTTTCAAATCCTCTTCGTTGCCTTCCCTCAATATATTTGTGGACGAGAGTTCTCATTTATAACTCTGCACGTTTGTGAATTGCAGTGCCCCTGAGCTCCATTTGTCTCCTCGCTTTTTTGGGAGCTGGCCGCAAAAGCGCAGGATTGCTTCAGGCCCTATTTTGGTTCTGGGGGGCAGGCTGAGCCTGTGGTTCATTCTTCTTCCTGATGGGAAAATGGAGTGACCTACGCCTGTCCCAGCACCTAGGGCTCGTCTCTCGTTGCTTCCGCGTCTTCCCGTTCATCCTCAGGACAAATTGCAACCTGTACAATCAGGAGGTTAAAGGTGCTGATTCTCCAAGTAGGGAGATGGTTGGTCAAGCAGCTGGAATGGCGAACCCGAACACAAGGAGAGGAGAAATGAGGTGCGTTTTAGAAACCTTTCCCGATCTCATGGCATACCATCTTCTGGGTTTCCCATGCATGTTTTGATGTAGGAAGATGCCCTTGTACCAGGAGATTTGAGACCCATGGGGTGTGTTCCCCGCAGTTTTACTTTAAAGTATCTGCGTTTGCTCACCCAACCTCACCAATCCTCTCAGCCCCAAGAGTGTCCAGCCTTATGTCTCATCCAGCTGTGGGTCTAGATATGGTCAATCCAGGTTGCATCAGAGACCCTGAACGGATTTTGTAAGAATTTCTCTCTCTTTCACTGTCTTTGTTTTGTGGGTTTTTTAAAGTAATTTATGTTTAGAATGGGGTTTGGCTGCTTTTCCCTGCTGTGTTGATGCCGCTTTACACCCTCTTGATTCACTTGCAGAGAGATATCGATACATAGGTTTTCAGATTCATACTAGTCAGATATATTCTTGTGCGGTGACTAGGGGGTGTTGAGTCCAGTTCACTGAGCAGGGAGTAGGCCTTGTCTATTACATATTTGGCTTATGGAGCGGTGTCTGAGCTAATTTCAAACCCTTGTTTTATGCATCACCCCACCTCACCTTTCCCGTTAAGCAGCCATAGTGTGTCTTCTAAAGGTGTGACTCTGTTCTGTTTGTAATTCAGTTCAAGTGTAGCGATTTTGACATTGCCTCTATAAGCGATATCTTAGGATAAGTGCCTTTTTCTGTGTGAGTTATTTCACTTAGAATCATCGTACCTAAATCCACTCATCATGCTGCTAACTAGCCTTATGACATTGATTTCATGGCTGAGTGATATTGCATTGTGCCAAGTACCACCATTTCTTTATCCATTTTTCTCTTTCCTGGGATATTGAAGGTGTACCGAAGCGGAGGTTCTTGGCAACAGAGCAGCCGTAAACTTTAGGGTGCCTGTGTCTTGTTGATTTTTAGTTTTCCCAATTTATACGCCCATGAGTGGAAGTGCCCTATGCTCTCTACGCTGTGTTTATTACTTGTTTCAGGACACACCGTACTCTTCTCCAGAGTGCCTGTTGGCAATTTACATCCCGCCCATCAGCGTAGCAAGGCTCCCATGTCTCCATGGCCTGTCTTGCTTTTCTGGCTTTTACAGTTTGTTCAGCATGGCCCTTTTGACCGAGGGCAAGCGAGACTTCTTTGTAGCGCTGATTTGCCCTTCCGGCTTGCTTGGTTGGCCAAAAAGGGCGTATGCGTTTTTTCCTGAATATATTCAGGAAAAAACGCATACGCCCTTTTTGGCCAAGGGCATCATTGTCAACGTTTTGTCACTTTTCATGTGCTTTAAATGCGAGTCGAATCTACCTCCTGAAATCTGTTTCCTGCAAATCGGCCTTGCTTTCAAATCCTCTTCGTTGCCTTCCCTCAATATATTTGTGGACGAGAGATCTCATTTATAACTCTGCACGTTTGTGAATTGCAGTGCCCCTGAGCTCCATTTGTCTCCTCGCTTTTTTGGGAGCTGGCCGCAAAAGCGCAGGATTGCTTCAGGCCCTATTTTGGTTCTTGGGGGCAGGCTGAGCCTGTGGTTCATTCTTCTTCCTGATGGGAAAATGGAGTGACCTATGCCTGTCCCAACACCTAGGGCTAGTCTCTCGTTGGTTCCCCGTCTTCCCGTTCATCTTCAGGACAACCTGCAACCTGTACGAAACAGGAGGTTAAAGGTGCTGATTCTCCAAGTAGGGAGATGGTTAGTCAAGCGGCTGGAATGGCGAACCCGAGCACAAGGAGAGGAGAAATGAGGTGCGTTTTAGAAACTTTTCCCGATCTCACGGCATACCATCTTCTGGGTTTCCCATGCATGTTTTGATGTAGGAAGATGCCCTTGTACCTGGAGATTTGAGACCCATTGGGTGGGTACCCCGCAGTATTACTTTAAAGTATCTGCATTTGTTCACCCAACCTCACCAATACTCTCAGCCTCAAGAGTGTCCAGCCTTATGTCTCATCCAGCTGTGGGTCTAGATATGGTCAATTCAGGTTGCATCATAGACCCTAAACGGATTTTGTAAGAATTTCTCTCTCTTTCACTGTCTTTGTTTTGTGGGTTTTTTAAAGAAATTTATGTTTAGAATCGGGCTTGGCTGCTTTTCCCTGCTGTGTTGATGCCGCTTTACACCCTCTTGATTCACTTGCAGAGAGATATCGATACATAGGTTTTCAGATTCTTACTACTCAGATATATTCTTGTGTGGTGACTAGGGTGTGTTGAGTCCAGTTCACTGAGCAGGGAGTAGGCCTTGTCTATTACATATTTGGCTTATGGAGCGGTCTCTGAGCTAATTTCAAACCCTTGTTTTATGCATCACCCCACCTCACCTTTCCGGTTAAGCAGCCATAGTGTGTCTTCTAAAGGTGTGACTCTGTTCTGTTTTGTAATTCAGTTCAAGTGTAGCGATTTTGACATTCCCTCTATAAGCGATATCTTAGGATAAGTGTCTTTTTCTGTGTGACTTATTTCACTTAGAATCATCGTACCTAAATCCACTCATCATGCTGCTAACTAGCCTTATGACATTGATTTCATGGCTGAGTGATATTCCATTGTGCCAAGTACCACCATTTCTTTATCCACTTTTCTCTTTCCTGGGATATTGAAGGTGTACCGAAGCGGAGGTTCTTGGAAACAGAGCAGCCGTAAACTTTAGGGTGCCTGTGTCTTGTTGATTTTTAGTTTTCACAATTTATACGCCCATGAGTGGGAGTGCCCTATGCTCTCTAAGCTGTGTTTATTACTTGTTTCAGGACACACCGTACTCTTCTCCAGAGTGCCTGTTGGCAATTTACATCCCGCCCATCAGCGTAGCAAGGCTCGCATGTCTCCATGGCCTGTCCTGCTTTTCTGGTTTTTACTGTTTGTTCAGCATGGCCCTTTTGACCGAGGGCAAGCGAGACTTCTTTGTAGCGCTGATTTGCCCTTCCGGCTTGCTTGGTTGGCCAAAAACGGCGTATGCGTTTTTTCCTGAATATATTCAGGAAAAAACGCATACGCCCTTTTTGGCCAAGGGCATCATTGTCAACGTTTTGCCGCTTTTCCTGTGCTTTACAGGCGAGTCGAATCTACATCCTGAAATCTGTTTCCTGAAAATCTGCCTTACTTTCAAATCCTCTTCGTTGCCTTCCCTCAATATATTTGTGGACGAGAGTTCTCATTTATAACTCTGCACGTTTGTGAATTGCAGTGCCCCTGAGCTCCATTTGTCTACTCGCTTTTTTGGGAGCTGGCGGCAAAAGCGCAGGATTGCTTCAGGCCCTATTTTGGTTCTGGGGGGCAGGCTAAGCCTGTGGTTCATTCTTCTTCCTGATGGAAAAATGGAGTGACCTGCGCCTGTCCCAACACCTAGGGCTAGTCTCTCGTTGGTTGTCCGTCTTCCCGTTCATCCTCAGGAAAATTGCAACCTGTACGATACAGGAGTTTAAAGATGCTGATTCTCCAAGTAGGGAGATGGTGAATCAAGCGGCTGGAATGGGGAACCCGAGCACAAGGAGAGGAGAAATGAGGTGCGTTTTAGAAACCTTTCCCGATCTCACGGCATACCATCTTCTGGGTTTCACATGCATGTTTGGATGTAGGAAGATGCCCTTGTACCTGGAGATTTGAGACCCATGGGGTGGGTACCCCGCGGTATTACTTTAAAGTATCTGCGTTTGCTCACCCAACCTCACCAATCCTCTCAGCCCCAAGAGTGTGCAGCCTTATGTCTCATCCAGCTGTGGGTCTAGATATGGTCAATCCAGGTTGCATCAGAGACCCTGAACGGATTTTGTAAGAATTTCTCTCTCTTTCACTGTCTTTGTTTTGTGGGTTTTTTAAAGTAATTTATGTTTAGAATCGGGCTTGGGTGCTTTTCCCTGCTGTGTTGATGCCGCTTTACACCCTCTTGATTCACTTGCAGAGAGATATCGATACATAGGTTTTCAGATTCTTACTACTCAGATATATTCTTGTGTGGTGACTAGGGTGTGTTGAGTCCAGTTCACTGAGCAGGGAGTAGGCCTTGTCTATTACATATTTGGCTTATGGAGCGGTCTCTGAGCTAATTTCAAACCCTTGTTTTATGCATCACCCCACCTCACCTTTCCCGTTAAGCAGCCATAGTGTGTCTTCTAAAGGTGTGACTCTGTTCTGTTTTGTAATTCAGTTCAAGTGTAGCGATTTTGACATTCCCTCTATAAGCGATATCTTAGGATAAGTGTCTTTTTCTGTGTGACTTATTTCACTTAGAATCATCGTCGCTAAATCCACTCATCATCCTGCTAACTAGCCTTATGACATTGATTTCATGGCTGAGTGACATTCCATTGTGCCAAGTACCACCATTTGTTTATCCATTTTTCTCTTTCCTGGGATATTGAAGGTGTACCGAAGTGGAGGTTCTTGGAAACAGAGCAGCTGTAAATTTTGGGGTGCCTGTGTCTTGTTGATTTTTAGTTTTCCCAATTTATACGCCCATGAGTGGAAGTGCCCTATGCTCTCTAAGCTGTGTTTATTACTTGTTTCAGGACACACCGTACACTTCTCCAGACTGCCTGTTGGCAATTTACATCCCGCCCATCAGCGTAGCAAGGCTCGCATGTCTCCATGGCCTGTCCTGCTTTTCTGGTTTTTACTGTTTGTTCAGCATGGCCCTTTTGACCGAGGGCAAGCGAGACTTCTTTGTAGCGCTGATTTGCCCTTCCGGCTTGCTTGGTTGGCCAAAAAGGGCGTATTCGTTTTTTCCTGAATATATTTCCTGAATATATTTCCTGAATATATTTCCTGAATATATTCAGGAAAAAACGCATACGCCCTTTTTGGCCAAGGGCATCATTGTCAACGTTTTGCCGCTTTTCATGTGCTTTACAGGCGAGTCGAATCTACATCCTGAAATCTGTTTCCTAAAAATCTGCCTTACTTTCAAATCCTCTTCGTTGCCTTCCCTCAATATATTTGTGGACGAGAGTTCTCATTTATAACTCTGCACGTTTGTGAATTGCAGTGCCCCTGAGCTCCATTTGTCTACTCGCTTTTTTGGGAGCTGGCCGCAAAAGCGCAGCATTGCTTCAGGCCCTATTTTGGTTCTGGGGGGCAGGCTGAGCCTGTGGTTCATTCTTCTTCCTGATGGAAAAATGGAGTGACCTGTGCCTGTCCCAACACCTAGGGCTAGTCTCTCGTTGGTTGCCCGTCTTCCCGTTCATCCTCAGGAAAATTGCAACCTGTACGATACAGGAGTTTGAAGATGCTGATTCTCCAAGTAGGGAGATGGTGAATCAAGCGGCTGGAATGGCGAACCCGAGCACAAGGAGAGGAGAAATGAGGTGCGTTTTAGAAACCTTTCCCGATCTCACGGCATACCATCTTCTGGGTTTCACATGCATGTTTGGATGTAGGAAGATGCCCTTGTACCTGGAGATTTGAGACCCATGGGGTGGGTACCCCGCGGTATTACTTTAAAGTATCTGCGTTTGCTCACCCAACCTCACCAATCCTCTCAGCCCCAAGAGTGTCCAGCCTTATGTCTCATCCAGCTGTGGGTCTAGATATGGTCAATCCAGGTTGCATCAGAGACCCTGAACGGATTTTGTAAGAATTTCTCTCTCTTTCACTGTCTTTGCTTTGTGGGTTTTTTAAAGTAATGTATGTTTAGAATGCGGTTTGGCTGCTTTTCCCTGCTGCGTTTATGCCGCTTTACACCCTCTTGATTCACTTGCAGAGAGATATCAATACACAGGTTTTCAATTTCATACTAGTCAGATATATTCTTGTGCGGTGACTAGGGGGTGTTGAGTCCAGTTCACTGAGCAGGGAGTAGGCCTTGTCTATTACATATTTGGCTTATGGAGCGGTCTCTGAGCTAATTTCAAACCCTTGTTTTATGCATCACCCCACCTCACCTTTCCGGTTAAGCAGCCATAGTGTGTCTTCTAAAGGTGTGCCTCTGTTCTGTTTTGTAATTCAGTTCAAGTGTAGCGATTTTGACATTCCCTCTATAAGCGATATCTTAGGATAAGTGCCTTTTTCTGTGTGACTTATTTCACTTAGAATCATCGTACCTAAATCCACTCATCATGCTGCTAACTAGCCTTATGACATTGATTTCATGGCTGAGTGATATTCCATTGTGCCAAGTACCACCATTTCTTTATCCATTTTTCTCTTTCCTGGGATATTGAAGGTGTACCGAAGCGGAGGTTCTTGGCAACAGAACAGCCGTAAAGTTTGGGGTGCCTGTGTCTTGTTGATTTTTAGTTTTCCCAATTTATACGCCCATGAGTGGAAGTGCCCTATGCTCTCTATGCTGTGTTTATTACTTGTTTCAGGACACACCGTACACTTCTCCAGAGTGCCTGTTGGCAATTTACATCCCGCCCATCAGCGTAGCAAGGCTCCCATGTCTCCATGGCCTGTCCTGCTTTTCTGGTTTTTACACTTTCTTCAGCATGGCCCTTTTGACCAAGGGCAAGCGAGACTTCTTTGTAGCGCTGATTTGCCCTTCCGGCTTGCTTGGTTGGCCAAAAAGGGCGTATGCGTTTTTTCCTGAATATATTCAGGAAAAAACGCATACGCCCTTTTTGGCCAAGGGCATCATTGTCAACGTTTTGCCGCTTTTCATGTGCTTTAAAGGCGAGTCGAATCTACCTCCTGAAATCTGTTTCCTGCAAATCTGCCTTGCTTTCAAATCCTCTTCGTTGCCTTCCCTCAATATATTTGTGGACGAGAGTTCTCATTTATAACTCTGCACGTTTGTGAATTGCAGTGCCCCTGAGCTCCATTTGTCTCCTCGCTTTTTTGGGAGCTGGCCGCAAAAGCGCAGGATTGCTTCAGGCCCTATTTTGGTTCTGGGGGGCAGGCTGAGCCTGTGGTTCATTCTTCTTCCTGATGGGAAAATGGAGTGACCTACGCCTGTCCCAGCACCTAGGGCTCGTCTCTCGTTGCTTCCGCGTCTTCCCGTTCATCCTCAGGACAAATTGCAACCTGTACAATCAGGAGGTTAAAGGTGCTGATTCTCCAAGTAGGGAGATGGTTGGTCAAGCAGCTGGAATGGCGAACCCGAGCACAAGGAGAGGAGAAATGAGGTGCGTTTTAGAAACCTTTCCCGATCTCATGGCATACCATCTTCTGGGTTTCCCATGCATGTTTTGATGTAGGAAGATGCCCTTGTACCAGGAGATTTGAGACCCATGGGGTGTGTTCCCCGCAGTTTTACTTTAAAGTATCTGCGTTTGCTCACCCAACCTCACCAATCCTCTCAGCCCCAAGAGTGTCCAGCCTTATGTCTCATCCAGCTGTGGGTCTAGATATGGTCAATCCAGGTTGCATCAGAGACCCTGAACGGATTTTGTAAGAATTTCTCTCTCTTTCACTGTCTTTGTTTTGTGGGTTTTTTAAAGTAATTTATGTTTAGAATGGGGTTTGGCTGCTTTTCCCTGCTGTGTTGATGCCGCTTTACACCCTCTTGATTCACTTGCAGAGAGATATCGATACATAGGTTTTCAGATTCATACTAGTCAGATATATTCTTGTGCGGTGACTAGGGGTTGTTGAGTCCAGTTCACTGAGCAGGGAGTAGGCCTTGTCTATTACATATTTGGCTTATGGAGCGGTGTCTGAGCTAATTTCAAACCCTTGTTTTATGCATCACCCCACCTCACCTTTCCCGTTAAGCAGCCATAGTGTGTCTTCTAAAGGTGTGACTCTGTTCTGTTTGTAATTCAGTTCAAGTGTAGCGATTTTGACATTGCCTCTATAAGCGATATCTTAGGATAAGTGCCTTTTTCTGTGTGAGTTATTTCACTTAGAATCATCGTACCTAAATCCACTCATCATGCTGCTAACTAGCCTTATGACATTGATTTCATGGCTGAGTGATATTGCATTGTGCCAAGTACCACCATTTCTTTATCCATTTTTCTCTTTCCTGGGATATTGAAGGTGTACCGAAGCGGAGGTTCTTGGCAACAGAGCAGCCGTAAACTTTAGGGTGCCTGTGTCTTGTTGATTTTTAGTTTTCCCAATTTATACGCCCATGAGTGGAAGTGCCCTATGCTCTCTACGCTGTGTTTATTACTTGTTTCAGGACACACCGTACTCTTCTCCAGAGTGCCTGTTGGCAATTTACATCCCGCCCATCAGCGTAGCAAGGCTCCCATGTCTCCATGGCCTGTCTTGCTTTTCTGGCTTTTACAGTTTGTTCAGCATGGCCCTTTTGACCGAGGGCAAGCGAGACTTCTTTGTAGCGCTGATTTGCCCTTCCGGCTTGCTTGGTTGGCCAAAAAGGGCGTATGCGTTTTTTCCTGAATATATTCAGGAAAAAACGCATACGCCCTTTTTGGCCAAGGGCATCATTGTCAACGTTTTGTCACTTTTCATGTGCTTTAAATGCGAGTCGAATCTACCTCCTGAAATCTGTTTCCTGCAAATCGGCCTTGCTTTCAAATCCTCTTCGTTGCCTTCCCTCAATATATTTGTGGACGAGAGATCTCATTTATAACTCTGCACGTTTGTGAATTGCAGTGCCCCTGAGCTCCATTTGTCTCCTCGCTTTTTTGGGAGCTGGCCGCAAAAGCGCAGGATTGCTTCAGGCCCTATTTTGGTTCTGGGGGGCAGGCTGAGCCTGTGGTTCATTCTTCTTCCTGATGGGAAAATGGAGTGACCTATGCCTGTCCCAACACCTAGGGCTAGTCTCTCGTTGGTTCCCCGTCTTCCCGTTCATCTTCAGGACAACCTGCAACCTGTACGAAACAGGAGGTTAAAGGTGCTGATTCTCCAAGTAGGGAGATGGTTAGTCAAGCGGCTGGAATGGCGAACCCGAGCACAAGGAGAGGAGAAATGAGGTGCGTTTTAGAAACTTTTCCCGATCTCACGGCATACCATCTTCTGGGTTTCCCATGCATGTTTTGATGTAGGAAGATTCCCTTGTACCTGGAGATTTGAGACCCATTGGGTGGGTACCCCGCAGTATTACTTTAAAGTATCTGCATTTGTTCACCCAACCTCACCAATCCTCTCAGCCTCAAGAGTGTCCAGCCTTATGTCTCATCCAGCTGTGGGTCTAGATATGGTCAATCCAGGTTGCATCATAGACCCTAAACGGATTTTGTAAGAATTTCTCTCTCTTTCACTGTCTTTGTTTTGTGGGTTTTTTAAAGAAATTTATGTTTAGAATCGGGCTTGGCTGCTTTTCCCTGCTGTGTTGATGCCGCTTTACACCCTCTTGATTCACTTGCAGAGAGATATCGATACATAGGTTTTCAGATTCTTACTACTCAGATATATTCTTGTGTGGTGACTAGGGTGTGTTGAGTCCAGTTCACTGAGCAGGGAGTAGGCCTTGTCTATTACATATTTGGCTTATGGAGCGGTCTCTGAGCTAATTTCAAACCCTTGTTTTATGCATCACCCCACCTCACCTTTCCGGTTAAGCAGCCATAGTGTGTCTTCTAAAGGTGTGACTCTGTTCTGTTTTGTAATTCAGTTCAAGTGTAGCGATTTTGACATTCCCTCTATAAGCGATATCTTAGGATAAGTGTCTTTTTCTGTGTGACTTATTTCACTTAGAATCATCGTACCTAAATCCACTCATCATGCTGCTAACTAGCCTTATGACATTGATTTCATGGCTGAGTGATATTCCATTGTGCCAAGTACCACCATTTCTTTATCCACTTTTCTCTTTCCTGGGATATTGAAGGTGTACCGAAGCGGAGGTTCTTGGAAACAGAGCAGCCGTAAACTTTAGGGTGCCTGTGTCTTGTTGATTTTTAGTTTTCACAATTTATACGCCCATGAGTGGGAGTGCCCTATGCTCTCTAAGCTGTGTTTATTACTTGTTTCAGGACACACCGTACTCTTCTCCAGAGTGCCTGTTGGCAATTTACATCCCGCCCATCAGCGTAGCAAGGCTCCCTTGTCTCCATGGCCTGTCCTGCTTTTCTGGTTTTTACACTTTGTTCAGCATGGCCCTTTTGACCGAGGGCAAGCGAGACTTCTTTGTAGCGCTGATTTGCCCTTCCGGCTTGCTTGGTTGGCCAAAAAGGGCGTATGCGTTTTTTCCTGAATATATTCAGGAAAAAACGCATACGCCCTTTTTGGCCAAGGGCATCATTGTCAACGTTTTGCCACTTTTCATGTGCTTTAAAGGCGAGTTGAATCTACCTCCTGAAATCTGTTTCCTGCAAATCTGCCTTGCTTTCAAATCCTCTTCGTTGCCTTCCCTCAATATATTTGTGGACGAGAGTTCTCATTTATAACTCTGCACGTTTGTGAATTGCAGTGCCCCTGAGCTCCATTTGTCTCCTCGCTTTTTTGGGAGCTGGCCGCAAAAGCGCAGGATTGCTTCAGGCCCTATTTTGGTTTTGGGGGGCAGGCTGAGCCTGTGGTTCATTCTTCTTCCTGATGTGAAAATGGAGTGACCTGTGCCTGTCCCAACACCTAGGGCTAGTCTCTCGTTGGTTCCCCGTCTTCCCGTTCATCCTCAGGACAAACTGCAACCTGGACGAAACAGGAGGTTTAAGGTGCTGATTCTCCAAGTAGGGAGATGGTGAATCAAGCGGCTGGAATGGCGGACCCGAGCACAAGGAGAGGAGAAATGAGGTGCGTTTTAGAAACTTTTTGCGATCTCACGGCATACCATCTTCTGGGTTTCCCATGCATGTTTTGATGTAGGAAGATGCCCTTGTACCTGGAGATTTGAGACCCATGGGGTGGGTACCCCGCAGTATTACTTTAAAGTATCTGCATTTGCTCACCCAACCTCACTAATCCTCTCAGCCGCAAGAGTGTCCAGCCTTATGTCTCATCCAGCTGTGGGTCTAGATATGGTCAATCCAGGTTGCATCAGAGACCCTGAACGGATTTTGTAAGAATTTCTCTCTCTTTCACTGTCTTTGCTTTGTGGGTTTTTTAAAGTAATGTATGTTTAGAATGGGGTTTGGCTGCTTTTCCCTGCTGTGTTGATGCCGCTTTACACCCTCTTGATTCACTTGCAGAGAGATATCAATACATAGGTTTTCAGATTCATACTAGTCAGATATATTCTTGTCCGGTGACTAGGGGGTGTTGAGTCCAGTTCACTGAGCAGGGAGTAGGCCTTGTCTATTACATATTTGGCTTATGGAGCGGTGTCTGAGCTAATTTCAAACCCTTGTTTTATGCATCACCCCACCTCACCTTTCCGGTTAAGCAGCCATAGTGTGTCTTCTAAAGGTGTGCCTCTGTTCTGTTTTGTAATTCAGTTCAAGTGTAGCGATTTTGACATTCCCTCTATAAGCGATATCTTAGGATAAGTGCCTTTTTTGTGTGACTTATTTCACTTAGAATCATCGTACCTAAATCCACTAATCATGCTGCTACCTAGTCTTATGACATTGATTTCATGGCTGAGTGATATTCCATTGTGCCAAGTACCACCATTTCTTTATCCATTTTTCTCTTTCCTGGGATATTGAAGGTGTACCGAAGCGGAGGTTCTTGGCAACAGAGCAGCCGTAAACTTTAGGGTGCCTGTGTCTTGTTGATTTTTAGTTTTCCCAATTTATACGCCCATGAGTGGAAGTGCCCTATGCTCTCTACGCTGTGTTTATTATTTGTTTCAGGACACACCGTACTCTTCTCCAGAGTGCCTGTTGGCAATTTACATCCTGCCCATCAGCGTAGCAAGGCTCCCATGTCTCCATGGCCTGTCCAGCTTTTCTGCTTTTTACACTTTGTTCAGCATGGCCTTTTGACCGAGGGCAAGCGAGACTTCTTTGTAGCGCTGATTTGCCCTTCCGGCTTGCTTGGTTGGCCAAAAAGGGCGTATGCGTTTTTTCCTGAATATATTCAGGAAAAAACGCATACGCCCTTTTTGACCAAGGGCATCATTGTCAACGTTTTGCCACTTTTCATGTGCTTTCAAGGCGAGTCGAATCTACCTCCTGAAATCTGTTTCCTGCAAATCTGCCTTGCTTTCAAATCCTCTTCGTTGCCTTCCCTCAATATATTTGTGGACGAGAGTTCTCATTTATAACTCTGCACGTTTGTGAATTGCAGTGCCCCTGAGCTCCATTAGTCTCCTCGCTTTTTTGGGAGCTGGCCGCAAAAGCGCAGGATTGCTTCAGGCCCTATTTTGGTTCTGTGGGGCAGGCTGAGCCTGTGGTTCATTCTTCTTCCTGATGGGAAAATGGAGTGACCTGTGCCTGTCCCAACACCTAGGGCTAGTCTCTCGTTGGTTCCCCGTCTTCCCGTTCATCCTCAGGACAAATTGCAACCTGGACGAAACAGGAGGTTAAAGGTGCTGATTCTCCAAGTAGGGAGATGGTTAGTCAAGCGGCTGGAATGGCGAACCCGAGCACAAGGAGAGGAGAAATGAGGTGCGTTTTAGAAACCTTTCCCGATCTCACGGCATACCATCTTCTGGGTTTCCCATGCATGTTTTGATGTAGGAAGATGCCCTTGTACCTGGAGATTTGAGACCCATGGGGTGTGTTCCCCGCAGTGTTACTTTTAATTATCTGCGTTTGCTCACCCAACCTCACCAATCCTCTCAGCCCCAAGAGTGTCCAGCCTTATGTCTCATCCAGCTGTGGGTCTTGATATGGTCAATCCAGGTTGCATCAGAGACCCTGAACGGATTTTGTAAGAATTTCTCTCTCTTTCCCTGTCTTTGTTTTGTGGGTTTTCAAAAAGTTATTTATGTTTAGAATGGGGTTTGGCCGCTTTTCCCTGCTGTGTTTATGCCGCTTTACACCCTCTTGATTCACTTGCAGAGAGATATCAATACATAGGTTTTCAGATTCATACTAGTCAGATATATTCTTGTGCGGTGACAAGGGGGTGTTGAGTCCAGTACACTGAGCAGGGAGTAGGCCTTGTCTATTACATATTTGGCTTATGGAGCGGTGTCTGAGCTAATTTCAAACCCTTGTTTTATGCATCACCCCACCTCACCTTTCCCGTTAAGCAGCCATAGTGTGTCTTCTAAAGGTGTGACTCTGTTCTGTTTTGTAATTCAGTTCAAGTGTAGCGATTTTGACATTCCCTCTAGAAGCGATATCTTAGGATAAGGGCCTTTTTCTGTGTGACTTATTTCACTTAGAATCATCGTACCTAAATCCACTCATCATGCTGCTAACTAGCCTTATGTCATTGATTTCATGGCTGAGTGATATTCCATTGTGCCAAGTACCACCATTTCTTTATCCATTTTTCTCTTTCCTGGGATATTGAAGGTGTACCGAAGCGGAGGTTCTTGGCAACAGAGCAGCCGTAAATTTTGGGGTGCCTGTGTCTTGTTGACTTTTAGTTTTCCCAATTTATCCGCCCATGAGTGGAAGTGCCCTATGCTCTCTACGCTGTGTTTATTACTTGTTTCAGGACACACCGTACTCTTCTCCAGAGTGCCTGTTGGCAATTTACATCCCGCCCATCAGCGTAGCAAGGCTCCCAGGTCTCCATGGCCTGTCCTGCTTTTCTGGTTTTTACATTTTGTTCAGCATGGCCCTTTTGACCGAGGGCAAGCGAGACTTCTTTGTAGCGCTGATTTGCCCTTCCGGCTTGCTTGGTTGGCCAAAAAGGGCGTATGCGTTTTTTCCTGAATATATTCAGGAAAAAACGCATACGCCCTTTTTGGCCAAGGGCATCATTGTCAACGTTTTGCCGCTTTTCATGTGCTTTAAAGGCGAGTCGAATCTACCTCCTGAAATCTGTTTCCTGCAAATCTGCCTTGCTTTCAAATCCTCTTCGTTGCCTTCCCTCAATATATTTGTGGACGAGAGTTCTCATTTATAACTCTGCACGTTTGTGAATTGCAGTGCCCCTGAGCTCCATTTGTCTCCTCGCTTTCTTGGGAGCTGGCCGCAAAAGCGCAGGATTGCTTCAGGCCCTATTTTGGTTCTGGGGGGCAGGCTGAGCCTGTGGTTCATTCTTCTTCCTGATGGGAAAATGGAGTGACCTGTGCCTGTCCCAACACCTAGGGCTAGTCTCTCGTTGGTCCCCCGTCTTCCCGTTCATCCTCAGGACAAATTGCAACCTGGACGAAACAGTAGGTTAAAGGTGCTGATTCTCCAATTAGGGAGATGGTTAGTCAAGTGGCTGGAATGGCGAACCCGAGCACAAGGAGGGGAGAAATGAGGTGCGTTTTAGAAACTTTCCCGATCTCACGGCATACCATCTTCTGGGTTTCCCATGCATGTTTTGATGTAGGAAGATTCCCTTGTACCTGGAGATTTGAGACCCATCGGGTGGGTACCCCGCGGTATTACTTTAAAGTATCTGCATTTGCTCACCCAACCTCACCAATCCTCTCAGCCCCAAGAGTGTCCAGCCTTATGTCTCATCCAGCTGTGGGTCTAGATATGGTCAATCCAGGTTGCATCAGAGACCCTGAACGGATTTTGTAAGAATTTCTATCTCTTTCACTGTCTTTGCTTTGTGGGTTTTTTAAAGTAATGTATGTTTAGAATGGGGTTTGGCTGCTTTTCCCTGCTGTGTTTATGCCGCTTTACACCCTCTTGATTCACTTGCAGAGAGATATCGATACATAGGTTTTCAGATTCATACTAGTCAGATATATTCTTGTGCGGTGACTAGGGGGTGTTGAGTCCAGTTCACTGAGCAGGGAGTAGGCCTTGTCTAGTACATATTTGGCTTATGAGCGGTGTCTGAGCTAATTTCAAACCCTTGTTTTATGCATCACCCCACCTCACCTTTCCAGTTAAGCAGACATAGTGTGTCTTCTAAAGGTGTGACTCTGTTCTGTTTGGTAATTCAGTTCAAGTGTAGCGATTTTGACATTCCCTCTATAAGCGATATCTTAGGATAAGTGCCTTTTTCTGTGTGACTTATTTCACTTAGAATCATCGTACCTAAATCCACTCATCATGCTGCTAACTAGCCTTATGACATTGATTTCATGGCTGAGTGATATTGCATTGTGCCAAGTACCACCATTTGTTTATCCATTTTTCTCTTTCCTGGGATATTGAAGGTGTACCGAAGCGGAGGTTCTTGGCAACAGAGCAGCCGTAAACTTTAGGGTGCCTGTGTCTTGTTGATTTTTAGTTTTCCCAATTTATACGCCCATGAGTGGAAGTGCCCTATGCTCTCTACGCTGTGTTTATTACTTGTTTCAGGACACACCGTACTCTTCTCCAGATTGCCTGTTGGCAATTTACATCCCGCCCATCAGCGTAGCAAGGCTCCCATGTCTCCATGGCCTGTGTTGCTTTTCTGGTTTTTACACTTTGTTCAGCATGGCCCTTTTGACCGAGGGCAAGCGAGACTTCTTTGTAGCACTGATTTGCCCTTCCGGCTTGCTTGGTTGGCCAAAAAGGGCGTATGCGTTTTTTCCTGAATATATTCAGGAAAAAACGCATACGCCCTTTTTGGCCAAGGGCATCATTGTCAACGTTTTGTCACTTTTCATGTGCTTTAAAGGCGAGTCGAATCTACCTCCTGAAATCTGTTTCCTGCAAATCTGCCTTGCTTTCAAATCCTCTTCGTTGCCTTCCCTCAAAATATTTGTGGACGAGAGATCTCATTTATAACTCTGCACGTTTGTGAATTGCAGTGCCCCTGAGCTCCATTTGTCTCCTCGCTTTTTTGGGAGCTGGCCGCAAAAGCGCAGGATTGCTTCAGGCCCTATTTTGGTTTTGGGGGGCAGGCTGAGCCTGTGGTTCATTCTTCTTCCTGATGTGAAAATGGAGTGACCTGTGCCTGTCCCAACACCTAGGGCTAGTCTCTCGTTGGTTCCCCGTCTTCCCGTTCATCCTCAGGACAAACTGCAACCTGGACGAAACAGGAGGTTAAAGGTGCTGATTCTCCAAGTAGGGAGATGGTGCATCAAGCGGCTGGAATGGCGGACCCGAGCACAAGGAGAGGAGAAATTAGGTGCGTTTTAGAAACTTTTTCCGATCTCACGGCATACCATCTTCTGGGTTTCCCATGCATGTTTTGATGTAGGAAGATGCCCTTGTACCTGGAGATTTGAGACCCATGGGGTGGGTACCCCGCTGTATTACTTTAAAGTATCTGCATTTGCTCACCCAACCTCACTAATCCTCTCAGCCGCAAGAGTGTCCAGCCTTATGTCTCATCCAGCTGTGGGTCTAGATATGGTCAATCCAGGTTGCATCAGAGACCCTGAACGGATTTTGTAAGAATTTCTCTCTCTTTCACTGTCTTTGCTTTGTGGGTTTTTTAAAGAAATGTATGTTTAGAATGGGGTTTGGCTGCTTTTCCCTGCTGTGTTTATGCCGCTTTACACCCTCTTGATTCACTTGCAGAGAGATATCAATACATAGGTTTTCAGATTCATACTAGTCAGATATATTCTTGTCCGGTGACTAGGGGGTGTTGAGTCCAGTTCACTGAGCAGGGAGTAGGCCTTGTCTATTACATATTTGGCTTATGGAGCGGTGTCTGAGCTAATTTCAAACCCTTGTTTTATGCATCACCCCACCTCACCTTTCCGGTTAAGCAGCCATAGTGTGTCTTCTAAAGGTGTGCCTCTGTTCTGTTTTGTAATTCAGTTCAAGTGTAGCGATTTTGACATTCCCTCTATAAGCGATATCTTAGGATAAGTGCCTTTTTCTGTGTGACTTATTTCACTTAGAATCATCGTACCTAAATCCACTAATCATGCTGCTACCTAGTCTTATGACATTGATTTCATGGCTGAGTGATATTCCATTGTGCCAAGTACCACCATTTCTTTATCCATTTTTCTCTTTCCTGGGATATTGAAGGTGTACCGAAGTGGAGGTTCTTGGCAACAGAGCAGCCGTAAACTTTAGGGTGCCTGTGTCTTGTTGATTTTTAATTTTCCCAATTTATACGCCCATGAGTGGAAGTGCCCTATGCTCTCTACGCTGTGTTTATTATTTGTTTCAGTACACACCGTACTCTTCTCCAGAGTGCCTGTTGGCAATTTACATCCCGCCCATCAGCGTAGCAAGGCTCCCATGACTCCATGGCCTGTCCAGCTTTTCTGCTTTTTACACTTTGTTCAGCATGGCCCTTTTGACCGAGGGCAAGCGAGACTTCTTTGTAGCGCTGATTTGCCCTTCCGGCTTGCTTGGTTGGCCAAAAAGGGCGTATGCGTTTTTTCCTGAATATATTCAGGAAAAAACGCATACGCCCTTTTTGGCCAAGGGCATCATTGTCAACGTTTTGCCGCTTTTCATGTGCTTTAAAGGCGAGTCGAATCTACCTCCTGAAATCTGTTTCCTGCAAATCTGCCTTGCTTTCAAATCCTCTTCGTTGCCTTCCCTCAATATATTTGTGCACGAGAGTTCTCATTTATAACTCTGCACGTTTGTGAATTGCAGTGCCCCTGAGCTCCATTTGTCTCCTCGCTTTCTTGGGAGCTGGCCGCAAAAGCGCAGGATTGCTTCAGGCCCTATTTTGGTTCTGGGGGGCAGGCTGAGCCTGTGGTTCATTCTTCTTCCTGATGGGAAAATGGAGTGACCTGTGCCTGTCCCAACACCTAGGGCTAGTCTCTCGTTGGTTCCCCGTCTTCCCGTTCATCCTCAGGACAAATTGCAACCTGGACGAAACAGGAGGTTAAAGGTGCTGATTCTCCAAGTAGGGAGATGGTTAGTCAAGCGGCTGGAATGGCGAACCCGAGCACAAGGAGAGGAGAAATGAGGTGCGTTTTAGAAACCTTTCCCGATCTCACGGCATACCATCCTCTGTGTTTCCCATGCATGTTTTGACGTAGGAAGATGCCCTTGTACCTGGAGATTTGAGACCCATTGGGTGGGTACCCCGCAGTATTACTTTAAAGTATCTGCATTTGTTCACCCAACCTCACCAATCCTCTCAGCCTCAAGAGTGTCCAGCCTTATGTCTCATCCAGCTGTGGGTCTAGATATGGTCAATCCAGGTTGCATCATAGACCCTGAATGGATTTTGTAAGAATTTCTCTCTCTTTAACTGTCTTTGTTTTGTGGGTTTTTTAAAGTAATTTATGTTTAGAATCGGGCTTGGCTGATTTTCCCTGCTGTGTTGATGCCGCTTTACACCCTCTTGATTCACTTGCAGAGAGATATCGATACATAGGTTTTCAGATTCTTACTAGTCAAATATATTCTTGTGTGTTGACTAGGGTGTGTTGAGTCCAGTTCACTGAGCAGGGAGTAGGCCTTGTCTATTACATATTTGGCTTATGGAGCGGTCTCTGAGCTAATTTCAAACCCTTGTTTTATGCATCACCCCACCTCACCTTTCCCGTTAAGCAGCCATAGTGTGTCTTCTAAAGGTGTGGCTCTGTTCTCTTTTGTAATTCAGTTCAAGTGTAGCGATTTTGACATTCCCTCTATAAGCGATATCTTAGGATAAGTGTCTTTTTCTGTGTGACTTATTTCACTTAGAATCATCGTACCTAAATCCACTCATCATGCTGCTAACTAGCCTTATGACATTGATTTCATGGCTGAGTGATATTCCATTGTGCCAAGTACCACCATTTCTTTATCCATTTTTCTCTTTCCTGGGATATTGAAGGTGTACCGAAGCGGAGGTTCTTGGAAACAGAGCAGCCGTAAACTTTAGGGTGCCTGTGTCTTGTTGATTTTTAGTTTTCCCAATTTATATGCCCATGAGTGGAAGTGCCGTATGCTCTCAACGCTGTGTTTATTACTTGTTTCAGGACACACCGTACTCTTCTCCAGAGTGCCTGTTGGCAATTTACATCCCGCCCATCAGCGTAGCAAGGCTCCCCTGTCTCCATGGCCTGTCCTGCTTTTCTGGTTTTTACAGTTTGTTCAGCATGGCCCTTTTGACCGAGGGCAAGCGAGACTTCTTTGTAGCGCTGATTTGCCCTTCTGGCTTGCTTGGTTGGCCAAAAAGGGCGTATGCGTTTTTTCCTGAATATATTCAGGAAAAAACGCATACGCCCTTTTTGGCCAAGGGCATCATTGTCAACGTTTTGCCGCTTTTCATGTGCTTTAAAGGCGAGTCGAATCTACCTCCTGAAATCTGTTTCCTGCAAATCTGCCTTGCTTTCAAATCCTCTTCGTTGCCTTCCCTCAATATATTTGTGGACGAGAGTTCTCATTTATAACTCTGCACGTTTGTGAATTGCAGTGCCCCTGAGCTCCATTTGTCTCCTCGCTTTTTTGGGAGCTGGCCGCAAAAGCGCAGGATTGCTTCAGGCCCTATTTTGGTTCTGGGGGGCAGGCTGAGCCTGTGGTTCATTCTTCTTCCTGATGGGAAAATGGAGTGACCTATGCCTGTCCCAACACCTAGGGCTCGTCTCACATTGGTTCCACGTCTTCCCGTTCATCCTCAGGACAGATTGCAACCTGTACAATCAGGAGGTTAAAGGTGCTCATTCTCCAAATAGGGAGATGGTTAGTCAAGCAGCTGGAATGGTAAACCCGAGCACAAGGAGAGGAGAAATGAGGTGCGTTTTAGAAACCTTTCCCGATCTCATGGCATACCATCTTCTGGGTTTCCCATGCATGTTTTGATGTAGGAAGATGCCCTTGTACCTGGAGATTTGAGACCCATGGGGTGTGTTCCCCGCAGTGTTACTTTAAAGTATCTGCGTTTGCTCACCCAACCTCACCAATCCTCTCAGCCCCAAGAGTGTCCAGCCTTATGTCTCATCCAGCTGTGGGTCTAGATATGGTCAATCCAGGTTGCATCATGGACCCTGAACGGATTTTGTAAGAATTTCTCTCTCTTTCACTGTCTTTGTTTTGTGGGTTTTTTAAGTAATTTATGTTTAGAATCGGGTTTGGCTGCTTTTCCCTGCTGTGTTGATGCCGCTTTACACCCTCTTGATTCACTTGCAGAGAGATATCCATACATAGGTTTTCAGATTCTTACTAGTCAGATATATTCTTGTGTGGTGACTAGGGTGTGTTGAGTCCAGTTCACTGAGCAGGGAGTAGGCCTTGTCTATTACATATTAGGGTTATGGAGCGGTCTCTGAGCTAATTTCAAACCCTTGTTTTATGCATCACCCCACCTCACCTTTCCTGTTAAGCAGCCATAGTGTGTCTTCTAAAGGTGTGACTCTGTTCTGTTTTGTAATTCAGTTCAAGTGTAGCGATTTTGACATTCCCTCTATAAGCGATATCTTAGGATAAGTGTCTTTTTCTGTGTGACTTATTTCACTTAGAATCATCGTACCTAAATCCACTCATCATGCTGCTAACTAGCCTTATGACATTGATTTCATGGCTGAGTGATATTCCATTGTGCCAAGTACCACCATTTCTTTATCCATTTTTCTCTTTCCTGGGATATTGAAGGTGTACCGAAGCGGAGATTCTTGGAAACAAAGCAGCCGTAAACTTTAGGGTGCCTGTGTCTTGTTGATTTTTAGTTTTCCCGATTTATACGCCCATGAGTGGAAGTGCCCTATGCTCTCTACGCTGTGTTTATTACTTGTTTCAGGACACACCGTACTCTTCTCCAGAGTGCCTGTTGGCAATTTACATCCCGCCCATCAGCGTAGCAAGGCTCCCATGTCTCCATGGCCTGTCCTGCTTTTCTGGTTTTTACACTTTGTTCAGCATGGCCCTTTTGACCGAGGGCAAGCGAGACTTCTTTGTAGCGCTGATTTGCCCTTCCGGCTTGCTTGGTTGGCCAAAAAGGGCGTATGCGTTTTTTCCTGAATATATTCAGGAAAAAACGCATACGCCCTTTTTGGCCAAGGGCATCATTGTCAACGTTTTGCCGCTTTTCATGTGCTTTAAAGGCGAGTCGAATCTACCTCCTGAAATCTGTTTCCTGCAAATCTGCCTTGCTTTCAAATCCTCTTCGTTGCCTTCCCTCAATATATTTGTGGACGAGAGTTCTCATTTATAACTCTGCACGTTTGTGAATTGCAGTGCCCCTGAGCTCCATTTGTCTCCTCGCTTTCTTGGGAGCTGGCCGCAAAAGCGCAGGATTGCTTCAGGCCCTATTTTGGTTCTGGGGGGCAGGCTGAGCCTGTGGTTCATTCTTCTTCCTGATGGGAAATGGAGTGACCTGTGCCTGTCCCAACACCTAGGGCTAGTCTCTCGTTGGTTCCCCGTCTTCCCGTTCATCCTCAGGACAAATTGCAACCTGGACGAAACAGGAGGTTAAAGGTGCTGATTCTCCAAGTAGAGAGATGGTTAGTCAAGCGGCTGGATTGGCGAACCCGAGCACAAGGAGAGGAGAAATGAGGTGCGTTTTAGAAACCTTTCCCGATCTCACGGCATACCATCTTCTGGGTTTCCCATGCATGTTTTGATGTAGGAAGATTCCCTTGTACCTGGAGATTTGAGACCCATGGGGTGGGTACCCCGCGGTATTACTTTAAAGTATCTGCATTTGCTCACCCAACCTCACCAATCCTCTCAGCCCCAAGAGTGTCCAGCCTTCTGTCTCATCCAGCTGTGGGTCTAGATATGGTCAATCCAGGTTGCATCAGAGACCCTGAACGGATTTTGTAAGAATTTCTCTCTCTTTCACTGTCTTTGCTTTGTGGGTTTTTTAAAGTAATGTATGTTTAGAATGGGGTTTGCCTGCTTTTCCCTGCTGTGTTTATGCCGCTTTACACCCTCTTGATTCACTTGCAGAGAGATATCAATACATAGGTTTTCAGATTCATACTAGTCAGATATATTCTTGTGCGGTGACTAGGGGGTGTTGAGTCCAGTACACTGAGCAGGGAGTGGGCCTTGTCTATTACATATGTGGCTTATGGAGCGGTGTCTGAGCTAATTTCAAACCCTTGTTTTATGCATCACCCCACCTCACCTTTCCCGTTAAGCAGCCATAGTGTGTCTTCTAAAGGTGTGCCTCTGTTCTGTTTTGTAATTCAGTTCAACTGTAACGATTTTGACATTCCCTCTATAAGCGATATCTTAGGAGAAGGGCCTTTTACTGTGTGACTTATTTCACTTAGAATCATAGTCGCTAAATCCACTCATCATGCTGCTAACTAGCCTTATGACATTGATTTCATGGCTGAGTGATATTCCATTGTGTCAAGTACCACCATTTCTTTATCCATTTTTCTCTTTCCTGGGATATTGAAGGTGTACCGAAGCGGAGGTTCTTGGCAACAGAGCAGCCGTAAACTTTAGGGTGCCTGTGTCTTGTTGATTTTTAGTTTTCCCAATTTATACGCCCATGAGTGGAAGTGCCCTATGCTCTCAACGCTGTGTGTATTACTTGTTTCAGGACACACCGTACTCTTCTCCAGAGTGCCTGTTGGCAATTTATATCCCACCCATCAGCGTAGCAAGGCTCCCATGTCTCCATGGCCTGTCCAGCTTTTCTGGTTTTTACTGTTTGTTCAGCATGGCCGTTTTGACCGAGGGCAAGTGAGACTTCTTTGTAGCGCTGATTTGCCCTTCCGGCTTGCTTGGTTGGCCAAAAAGGGCGTATGCGTTTTTTCCTGAATATATTCGGGAAAAAACGCATACGCCCTTTTTGGCCAAGGGCATCATTGTCAACGTTTTGCCGCTTTTCATGTGCTTTAAAGGCGAGTCGAATCTACCTCCTGAAATCTGTTTCCTGCAAATCTGCCTTGCTTTCAAATCCTCTTCGTTGCCTTCCCTCAATATTTTGTGGACGAGAGTTCTCATTTATAACTCTGCACGTTTGTGAATTGCAGTGCCCCTGAGCTCCATTTGTCTCCTCGCTTTTTTGGGAGCTGGCCGCAAAAGCGCAGGATTGCTTCAGGCCCTATATTGGTTCTGGGGGGCAGGCTGAGCCTGTGGTTCATTCTTCTTCCTGATGGGAAAATGGAGTGACCTATGGCTGTCCCAACACCTAGGCCTCGTCGCTCGTTGGTTCCGCGTCTTCCCGTTCATCCTCAGGACAAATTGCAACCTGTACAATCAGGAGGTTAAAGGTGCTGATTCTCCAAGTAGGGAGATGGTTAGTCAAGCGGCTGGAATGGCGAACCCGAGCACAAGGAGAGGAGAAATGAGGTGCATTTTAGAAACCTTTGCCGATCTCATGGCATACCATCTTCTGGGTTTCCCATGCATGTTTTGATGTAGGAAGATGCCCTTGTACCTGGAGATTTGAGACCCATGGGGTGTGTTCCCAGCAGTGTTACTTTAAAGTATCTGCGTTTGCTCACCCAACCTCACCAATCCTCTCAGCCCCAAGAGTGTCCAGCCTTATGTCTCATCCAGCTGTGTGTCTAGATATGGTCAATCCAGGTTGCATCATAGACCCTGAACGGATTTTGTAAGAATTTCTCTCTCTTTCACTGTCTTTGTTTTGTGGGTTTTTTAAAGTAATTTATCTTTAGAATCGGGCTTGGCTGCTTTTCCCTGCTGTGTTGATGCCGCTTTACACCCTCTTGATTCACTTGCAGAGAGATATCGATACATAGGTTTTCAGATTCTTACTAGTCAGATATATTCTTGTGCGGTGACTAGGGGGTGTTGAGTCCAGTTCACTGAGCAGGGAGTAGGCCTTGTCTATTACATATTTGGCTTATGGAGCGGTGTCTGAGCTAGTTTCAAACCCTTGTTTTATGCATCATTCCACCTCACCTTTCCGGTTAAGTAGCCATAGTATGTCTTCTAAAGGTGTGCCTCTGTTCTGTTTTGTAATTCAGTTAAAGTGTAGTGATTTTGACATTCCGTCTATAAGCGATATCTTAGGATAAGTGCCTTTTTCTGTGTGACTTATTTCACTTAGAATCATCGTACCTAAATCCACTCATCATGCTGCTAACTAGCCTTATGACATTGATTTCATGGCTGAGTGATATTCCATTGTGCCAAGTACCACCATTTCTTTATCCATTTTTCTCTTTCCTGGGATATTGAAGGTGTACCGAAGCGGAGATTTTTGGAAACAGAGCAGCCGTAAACTTTAGGGTGCCTGTGTCTTGTTGATTTTTAGTTTTCCCAATTTATACGCCCATGAGTGGAAGTGCCCTATGCTCTCTACGCTGTGTTTATTACTTGTTTCAGGACACACCGTACTCTTCTCCAGAGTGCCTGTTGGCAATTTACATCCCGCCCATCAGCGTAGCAAGGCTCCCATGTCTCCATGGCCTGTCCTGCTTTTCTGGTTTTTACACTTTGTTCAGCATGGCCCTTTTGACCGAGGGCAAGCGAGACTTCTTTGTAGCGCTGATTTCCCCTTCCGGCTTGCTTGGTTGGCCAAAAAGGGCGTATGCGTTTTTTCCTGAATATATTCAGGAAAAAACGCATACGCCCTTTTTGGCCAAGGGCATCATTGTCAACGTTTTGCCGCTTTTCATGTGCTTTAAAGGCGAGTCGAATCTACCTCCTGAAATCTGTTTCCTGCAAATCTGCCTTGCTTTCAAATCCTCTTCGTTGCCTTCCCTCAATATATTTGTGGACGAGAGTTCTCATTTATAACTCTGCACGTTTGTGAATTGCAGTGCCCCTGAGCTCCATTTGTCTCCTCGCTTTTTTGGGAGCTGGCCGCAAAAGCGCAGGATTGCTTCAGGCCCTATATTGGTTCTGGGGGGCAGGCTGAGCCTGTGGTTCATTCTTCTTCCTGATGGGAAAATGGAGTGACCTATGCCTGTGCCAATACCTAGGGCTCGTCTCTCGTTGGTTCCGCATGTTCCCGTTCATCCTCAGGACAAATTGCAACCTGTACAATCAGGAGGTTAAAGGTGCTGATTCTCCAAGTAGGGAGATGGTTAGTCAAGCGGCTGGAATGGCGAACCCGAGCACAAGGAGAGGAGAAATGAGGTGCGTTTTAGAAACCTTTCCCGATCTCATGGCATACCATCTTCTGGGTTTCCCATGCATGTTTTGATGTAGGAAGATGCCCTTGTACCTGGAGATTTGAGACCCATGGGGTGTGTTCCCAGCAGTGTTACTTTAAAGTATCTGCATTTCTCACCCAACCTCACCAATCCGCTCAGCCCCAAGAGTGTCCAGCCTTATGTCTCATCCAGCTGTGGGTCTAGATATGGTCAATCCAGGTTGCATCATAGACCCTGAACGGATTTTTAAGAATTTCTGTCTCTTTTACTGTCTTTCTTTTGTGGGTTTTTTAAAGTAATGTATGTTTAGAATCGGGCTTGGCTGCTTTTCCCTGCTGTGTTGATGCCGCTTTACACCCTTTTGATTCACTTGCAGAGAGATATCGATACATAGGTTTTCAGATTCTTACTACTCAGATATATTCTTGTGTGGTGACTAGGGTGTGTTGAGTCCAGTTCACTGAGCAGGGAGTAGGCCTTGTCTATTATATATTTGGCTTATGGAGCGGTCTCTGAGCTAATTTCAAACCCTTGTTTTATGCATCACCCCACCTCACCTTTCCCGTTAAGCAGCCATAGTGTGTCTTCTAAAGTTGTGACTATGTTCTGTTTTGTAATTCAGTTCAAGTGTAGCGATTTTCACATTCCCCCTAAAAGCGATATCTTAGGATAAGTGTCTTTTTCTGTGTGACTTATTTCACTTAGAATCATCGTACCTAAATCCACTCATCATGCTGCTAACTAGCCTTATGACATTGATTTCATGGCTGAGTGATATTCCATTGTGCCAAGTACCACCATTTCTTTATCCATTTTTCTCTTTCCTGGGATATTGAAGGTGTACCAAAGCGGAGATTCTTGGAAACAGAGCAGCCGTAAACTTTAGGGTGCCTGTGTCTTGTTGATTTTTAGTTTTCCCAATTTATACGCCCATGAGTGGAAGTGCCCTATGCTCTCTACGCTGTGTTTATTACTTGTTTCAGGACACACCGTACTCTTCTCCAGAGTGCCTGTTGGCAATTTACATCCCGCCCATCAGCGTAGCAAGGCTCCCATGTCTCCATGGCCTGTCCTGCTTTTCTGGTTTTTACACTTTGTTCAGCATGGCCCTTTTGACCGAGGGCAAGCGAGACTTCTTTGTAGCGCTGATTTGCCCTTCCGGCTTGCTTGGTTGGCCAAAAAGGGCGTATGCGTTTTTTCCTGAATATATTCAGGAAAAAACGCATACGCCCTTTTTGGCCAAGGGCATCATTGTCAACGTTTTGCCGCTTTTCATGTGCTTTAAAGGCGAGTCGAATCTACCTCCTGAAATCTGTTTCCTGCAAATCTGCCTTGCTTTCAAATCCTCTTCGTTGCCTTCCCTCAATATATTTGTGGACGAGAGTTCTCATTTATAACTCTGCACGTTTGTGAATTGCAGTGCCCCTGAGCTCCATTTGTCTCCTCGCTTTTTTGGGAGCTGGCCGCAAAAGCGCAGGATTGCTTCAGGCCCTATTTTGGTTCTGGGGGGCAGGCTGAGCCTGTGGTTCATTCTTCTTCCTGATGGGAAAATGGAGTGACCTGTGCCTGTCCCAACACCTAGGGCTAGTCTCTCGTTGGTTCCCCGTCTTCCCGTTCATCCTCAGGACAAATTGCAACCTGGATGAATCAGGAGGTTAAAGGTGCTGATTCTCCAAGTAGGGAGATGGTTAGTCAAGGGGCTGGAATGGCGAACCCGAGCACAAGGAGAGGAGAAATGAGGTGCGTTTTAGAAACCTTTCCTGATCTCACGGCATACCATCTTCTGGGTTTCCCATGCATGTTTTGATGTAGGAAGATTCCCTTGTACCTGGAGATTTGAGACCCATGGGGTGGGTACCCTGCGGTATTACTTTAAAGTATCTGCATTTGCTCACCCAACCTCACCAATCCTCTCAGCCCCAAGAGTGTCCAGCCTTATGTCTCATCCAGCTGTGGGTCTAGATATGGTCAATCCAGGTTGCATCAGAGACCCTGAACGGATTTTGTAAGAATTTCTCTCTCTTTCACTGTCTTTGCTTTGTGGGTTTTTTAAAGTAATGTATGTTTAGAATGGGGTTTGGCAGCTTTTCCCTTCTGTGTTTATGCCGCTTTACACCCTCTTGATTCACTTGCAGAGAGATATCGATACATAGGTTTTTGAGATTTATACTAGTCAGATATATTCTTGTGCGGTGACTAGGGGGTGTTGAGTCCAGTTCACTGAGCAGGGAGTAGGCCTTGTCTAGTACATATTTGGCTTATGGAGCGGTGTCTGAGCTAATTTCAAACCCTTGTTTTATGCATCACCCCACCTCACCTTTCCGGTTAAGCAGCCATAGTGTGTCTTCTAAAGGTGTGCCTCTGTTCTGTTTTGTAATTCAGTTCAAGTGTAGCGATTTTGGTATTCCCTCTATAAGCGATATCTTAGGATAAGTGCCTTTTTCTGTGTGACTTATTTCACTTAGAATCATCGTACCTAAATCCACTCATCATGCTGCTAAGTAGCCTTATGACATTGATTTCATGGCTGAGTGATATTCCATTGTGCCAATTACCACCATTTCTTTATCCATTTTTCTCTTTCCTGGGATATTGAAGGTGTACCGAAGCGGAGATTCTTGGAAACAGAGCAGCCGTAAACTTTAGGGTGCCTGTGTCTTGTTGATTTTTAGTTTTCCCAATTTATACGCCCATGAGTGGAAGTGCCCTATGCTCTCTACGCTGTGTTTATTACTTGTTTCAGGACACACCGTACTCTTCTCCAGAGTGCCTGTTGGCAATTTACATCCCGCCCATCAGCGTAGCAAGGCTCCCATGTCTCCATGGCCTGTCCTGCTTTTCTGGTTTTTACACTTTGTTCAGCATGGCCCTTTTGACCGAGGGCAAGCGAGACTTCTTTGTAGCGCTGATTTGCCCTTCCGGCTTGCTTGGTTGGCCAAAAAGGGCGTATGCGTTTTTTCCTGAATATATTCAGGAAAAAACGCATACGCCCTTTTTGGCCAAGGGCATCATTATCAACGTTTTGCTGCTTTTCATGTGCTTTAAAGGCGAGTCGAATCTACCTCCTGAAATCTGTTTCCTGCAAATCTGCCTTGCTTTCAAATCCTCTTCGTTGCCTTCCCTCAATATATTTGTGGACGAGAGTTCTCATTTATAACTCTGCACGTTTGTGAATTGCAGTGCCCCTGAGCTCCATTTGTCTCCTCGCTTTTTTGGGAGCTGGCCGCAAAAGTGCAGGATTACTTCAGGCCCTATTTTGGTTCTGGGGGGCAGGCTGAGCCTGTGGTTCATTCTTCTTCCTGATGGGAAAATGGAGTGACCTGTGCCTGTCCCAACACCTAGGGCTAGTCTCTCGTTGGTTCCCCGTCTTCCCGGTCATCCTCAGGACAAATTGCAACCTGGACGAAACAGGAGGTTAAAGGTGCTGATTCTCCAAGTAGAGAGATGGTTAGTCAAGCGGCTGGAATGGCGAACCCGAGCACAAGGAGAGGAGAAATGAGGTGCGTTTTAGAAACCTTTCCCGATCTCACGGCATACCATCTTCTGGGTTTCCCATGCATGTTTTGATGTAGGAAGATTCCCTTGTACCTGGAGATTTGAGAACCATGGGGTGGGTACCCCGCGGTATTACTTTAAAGTATCTGCATTTGCTCACCCAACCTCACCAATCCTCTCAGCCCCAAGAGTATCCAGCCTTATGTCTCATCCAGCTGTGGGTCTAGATATGGTCAATCCAGGTTGCATCAGATACCCTGAACGGATTTTGTAAGAATTTCTCTCTCTTTCACTGTCTTTGCTTTGTGGGTTTTTTAAAGTAATGTATGTTTAGAATGGGGTTTGGCTGCTTTTCCCTGCTGCGTTTATGCCGCTTTACACCCTCTTGATTCACTTGCAGAGAGATATCGATACATAGGTTTTTGAGATTCATACTAGTCAGATATATTCTTGTGCGGTGACTAGGGGGTGTTGAGTCCAGTTCACTGAGCAGGGAGTAGGCCTTCTCTAGTGCATATTTGGCTTATGGAGCGGTGTCTGAGCTAATTTCAAACCCTTGTTTTATGCATCACCCCACCTCACCTTTCCGGTTAAGTAGCCATAGTGTGTCTTCTAAAGGTGTGCCTCTGTTCTGTTTTGTAATTCAGTTCAAGTGTAGCGATTTTGGCATTCCCTCTATAAGCGATATCTTAGGATAAGTGCCTTTTTCTGTGTGACTTATTTCACTTAGAATCATCGTACCTAAATCTACTCATCATGCTGCTAAGTAGCCTTATGACATTGATTTCATGGCTGAGTGATATTCCATTGTGCCAAGTACCACCATTTCTTTATCCATTTTTCTCTTTCCTGGGATATTGAAGGTGTACCGAAGCGGAGATTCTTGGAAACAGAGCATCCGTAAACTTTAGGGTGCCTGTGTCTTATTGATTTTTAGTTTTCCCAATTTATACGCCCATGAGTGGAAGTGCCCTATGCTCTCTACGCTGTGTTTATTACTTGTTTCAGGACACACCGTACTCTTCTCCAGAGTGCCTGTTGGCAATTTACATCCCGCCCATCAGCGTAGCAAGGCTCCCATGTCTCCATGGCCTGTCCTGCTTTTCTGGTTTTTACACTTTGTTCAGCATGGCCCTTTTGACCGAGGGCAAGCGAGACTTCTTTGTAGCGCTGATTTGCCCTTCCGGCTTGCTTGCTTGGCCTAAAAGGGCGTATGCGTTTTTTCCTGAATATATTCAGGAAAAAACGCATACGCCCTTTTTGGCCAAGGGCATCATTGTCAACGTTTTGCTGCTTTTCATGTGCTTTAAAGGCGAGTCGAATCTACCTCCTGAAATCTGTTTCCTGCAAATCTGCCTTGCTTTCAAATCCTCTTCGTTGCCTTCCCTCAATATATTTGTGGACGAGAGTTCTCATTTATAACTCTGCACGTTTGTGAATTGCAGTGCCCCTGAGCTCCATTTGTCTCCTCGCTTTTTTGGGAGCTGGCCGCAAAAGCGCAGGATTGCTTCAGGCCCTATTTTGGTTCTGGGGGGCAGGCTGAGCCTGTGGTTCATTCTTCTTCCTGATGGGAAAATGGAGTGACCTATGCCTGTCCCAACACCTAGGGCTCGTCTCTCGTTGGTTCCCCGTCTTCCCGTTCATCCTCAGGACAAATTGCAACCTGTACAATCAGGAGGATAAAGGTGCTGATTCTCCAAGTAGGGAGATGGTTAGTCAAGTGGCTGGAATGGCGAACCCGAGCACAAGGAGAGGAGAAATGAGGTGCGTTTTAGAAACCTTTCCCGATCTCATGGCATACCATCTTCTGGGTTTCCCATGCATGTTTTGATGTAGGAAGATGCCCTTGTACCTGGAGATTTGAGACCCATGGGGTGTGTTCCCAGCAGTGTTACTTTAAAGTATCTGCATTTCTCACCCAACCTCACCAATCCGCTCAGCCCCAAGAGTGTCCAGCCTTATGTCTCATCCAGCTGTGGGCCTAGATATGGTCAATCCAGGTTGCATCAGAGACCCTGAACGGATTTTGTAAGAATTTCTGTCTCTTTCACTGTCTTTCTTTTGTGGGTTTTTTAAAGTAATGTATGTTTAGAATCGGGCTTGGCTGCTTTTCCCTGCTGTGTTGATGCCGCTTTACACCCTTTTGATTCACTTGCAGAGAGATATCGATACATAGGTTTTCAGATTCTTACTACTCAGATATATTCTTGTGTGCTGACTAGGGTGTGTTGAGTCCAGTTCACTGAGCAGGGAGTAGGCCTTGTCTAGTACATATTTGGCTTATGGAGCCGTCTCTGAGCTAATTTCAAACCCTTGTTTTATGCATCACCCCACCTCACCTTTCCTGTTAAGCAGCCATAGTGTGTCTTCTAAAGGTGTGACTATGTTCTGTTTTGTAATTCAGTTCAAGTGTAGTGATTTTGACATTCCCCCTAAAAGCGATATCTTAGGATAAGTGTCTTTTTCTGTGTGACTTATTTCACTTAGAATCATCGTACCTAAATCCACTCATCATGCTGCTAACTAGCCTTATGACATTGATTTCATGGCTGAGTGATATTCCATTGTGCCAAGTACCACCATTTCTTTATCCATTTTTCTCTTTCCTGGGATATTGAAGGTGTACCGAAGCGGAGGTTCTTGGAAACAGAGCAGCCGTAAACTTTAGGGTGCCTGTGTCTTGTTGATTTTTAGTTTTCCCAATTTATACGCCCATGAGTGGAAGTGCCCTATGCTCTCTACGCTGTGTTTATTACTTGTTTCAGGACACACCGTACTCTTCTCCAGAGTGCCTGTTGGCAATTTACATCCCGCCCATCAGCGTAGCAAGGCTCCCATGTCTCCATGGCCTGTCCTGCTTTTCTGGTTTTTACACTTTTTTCAGCATGGCCCTTTTGACCGAGGGCAAGCGAGACTTCTTTGTAGCGCTGATTTGCCCTTCCGGCTTGCTTGGTTGGCCAAAAAGGGCGTATGCGTTTTTTCCTGAATATATTCAGGAAAAAACGCATACGCCCTTTTTGGCCAAGGGCATCATTGTCAACGTTTTGCCGCTTTTCATGTGCTTTAAAGGCGAGTCGAATCTACCTCCTGAAATCTGTTTCCTGCAAATCTGCCTTGCTTTCAAATCCTCTTCGTTGCCTTCCCTCAATATATTTGTGGACGAGAGTTCTCAATTATAACTCTGCACGTTTGTGAATTGCAGTGCCCCTGAGCTCCATTTGTCTCCTCGCTTTTTTGGGAGCTGGCCGCAAAAGCGCAGGATTGCTTCAGGCCCTATTTTGGTTCTGGGGGGCAGGCTGAGCCTGTGGTTCATTCTTCTTCCTGATGGGAAAATGGAGTGACCTGTGCCTGTCCCAACACCTAGGGCTAGTCTCTCGTTGGTTCCCCGTCTTCCCGTTCATCCTCAGGACAAATTGCAACCTGGACGAAACTGGAGGTTAAAGGTGCTGATTCTCCAAGTAGGGAGATGGTTAGTCAAGAGGCTGGAATGGCGAACCCGAGCACAAGGAGAGGAGAAATGAGGTGCGTTTTAGAAACCTTTCCCGATCTCACGGCATACCATCTTCTGGGTTTCCCATGCATGTTTTGATGTAGGAAGATTCCCTTGTACCTGGAGATTTGAGACCCATGGGGTGGGTACCCCGCGGTATTACTTTAAAGTATCTGCATTTGCTCACCCAACCTCACCAATCCTCTCAGCCCCAAGAGTGTCCAGCCTTATGTCTCATCCAGCTGTGGGTCTAGATATGGTCAATCCAGGTTGCATCAGATATCCTGAACGGATTTTGTAAGAATTTCTCTCTCTTTCACTGTCTTTGCTTTGTGGGTTTTTTAAAGTAATGTATGTTTAGAATGGGGTTTGGCTGCTTTTCCCTGCTGTGTTTATGCCGCTTTACACCCTCTTGATTCACTTGCAGAGAGATATCGATACATAGGTTTTTGAGATTCATACTAGTCAGATATATTCTTGTGCGGTGACTAGGGGGTGTTGAGTCCAGTTCACTGAGCAGGGAGTAGGCCTTGTCTAGTACATATTTGGCTTATGGAGCGGTGTCTGAGCTAATTTCAAACCCTTGTTTTATGCATCACCCCACCTCACCTTTCCGGTTAAGTAGCCATAGTGTGTCTTCTAAAGGTGTGCCTCTGTTCTGTTTTGTAATTCAGTTCAAGTGTAGCGATTTTGGCATTCCCTCTATAAACGATATCTTAGGATAAGTGCCTTTTTCTGTGTGACTTATTTCACTTAGAATCATCGTACCTAAATCCACTCATCATGCTGCTAAGTAGCCTTATGACATTGATTTCATGGCTGAGTGATATTCCATTGTGCCAAGTACCACCATTTCTTTATCCATTTTTCTCTTTCCTGGGATATTGAAGGTGTACCGAAGCGGAGATTCTTGGAAACAGAGCAGCCGTAAACTTTAGGGTGCCTGTGTCTTGTTGATTTTTAGTTTTCCCAATTTATACGCCCATGAGTGGAAGTGCCCTATGCTCTCTACGCTGTGTTTATTACTTGTTTCAGGACACACCGTACTCTTCTCCAGAGTGCCTGTTGGCAATTTACATCCCGCCCATCAGCGTAGCAAGGCTCCCATGTCTCCATGGCCTGTCCTGCTTTTCTGGTTTTTACACTTTGTTCAGCATGGCCCTTTTGACCGAGGGCAAGCGAGACTTCTTTGTAGCGCTGATTTGCCCTTCCGGCTTGCTTGCTTGGCCTAAAAGGGCGTATGCGTTTTTTCCTGAATATATTCAGGAAAAAACGCATACGCCCTTTTTGGCCAAGGGCATCATTGTCAACGTTTTGCCGCTTTTCATGTGCTTTAAAGGCGAGTCGAATCTACCTCCTGAAATCTGTTTCCTGCAAATCTGCCTTGCTTTCAAATCCTCTTCGTTGACTTCCCTCAATATATTTGTGGACGAGAGTTCTCATTTATAACTCTGCACGTTTGTGAATTGCAGTGCCCCTGAGCTCCATTTGTCTCCTCGCTTTTTTGGGAGCTGGCCGCAAAAGCGCAGGATTGCTTCAGGCCCTATTTTGGTTCTGGGGGGCAGGCTGAGCCTGTGGTTCATTCTTCTTCCTGATGGGAAAATGGAGTGACCTATGCCTGTCCCAACACCTAGGGCTCGTCTCTCGTTGGTTCCGCATCTTCCCGTTCATCCTCAGGACAAATTGCAACCTGTACAATCAGGAGGTTAAAGGTGCTGATTCTCCAAGTAGGGAGATGGTTAGTCAAGTGGCTGGAATGGCGAACCCGAGCACAAGGAGAGGAGAAATGAGGTGCGTTTTAGAAACCTTTCCCGATCTCATGGCATACCATCTTCTGGGTTTCCCATGCATGTTTTGATGTAGGAAGATGCCCTTGTACCAGGAGATTTGAGACCCATGGGGTGTGTTCCCAGCAGTGTTACTTTAAAGTATCTGGGTTTGCTCACTCAACCTCACCAATCCGCTCAGCCCCAAGAGTGTCCAGCCTTATGTCTCATCCAGCTGTGGGTCTAGATATGGTCAATCCAGGTTGCATCATAGACCCTGAACGGATTTTGTAAGAATTTCTGTCTCTTTCACTGTCTTTCTTTTGTGGGTTTTTTAAAGTAATGTATGTTTAGAATCGGGCTTGGCTGCTTTTCTCTGCTGTGTTGATGCCGCTTTACACCCTTTTGATTCACTTGCAGAGAGATATCGATACATAGGTTTTCAGATTCTTACTACTCAGATATATTCTTCTGTGGTGACTAGGGGGTGTTGAGTCCAGTTCACTGAGCAGGGAGTAGGCCTTGTCTAGTACATATTTGGCTTATGGAGCGGTGTCTGAGCTAATTTCAAACCCTTGTTTTATGCATCACCTCACCTCACCTTTCCGGTTAAGTAGCCATAGTGTGTCTTCTAAAGGTGTGCCTCTGTTCTGTTTTGTAATTCAGTTCAAGTGTAGCGATTTTGGCATTCCCTCTATAAGCGATATCTTAGGATAAGTGCCTTTTTCTGTGTGACTTATTTCACTTAGAATCATCGTACCTAAATCCACTCATCATGCTGCTAAGTAGCCTTATGACATTGATTTCATGGCTGAGTGATATTCCATTCTGCCAAGTACCACCATTTCTTTATCCATTTTTCTCTTTCCTGGGATATTGAAGGTGTACCGAAGCGGAGATTCTTGGAAACAGAGCAGCCGTAAACTTTAGGGTGCCTGTGTCTTGTTGATTTTTAGTTTTCCCAATTTATACGCCCATGAGTGGAAGTGCCCTATGCTCTCTACGCTGTGTTTATTACTTGTTTCAGGACACACCGTACTCTTCTCCAGAGTGCCTGTTGGCAATTTACATCCCGCCCATCAGCGTAGCAAGGCTCCCATGTCTCCATGGCCTGTCCTGCTTTTCTGGTTTTTACACTTTGTTCAGCATGGCCCTTTTGACCGAGGGCAAGCGAGACTTCTTTGTAGCGCTGATTTGCCCTTCCGGCTTGCTTGCTTGGCCTAAAAGGGCGTATGCGTTTTTTCCTGAATATATTCAGGAAAAAACGCATACGCCCTTTTTGGCCAAGGGCATCATTGTCAACGTTTTGCCGCTTTTCATGTGCTTTAAAGGCGAGTCGAATCTACCTCCTGAAATCTGTTTCCTGCAAATCTGCCTTGCTTTCAAATCCTCTTCGTTGCCTTCCCTCAATATATTTGTGGACGAGAGTTCTCATTTATAACTCTGCACGTTTGTGAATTGCAGTGCCCCTGAGCTCCATTTGTCTCCTCGCTTTTTTGGGAGCTGGCCGCAAAAGCACAGGATTGCTTCAGGCCCTATTTTGGTTCTGGGGGGCAGGCTGAGCCTGTGGTTCATTCTTCTTCCTGATGGGAAAATGGAGTGACCTGTGCCTGTCCCAACACCTAGGGCTAGTCTCTCGTTGGTTCCCCGTCTTCCCGTTCATCCTCAGGACAAATTGCAACCTGGACGAAACAGTAGGTTAAAGGTGCTGATTCTCCAAGTAGGGAGATGGTTAGTCAAGCGGCTGGAATGGCGAACCCGAGCACAAGGAGAGGAGAAATGAGGTGCGTTTTAGAAACCTTTCCCGATCTCACGGCATACCATCTTCTGGCTTTCCCATGCATGTTTTGATGTAGGAAGATGCCCTTGTACCTGGAGATTTGAGACCCATGGGGTGTGTTCCCCGCAGTGTTACTTTAAAGTATCTGCGTTTGCTCACCCAACCTCACCAATCCTCTCAGCCCCAAGAGTGTCCAGCCTTATGTCTCATCCAGCTGTGGATCTAGATATGGTCAATCCAGGTTGCATCACAGACCCTGAACGGATTTTGTAAGAATTTCTCTCTCTTTCACTGTCTTTGTTTTGTGGGTTTTTTAAAGTAATTTATGTTTAGAATCGGGCTTGGCCGCTTTTCCCTGCTGTGTTGATGCCGCTTTACACCCTCTTGATTCACTTGCAGAGAGATATCGATACATAGGTTTTCAGATTCTTACTAGTCAGATATATTCTTGTGTGGTGACTAGGGTGTGTTGAGTCCAGTTCACTGAGCAGGGAGTAGGCCTTGTCTATTACATATTTGGCTTATGGAGCGGTCTCTGAGCTAATTTCAAACCCTTGTTTTATGCATCACCCCACCTCACCTTTCCCGTTAAGCAGCCATAGTGTGTCTTCTAAAGGTGTGACTCTGTTCTGTTTTGTAATTCAGTTAAAGTGTAGCGATTTTGACATTCCCTCTATAAGCGATATCTTAGGATAAGTGTCTTTTTCTGTGTGACTTATTTCACTTAGAATCATCGTATCTAAATCCACTCATCATGCTGCTAACTAGCCTTATGACATTGATTTCATGGCTGAGTGATATTCCACTGTGCCAAGTACCACCATTTCTTTATCCATTTTTCTCTTTCCTGGGATATTGAAGGTGTACCGAAGCGGAGGTTCTTGGAAACAGAGCAGCCGTAAACTTTAGGGTGCCTGTGTCTTGTTGATTTTTAGTTTTCCCAATTTATACGCCCTTGAGTGGAAGTGCCCTATGCTCTCTACGCTGTGTTTCTTACTTGTTTCAGGACACACCGTACTCTTCTCCAGAGTGCCTGTTGGCAATTTACATCCCGCCCATCAGCGTAGCAAGGCTCCCATGTCTCCATGGCCTGTCCTGCTTTTCTGGTTTTTACACTTTGTTCAGCATGGCCCTTTTGACCGAGGGCAAGCGAGACTTCTTTGTAGCGCTGATTTGCCCTTCCGGCTTGCTTGGTTGGCCAAAAAGGGCGTATGCGTTTTTTCCTGAATATATTCAGGAAAAAACGCATACGCCCTTTTTGGCCAAGGGCATCATTGTCAACGTTTTGCCGCTTTTCATGTGCTTTAAAGGCGAGTCGAATCTACCTCCTGAAATCTGTTTCCTGCAAATCTGCCTTGCTTTCAAATCCTCTTCGTTGCCTTCCCTCAATATATTTGTGGACGAGAGTTCTCATTTATAACTCTGCACGTTTGTGAATTGCAGTGCCCCTGAGCTCCATTTGTCTCCTCGCTTTTTTGGGAGCTGGCCGCAAAAGCGCAGGATTGCTTCAGGCCCTATTTTGGTTCTGGGGGGCAGGCTGAGCCTGTGGTTCATTCTTCTTCCTGATGGGAAAATGGAGTGACCTATGCCTGTCCCAACACCTAGGGTTCGTCTCTCGTTGGTTCCGCGTCTTCCCGTTCATCCTCAGGACATATTGCAACCTGTACAATCAGGAGGTTAAAGGTGCTGATTCTCCAAGTAGGGAGATGGTGAGTCAAGCGGCTGGAATGGCGAACCCGAGCACAAGGAGAGGAGAAATGAGGTGCGTTTTAGAAACCTTTCCCGATCTCACGGCATACCATCTTCTGGGTTTCCCATGCATGTTTTGATGTAGGAAGATGCCCTTGTACCTGGAGATTTGAGACCCATGGGGTGGGTACCCCGCGGTATTACTTTAAAGTATCTGTATTTGCTCACCCAACCTCACCAATCCTCTCAGCCCCAAGAGTGTCCAGCCTTATGTCTCATCCAGCTGTGGGTCTAGATATGGTCAATCCAGGTTGCATCAGAGACCCTGAACGGATTTTGTAAGAATTTCTCTCTCTTTCACTGTCTTTGCTTTGTGGGTTTTTTAAAGTAATGTATGATTAGAATGGGGTTTGGCTGCTTTTCCCTGCTGCGTTGATGCTGCTTTACACCCTCTTGATTCACTTGCAGAGAGATATCGATACATAGGTTTTCAGATTCTTACTAGTCAGATATATTCTTGTGTGGTGACTAGGGTGTGTTGAGTCCAGTTCCCTGAGCAGGGAGTAGGCCTTGTCTAGTACATATTTGGCTTATGGAGCGGTGTCTGAGCTAATTTCAAACCCTTGTTTTATGCATCACCCCACCTCACCTTTCCCGTTAAGCAGCCATAGTGTGTCTTCTAAAGGTGTGCCTCTGTTCTGTTTTGTAATTCAGTTCAAGTGTAGCGATTTTGACATTCCCTCTATAAGCGATATCTTAGGATAAGTGCCTTTTTCTGTGTGACTTATTTCACTTAGAATCATCGTACCTAAATCCACTCATCATGCTTCTAACTTGCCTTATGACATTGATTTCATGGCTGAGTGATATTCCATTGTGCCAAGTACCACCATTTCTTTATCCATTTTTCTCTTTCCTGGGATATTGAAGGTGTACCGAAGTGGAGGTTCTTGGAAACAGAGCAGCCGTAAACTTTAGGGTGCCTGTGTCTTGTTGATTTTTAGTTTTCCCAATTTATACGCCCTTGAGTGGAAGTGCCCTATGCTCTCTACGCTGTGTTTATTACTTGTTTCAGGACACACCGTACTCTTCTCCAGAGTGCCTGTTGGCAATTTACATCCCGCCCATCAGCGTAGCAAGGCTCCCATGTCTCCATGGCCTGTCCTGCTTTTCTGGTTTTTACTGTTTGTTCAGCATGGCCCTTTAGACCGAGGGCAAGCGAGACTTCTTTGTAGCGCTGATTTGCCCTTCCGGCTTGCTTGGTTGGCCAAAAAGGGCGTATGCGTTTTTTCCTGAATATATTCAGGAAAAAACGCATACGCCCTTTTTGGCAAGGGCATCATTGTCAACGTTTTGCCGCTTTTCATGTGCTTTAAAGGCGAGTCGAATCTACCTCCTGAAATCTGTTTCCTGCAAATCTGCCTTGCTTTCAAATCCTCTTCGTTGCCTTCCCTCAATATATTTGTGGACGAGAGTTCTCATTTATAACTCTGCACGTTTGTGAATTGCAGTGCCCCTGAGCTCCATTTGTCTCCTCGCTTTTTTGGGAGCTGGCCACAAAAGCGCAGGATTGCTTCAGGCCCTATTTTGGTTCTGGGGGGCAGGCTGAGCCTGTGGTTCATTCTTCTTCCTGATGGGAAAATGGAGTGACCTATGCCTGTCCCAACACCTAGGGCTCGTCTCTCGTTGGTTCCGCGTCTTCCCGTTCATCCTCAGGACAAATTGCAACCTGTACAATCAGGAGGTTAAAGGTGCTGATTCTCCAAGTAGGGAGATGGTTAGTCAAGCGGCTGGAATGGCGAACCCGAGCACAAGGAGAGGAGAAATGAGGTGCGTTTTAGAAACCTTTCCCGATCTCATGGCATACCATCTTCTGGGTTTCCCATGCATGTTTTGATGTAGGAAGATTCCCTTGTACCTGGAGATTTGAGACCCATGGGGTGTGTTCCCCGCAGTGTTACTTTAAAGTATCTGCATTTGCTCACCCAACCTCACCAACCCTCTCAGCCCCAAGAATGTCCAGCCTTATGTCTCATCCAGCTGTGGGTCTTGATATGGTCAATCCAGGTTGCATCAGAGACCCTGAACGGATTTTGTAAGAATTTCTCTCTCTTTCACTGTCTTTGCTTTGTGGGTTTTTTAAAGTAATGTATGTTTAGAATGGGGTTTGGCTGCTTTTCCCTGCTGTGTTTATGCCGCTTTACACCCTCTTGATTCACTTGCAGAGAGATATCGATACATAGGTTTTCAGATTCATACTAGTCAGATATACTCTTGTGCGGTGACTAGGGGGTGTTGAGTCCAGTTCACTGAGCAGGGAGTAGGCCTTGTCTATTACATATTTGGCTTATGGAGCGGTGTCTGAGCTAATTTCAAACCCTTGTTTTATGCATCACCCCACCTCACCTTTCCCGTTAAGCAGCCATAGTGTGTCTTCTAAAGGTGTGACTCTGTTCTGTTTTGTAATTCAGTTCAAGTGTAGCGATTTTGACATTCCCTCTATAAGCGATATCTTAGGATAAGTGTCTTTTTCTGTGTGACTTATTTCACTTAGAGTCATCGTACCTAAATCCACTCATCATGCTGCTAACTAGCCTTATGACATTGATTTCATGGCTGAGTGATATTCCATTGTGCCAAGTACCACCATTTCTTTATCCATTTTTCTCTTTCCTGGGATATTGAAGGTGTACCGAAGTGGAGGTTCTTGGAAACAGAGCAGCCGTAAACTTTAGGGTGCCTGTGTCTTGTTGATTTTTAGTTTTCCCAATTTATACGCCCTTGAGTGGAAGTGCCCTATGCTCTCTACGCTGTGTTTATTACTTGTTTCAGGACACACCGTACTCTTCTCCAGAGTGCCTGTTGGCAATTTACATCCCGCCCATCAGCGTAGCAAGGCTCCCATGTCTCCATGGCCTGTCCTGCTTTTCTGGTTTTTACTGTTTGTTCAGCATGGCCCTTTTGACCGAGGGCAAGCGAGACTTCTTTGTAGCGCTGATTTGCCCTTCCGGCTTGCTTGGTTGGCCAAAAAGGGCGTATGCGTTTTTTCCTGAATATATTCAGGAAAAAACGCATACGCCCTTTTTGGCCAAGGGCATCATTGTCAACGTTTTGCCGCTTTTCATGTGCTTTAAAGGCGAGTCGAATCTACCTCCTGAAATCTGTTTCCTGCAAATCTGCCTTGCTTTCAAATCCTCTTAGTTGCCTTCCCTCAATATATTTGTGTACGAGAGTTCTCATTTATAACTCTGCACGTTTGTGAATTGCAGTGCCCCTGAGCTCCATTTGTCTCCTCGCTTTTTTGGGAGCTGGCCGCAAAAGCGCAGGATTGCTTCAGGCCCTATTTTGGTTCTGGGGGGCAGGCTGAGCCTGTGGTTCATTCTTCTTCCTGATGGGAAAATGGAGTGATCTATGCCTGTCCCAACACCTAGGGCTCGTCTCTCGTTGGTTCCGCGTCTTCCCGTTCATCCTCAGGACAAATTGCAACCTGTACAATCAGGAGGTTAAAGGTGCTGATTCTCCAATTAGGGAGATGGTTAGTCAAGCGGCTGGAATGGCGAACCCGAGCACAAGGAGAGGAGAAATGAGGTGCGTTTTAGAAACCTTTCCCAATCTCATGGCATACCATCTTCTGGGTTTCCCATGCATGTTTTGATGTAGGAAGATTCCCTTGTACCTGGAGATTTGAGACCCATGGGGTGTGTTCCCCGCAGTGTTACTTTAAAGTATCTGCATTTGCTCACCCAACCTCACCAACCCTCTCAGCCCCAAGAATGTCCAGCCTTATGTCTCATCCAGCTGTGGGTCTTGATATGGTCAATCCAGGTTGCATCATAGACCCTGAACGGATTTTGTAAGAATTTCTCTCTCTTTCACTGTCTTTGTTTTGTGGGTTTTTTAAAGTAATTTATGTTTAGAATCGGGCTTGGCTGCTTTTCCCTGCTGTGTTGATGCCGCTTTACACCCTCTTGATTCACTTGCAGAGAGATATCGATACATAGGTTTTCAGATTCTTACTAGTCAGATATATTCTTGTGCGGTGACTAGGGGGTGTTGAGTCCAGTTCACTGAGCAGGGAGTAGGCCTTGTCTATTACATATTTGGCTTATGGAGCGGTGTCTGAGCTAATTTCAAACCCTTGTTTTATGCATCACCCCACCTCACCTTTCCCGTTAAGCAGCCATAGTGTGTCTTCTAAAGTTGTGACTCTGTTCTGTTTTGTAATTCAGTTCAAGTGTAGCGATTTTGGTATTCCCTCTATAAGCGATATCTTAGGATAAGTGCCTTTTTCTGTGTGACTTATTTCACTTAGAATCATCGTACCTAAATCCACTCATCATGCTGCTAACTAGCCTTATGGCATTGATTTCATGGCTGAGTGATATTCCACTGTGCCAAGTACCACCATTTCTTTATCCATTTTTCTCTTTCCTGGGATATTGAAGGTGTACCGAAGTGGAGGTTCTTGGAAACAGAGCAGCCGTAAACTTTAGGGTGCCTGTGTCTTGTTGATTTTTAGTTTTCCCAATTTATACGCCCATGAGTGGAAGTGCCCTATGCTCTCAACGCTGTGTTTATTACTTGTTTCAGGACACACCGTACTCTTGTCCAGAGTGCCTGTTGGCAATTTACATCCCGCCCATCAGCGTAGCAAGGCTTCCATGTCTCCATGGCCTGTCCTGCTTTTCTGGTTTTTACTGTTTGTTCAGCATGGCCCTTTTGACCGAGGGCAAGCGAGACTTCTTTGTAGCGCTGATTTGCCCTTCCGGCTTGCTTGGTTGGCCAAAAAGGGCGTATGCGTTTTTTCCTGAATATATTCAGGAAAAAACGCATACGCCCTTTTTGGCCAAGGGCATCATTGTCAACGTTTTGCCGCTTTTCATGTGCTTTAAAGGCGAGTCGAATCTACCTCCTCAAATCTGTTTCCTGCAAATCTGCCTTGCTTTCAAATCCTCTTCGTTGCCTTCCCTCAATATATTTGTGGACGAGAGTTCTCATTTATAACTCTGCACGTTTGTGAATTGCAGTGCCCCTGAGCTCCATTTGTCTCCTCGCTTTTTTGGGAGCTGGCCGCAAAAGCGCAGGATTGCTTCAGGCCCTATTTTGGTTCTGGGGGGCAGGCTGAGCCTGTGGTTCATTCTTCTTCCTGATGGGAAAATGGAGTGACCTGTGCCTGTCCCAACACCTAGGGCTAGTCTTTCGTTGGTTCCCCGTCTTCCCGTTCATCCTCAGGACAAATTGCAACCTGGACGAAACAGTAGGTTAAAGGTGCTGATTCTCCAAGTAGGGAGATGGTTAGTCAAGCGGCTGGAATGGCGAACCCGAGCACAAGGAGAGGAGAAATGAGGTGCGTTTTAGAAACCTTTCCCGATCTCACGGCATACCATCTTCTGGGTTTCCCATGCATGTTTTGATGTAGGAAGATTCCCTTGTACCTGGAGATTTGAGACCCATGGGGTGGGTACCCCGCGGTATTACTTTAAAGTATCTGCATTTGCTCACCCAACCTCACCAATCCTCTCAGCCCCAAGAGTGTCCAGCCTTATGTCTCATCCAGCTGTGGGTCTAGATATGGTCAATCCAGGTTGCATCAGAGACCCTGAACGGATTTTGTAAGAATTTCTCTCTCTTTCACTGTCTTTGCTTTGTGGGTTTTTTAAAGTAATGTATGTTTAGAATGGGGTTTGGCTGCTTTTCCCTGCTGTGTTTATGCCGCTTTACACCCTCTTGATTCACTTGCAGAGAGATATCGATACATAGGTTTTCAGATTCATACTAGTCGGATATATTCTTGTGCGGTGACTAGGGGGTGTTGAGTCCAGTTCACTGAGCAGGGAGTAGGCCTTGTCTATTACATATTTGGCTTATGGAGCGGTGTCTGAGCTAATTTCAAACCCTTGTTTTATGCATCACCCCACCTCACCTTTCCCGTTAAGCAGCCATAGTGTGTCTTCTAAAGGTGTGACTCTGTTCTGTTTTGTAATTCAGTTCAAGTGTAGCGATTTTGACATTCCCTCTATAAGCGATATCTTAGGATAAGTGTCTTTTTCTGTGTGACTTATTTCACTTAGAGTCATCGTACCTAAATCCACTCATCATGCTGCTAACTAGCCTTATGACATTGATTTCATGGCTGAGTGATATTCCATTGTGCCAAGTACCACCATTTCTTTATCCATTTTTCTCTTTCCTGGGATATTGAAGGTGTACCGAAGTGGAGGTTCTTGGAAACAGAGCAGCCGTAAATTTTAGGGTGCCTGTGTCTTGTTGATTTTTAGTTTTCCCAATTTATACGCCCTTGAGTGGAAGTGCCCTATGCTCTCTACGCTGTGTTTATTACTTGTTTCAGGACACACCGTACTCTTCTCCAGAGTGCCTGTTGGCAATTTACATCCCGCCCATCAGCGTAGCAAGTCTTCCATGTCTCCATGGCCTGTCCTGCTTTTCTGGTTTTTACACTTTGTTCAGCATGGCCCTTTTGACCGAGGGCAAGCGAGACTTCTTTGTAGCGCTGATTTGCCCTTCCGGCTTGCTTGGTTGGCCAAAAAGGGCGTATGCGTTTTTTCCTGAATATATTCAGGAAAAAACGCATACGCCCTTTTTGGCCAAGGGCATCATTGTCAACGTTTTGCCGCTTTTCATGTGCTTTAAAGGCGAGTCGAATCTACCTCCTGAAATCTGTTTCCTGCAAATCTGCCTTGCTTTCAAATCCTCTTCATTGCCTTCCCTCAATATATTTGTGGACGAGAGTTCTCATTTATAACTCTGCACGTTTGTGAATTGCAGTGCCCCTGAGCTCCATTTGTCTCCTCGCTTTTTTGGGAGCTGGCCGCAAAAGCGCAGGATTGCTTCAGGCCCTATTTTGGTTCTGGGGGGCAGGCTGAGCCTGTGGTTCATTCTTCTTCCTGATGGGAAAATGGAGTGACCTATGCCTGTCCCAACACCTAGGGCTCGTCTCTCGTTGGTTCCGCGTCTTCCCGTTCATCCTCAGGACAAACTGCAACCTGTACAATCAGGAGGTTAAAGGTGCTGATTCTCCAAGTAGGGAGATGGTTAGTCAAGCGGCTGGAATGGCGAACCCGAGCACAAGGAGAGGAGAAATGAGGTGCGTTTTAGAAACCTTTCCCGATCTCATGGCATACCATCTTCTGGGTTTCCCATGCATGTTTTGATGTAGGAAGATTCCCTTGTACCTGGAGATTTGAGACCCATGGGGTGTGTTCCCCGCAGTGTTACTTTAAAGTATCTGCATTTGCTCACCCAACCTCACCAACCCTCTCAGCCCCAAGAATGTCCAGCCTTATGTCTCATCCAGCTGTGGGTCTTGATATGGTCAATCCAGGTTGCATCATAGACCCTGAACGGATTTTGTAAGAATTTCTCTCTCTTTCACTGTCTTTGTTTTGTGGGTTTTTTAAAGTAATTTATGTTTAGAATCGGGCTTGGCTGCTTTTCCCTGCTGTGTTGATGCCGCTTTACACCCTCTTGATTCACTTGCAGAGAGATATCGATACATAGGTTTTCAGATTCTTACTAGTCAGATATATTCTTGTGCGGTGACTAGGGGGTGTTGAGTCCAGTTCACTGAGCAGGGAGTAGGCCTTGTCTATTACATATTTGGCTTATGGAGCGGTGTCTGAGCTAATTTCAAACCCTTGTTTTATGCATCACCCCACCTCACCTTTCCCGTTAAGCAGCCATAGTGTGTCTTCTAAAGGTGTGACTCTGTTCTGTTTTGTAATTCAGTTCAAGTGTAGCGATTTTGACATTCCCTCTATAAGCGATATCTTAGGATAAGTGTCTTTTTCTGTGTGACTTATTTCACTTAGAATCATCGTATCTAAATCCACTCATCATGCTGCTAACTAGCCTTATGACATTGATTTCATGGCTGAGTGATATTCCACTGTGCCAAGTACCACCATTTCTTTATCCATTTTTCTCTTTCCTGGGATATTGAAGGTGTACCGAAGTGGAGGTTCTTGGAAACAGAGCAGCCGTAAACTTTAGGGTGCCTGTGTCTTGTTGATTTTTAGTTTTCCCAATTTATACGCCCATGAGTGGAAGTGCCCTATGCTCTCAACGCTGTGTTTATTACTTGTTTCAGGACACACCGTACTCTTCTCCAGAGTGCCTGTTGGCAATTTACATCCCGCCCATCAGCGTAGCAAGGCTTCCATGTCTCCATGGCCTGTCCTGCTTTTCTGGTTTTTACACTTTGTTCAGCATGGCCCTTTTGACCGAGGGCAAGCGAGACTTCTTTGTAGCGCTGATTTGCCCTTCCGGCTTGCTTGGTTGGCCAAAAAGGGCGTATGCGTTTTTTCCTGAATATATTCAGGAAAAAACGCATACGCCCTTTTTGGCCAAGGGCATCATTGTCAACGTTTTGCCGCTTTTCATGTGCTTTAAAGGCGAGTCGAATCTACCTCCTGAAATCTGTTTCCTGCAAATCTGCCTTGCTTTCAAATCCTCTTCGTTGCCTTCCCTCAATATATTTGTGTACGAGAGTTCTCATTTATAACTCTGCACGTTTGTGAATTGCAGTGCCCCTGAGCTCCATTTGTCTCCTCGCTTTTTTGGGAGCTGGCCGCAAAAGCGCAGGATTGCTTCAGGCCCTATTTTGGTTCTGGGGGGCAGGCTGAGCCTGTGGTTCATTCTTCTTCCTGATGGGAAAATGGAGTGATCTATGCCTGTCCCAACACCTAGGGCTCGTCTCTCGTTGGTTCCGCGTCTTCCCGTTCATCCTCAGGACAAATTGCAACCTGTAAAATCAGGAGGTTAAAGGTGCTGATTCTCCAAATAGGGAGATGGTTAGTCAAGCGGCTGGAATGGCGAACCCGAGCACAAGGAGAGGAGAAATGAGGTGCGTTTTAGAAACCTTTCCCAATCTCATGGCATACCATCTTCTGGGTTTCCCATGCATGTTTTGATGTAGGAAGATTCCCTTGTACCTGGAGATTTGAGACCCATGGGGTGTGTTCCCCGCAGTGTTACTTTAAAGTATCTGCATTTGCTCACCCAACCTCACCAACCCTCTCAGCCCCAAGAATGTCCAGCCTTATGTCTCATCCAGCTGTGGGTCTTGATATGGTCAATCCAGGTTGCATCATAGACCCTGAACGGATTTTGTAAGAATTTCTCTCTCTTTCACTGTCTTTGTTTTGTGGGTTTTTTAAAGTAATTTATGTTTAGAATCGGGCTTGGCTGCTTTTCCCTGCTGTGTTGATGCCGCTTTACACCCTCTTGATTCACTTGCAGAGAGATATCGATACATAGGTTTTCAGATTCTTACTAGTCAGATATATTCTTGTGCGGTGACTAGGGGGTGTTGAGTCCAGTTCACTGAGCAGGGAGTAGGCCTTGTCTATTACATATTTGGCTTATGGAGCGGTGTCTGAGCTTATTTCAAACCCTTGTTTTATGCATCACCCCACCTCACCTTTCCCGTTAAGCAGCCATAGTGTGTCTTCTAAAGTTGTGACTCTGTTCTGTTTTGTAATTCAGTTCAAGTGTAGCGATTTTGACATTCCCTCTATAAGCGATATCTTAGGATAAGTGTCTTTTTCTGTGTGACTTATTTCACTTAGAATCATCGTATCTAAATCCACTCATCATGCTGCTAACTAGCCTTATGACATTGATTTCATGGCTGAGTGATATTCCACTGTGCCAAGTACCACCATTTCTTTATCCATTTTTCTCTTTCCTGGGATATTGAAGGTGTACCGAAGTGGAGGTTCTTGGAAACAGAGCAGCCGTAAACTTTAGGGTGCCTGTGTCTTGTTGATTTTTAGTTTTCCCAATTTATACGCCCATGAGTGGAAGTGCCCTATGCTCTCAACGCTGTGTTTATTACTTGTTTCAGGACACACCGTACTCTTGTCCAGAGTGCCTGTTGGCAATTTACATCCCGCCCATCAGCGTAGCAAGGCTTCCATGTCTCCATGGCCTGTCCTGCTTTTCTGGTTTTTACTGTTTGTTCAGCATGGCCCTTTTGACCGAGGGCAAGCGAGACTTCTTTGTAGCGCTGATTTGCCCTTCCGGCTTGCTTGGTTGGCCAAAAAGGGCGTATGCGTTTTTTCCTGAATATATTCAGGAAAAAACGCATACGCCCTTTTTGGCCAAGGGCATCATTGTCAACGTTTTGCCGCTTTTCATGTGCTTTAAAGGCGAGTCGAATCTACCTCCTGAAATCTGTTTCCTGCAAATCTGCCTTGCTTTCAAATCCTCTTCGTTGCCTTCCCTCAATATATTTGTGGACGAGAGTTCTCATTTATAACTCTGCACGTTTGTGAATTGCAGTGCCCCTGAGCTCCATTTGTCTCCTCGCTTTTTTGGGAGCTGGCCGCAAAAGCGCAGGATTGCTTCAGGCCCTATTTTGGTTCTGGGGGGCAGGCTGAGCCTGTGGTTCATTCTTCTTCCTGATGGGAAAATGGAGTGACCTGTGCCTGTCCCAACACCTAGGGCTAGTCTTTCGTTGGTTCCCCGTCTTCCCGTTCATCCTCAGGACAAATTGCAACCTGGACGAAACAGTAGGTTAAAGGTGCTGATTCTCCAAGTAGGGAGATGGTTAGTCAAGCGGCTGGAATGGCGAACCCGAGCACAAGGAGAGGAGAAATGAGGTGCGTTTTAGAAACCTTTCCCGATCTCACGGCATACCATCTTCTGGGTTTCCCATGCATGTTTTGATGTAGGAAGATTCCCTTGTACCTGGAGATTTGAGACCCATGGGGTGGGTACCCCGCGGTATTACTTTAAAGTATCTGCATTTGCTCACCCAACCTCACCAATCCTCTCAGCCCCAAGAGTGTCCAGCCTTATGTCTCATCCAGCTGTGGGTCTAGATATGGTCAATCCAGGTTGCATCAGAGACCCTGAACGGATTTTGTAAGAATTTCTCTCTCTTTCACTGTCTTTGCTTTGTGGGTTTTTTAAAGTAATGTATGTTTAGAATGGGGTTTGGCTGCTTTTCCCTGCTGTGTTTATGCCGCTTTACACCCTCTTGATTCACTTGCAGAGACATATCGATACATAGGTTTTCAGATTCATACTAGTCAGATATATTCTTGTGCGGTGACTAGGGGGTGTTGAGTCCAGTTCACTGAGCAGGGAGTAGGCCTTGTCTATTACATATTTGGCTTATGGAGCGGTGTCTGAGCTCATTTCAAACCCTTGTTTTATGCATCACCCCACCTCACCTTTCCCGTTAAGCAGCCATAGTGTGTCTTCTAAAGGTGTGACTCTGTTCTGTTTTGTAATTCAGTTCAAGTGTAGCGATTTTGACATTCCCTCTATAAGCGATATCTTAGGATAAGTGTCTTTTTCTGTGTGACTTATTTCACTTAGAGTCATCGTACCTAAATCCACTCATCATGCTGCTAACTAGCCTTATGACATTGATTTCATGGCTGAGTGATATTCCATTGTGCCAAGTACCACCATTTCTTTATCCATTTTTCTCTTTCCTGGGATATTGAAGGTGTACCGAAGTGGAGGTTCTTGGAAACAGAGCAGCCGTAAATTTTAGGGTGCCTGTGTCTTGTTGATTTTTAGTTTTCCCAATTTATACGCCCTTGAGTGGAAGTGCCCTATGCTCTCTACGCTGTGTTTATTACTTGTTTCAGGACACACCGTACTCTTCTCCAGAGTGCCTGTTGGCAATTTACATCCCGCCCATCAGCGTAACAAGTCTTCCATGTCTCCATGGCCTGTCCTGCTTTTCTGGTTTTTACACTTTGTTCAGCATGGCCCTTTTGACCGAGGGCAAGCGAGACTTCTTTGTAGCGCTGATTTGCCCTTCCGGCTTGCTTGGTTGGCCAAAAAGGGCGTATGCGTTTTTTCCTGAATATATTCAGGAAAAAACGCATACGCCCTTTTTGGCCAAGGGCATCATTGTCAACGTTTTGCCGCTTTTCATGTGCTTTAAAGGCGAGTCGAATCTACCTCCTGAAATCTGTTTCCTGCAAATCTGCCTTGCTTTCAAATCCTCTTCATTGCCTTCCCTCAATATATTTGTGGACGAGAGTTCTCATTTATAACTCTGCACGTTTGTGAATTGCAGTGCCCCTGAGCTCCATTTGTCTCCTCGCTTTTTTGGGAGCTGGCCGCAAAAGCGCAGGATTGCTTTAGGCCCTATTTTGGTTCTGGGGGGCAGGCTGAGCCTGTGGTTCATTCTTCTTCCTGATGGGAAAATGGAGTGACCTATGCCTGTCCCAACACCTAGGGCTCGTCTCTCGTTGGTTCCGCGTCTTCCCGTTCATCCTCAGGACAAATTGCAACCTGTACAATCAGGAGGTTAAAGGTGCTGATTCTCCAAGTAGGGAGATGGTTAGTCAAGCGGCTGGAATGGCGAACCCGAGCACAAGGAGAGGAGAAATGAGGTGCGTTTTAGAAACCTTTCCCAATCTCATGGCATACCATCTTCTGGGTTTCCCATGCATGTTTTGATGTAGGAAGATTCCCTTGTACCTGGAGATTTGAGACCCATGGGGTGTGTTCCCCGCAGTGTTACTTTAAAGTATCTGCATTTGCTCACCCAACCTCACCAACCCTCTCAGCCCCAAGAATGTCCAGCCTTATGTCTCATCCAGCTGTGGGTCTTGATATGGTCAATCCAGGTTGCATCATAGACCCTGAACGGATTTTGTAAGAATTTCTCTCTCTTTCACTGTCTTTGTTTTGTGGGTTTTTTAAAGTAATTTATGTTTAGAATCGGGCTTGGCTGCTTTTCCCTGCTGTGTTGATGCCGCTTTACACCCTCTTGATTCACTTGCAGAGAGATATCGATACATAGGTTTTCAGATTCTTACTAGTCAGATATATTCTTGTGCGGTGACTAGGGGGTGTTGAGTCCAGTTCACTGAGCAGGGAGTAGGCCTTGTCTATTACATATTTGGCTTATGGAGCGGTGTCTGAGCTAATTTCAAACCCTTGTTTTATGCATCACCCCACCTCACCTTTCCCGTTAAGCAGCCATAGTGTGTCTTCTAAAGGTGTGACTCTGTTCTGTTTTGTAATTCAGTTCAAGTGTAGCGATTTTGACATTCCCTCTATAAGCGATATCTTAGGATAAGTGTCTTTTTCTGTGTGACTTATTTCACTTAGAATCATCGTATCTAAATCCACTCATCATGCTGCTAACTAGCCTTATGACATTGATTTCATGGCTGAGTGATATTCCACTGTGCCAAGTACCACCATTTCTTTATCCATTTTTCTCTTTCCTGGGATATTGAAGGTGTACCGAAGTGGAGGTTCTTGGAAACAGAGCAGCCGTAAACTTTAGGGTGCCTGTGTCTTGTTGATTTTTAGTTTTCCCAATTTATACGCCCATGAGTGGAAGTGCCCTATGCTCTCAACGCTGTGTTTATTACTTGTTTCAGGACACACCGTACTCTTCTCCAGAGTGCCTGTTGGCAATTTACATCCCGCCCATCAGCGTAGCAAGGCTTCCATGTCTCCATGGCCTGTCCTGCTTTTCTGGTTTTTACACTTTGTTCAGCATGGCCCTTTTGACCGAGGGCAAGCGAGACTTCTTTGTAGCGCTGATTTGCCCTTCCGGCTTGCTTGGTTGGCCAAAAAGGGCGTATGCGTTTTTTCCTGAATATATTTAGGAAAAAACGCATACGCCCTTTTTGGCCAAGGGCATCATTGTCAACGTTTTGCCGCTTTTCATGTGCTTTAAAGGCGAGTCGAATCTACCTCCTGAAATCTGTTTCCTGCAAATCTGCCTTGCTTTCAAATCCTCTTCGTTGCCTTCCCTCAATATATTTGTGGACGAGAGTTCTCATTTATAACTCTGCACGTTTGTGAATTGCAGTGCCCCTGAGCTCCATTTGTCTCCTCGCTTTTTTGGGAGCTGGCCGCAAAAGCGCAGGATTGCTTCAGGCCCTATTTTGGTTCTGGGGGGCAGGCTGAGCCTGTGGTTCATTCTTCTTCCTGATGGGAAAATGGAGTGACCTGTGCCTGTCCCAACACCTAGGGCTAGTCTTTCGTTGGTTCCCCGTCTTCCCGTTCATCCTCAGGACAAATTGCAACCTGGACGAAACAGTAGGTTAAAGGTGCTGATTCTCCAAGTAGGGAGATGGTTAGTCAAGCGGCTGGAATGGCGAACCCGAGCACAAGGAGAGGAGAAATGAGGTGCGTTTTAGAAACCTTTCCCGATCTCACGGCATACCATCTTCTGGGTTTCCCATGCATGTTTTGATGTAGGAAGATTCCCTTGTACCTGGAGATTTGAGACCCATGGGGTGGGTACCCCGCGGTATTACTTTAAAGGATCTGCATTTGCTCACCCAACCTCACCAATCCTCTCAGCCCCAAGAGTGTCCAGCCTTATGTCTCATCCAGCTGTGGGTCTAGATATGGTCAATCCAGGTTGCATCAGAGACCCTGAACGGATTTTGTAAGAATTTCTCTCTCTTTCACTGTCTTTGCTTTGTGGGTTTTTTAAAGTAATGTATGTTTAGAATGGGGTTTGGCTGCTTTTCCCTGCTGTGTTTATGCCGTTTTACACCCTCTTGATTCACTTGCAGAGAGATATCGATACATAGGTTTTCAGATTCATACTAGTCAGATATATTCTTGTGCGGTGACTAGGGGGTGTTGAGTCCAGTTCACTGAGCAGGGAGTAGGCCTTGTCTATTACATATTTGGCTTATGGAGCGGTGTCTGAGCTAATTCCAAACCCTTGTTTTATGCATCACCCCACCTCACCTTTCCCGTTAAGCAGCCATAGTGTGTCTTCTAAAGGTGTGACTCTGTTCTGTTTTGTAATTCAGTTCAAGTGTAGCGATTTTGACATTCCCTCTATAAGCGATATCTTAGGATAAGTGTCTTTTTCTGTGTGACTTATTTCACTTAGAGTCATCGTACCTAAATCCACTCATCATGCTGCTAACTAGCCTTATGACATTGATTTCATGGCTGAGTGATATTCCACTGTGCCAAGTACCACCATTTCTTTATCCATTTTTCTCTTTCCTCGGATATTGAAGGTGTACCGAAGTGGAGGTTCTTGGAAACAGAGCAGCCGTAAACTTTAGGGTGCCTGTGTCTTGTTGATTTTTAGTTTTCCCAATTTATACGCCCATGAGTGGAAGTGCCCTATGCTCTCAACGCTGTGTTTATTACTTGTTTCAGGACACACCGTACTCTTCTCCAGAGTGCCTGTTGGCAATTTACATCCCGCCCATCAGCGTAGCAAGGCTTCCATGTCTCCATGGCCTGTCCTGCTTTTCTGGTTTTTACACTTTGTTCAGCATGGCCCTTTTGACCGAGGGCAAGCGAGACTTCTTTGTAGCGCTGATTTGCCCTTCCGGCTTGCTTGGTTGGCCAAAAAGGGCGTATGCGTTTTTTCCTGAATATATTCAGGAAAAAACGCATACGCCCTTTTTGGCCAAGGGCATCATTGTCAACGTTTTGCCGCTTTTCATGTGCTTTAAAGGCGAGTCAAATCTACCTCCTGAAATCTGTTTCCTGCAAATCTGCCTTGCTTTCAAATCCTCTTCGTTGCCTTCCCTCAATATATTTGTGGACGAGAGTTCTCATTTATAACTCTGCACGTTTGTGAATTGCAGTGCCCCTGAGCTCCATTTGTCTCCTCGCTTTTTTGGGAGCTGGCCGCAAAAGCGCAGGATTGCTTCAGGCCCTATTTTGGTTCTGGGGGGCAGGCTGAGCCTGTGGTTCATTCTTCTTCCTGATGGGAAAATGGAGTGACCTGTGCCTGTCCCAACACCTAGGGCTAGTCTTTCGTTGGTTCCCCGTCTTCCCGTTCATCCTCAGGACAAATTGCAACCTGGACGAAACAGTAGGTTAAAGGTGCTGATTCTCCAAGTAGGGAGATGGTTAGTCAAGCGGCTGGAATGGCGAACCCGAGCACAAGGAGAGGAGAAATGAGGTGCATTTTAGAAACCTTTCCCGATCTCACGGCATACCATCTTCTGGGTTTCCCATGCATGTTTTGATGTAGGAAGATTCCCTTGTACCTGGAGATTTGAGACCCATGGGGTGGGTACCCCGCGGTATTACTTTAAAGTATCTGCATTTGCTCACCCAACCTCACCAATCCTCTCAGCCCCAAGAGTGTCCAGCCTTATGTCTCATCCAGCTGTGGGTCTAGATATGGTCAATCCAGGTTGCATCAGAGACCCTGAACGGATTTTGTAAGAATTTCTCTCTCTTTCACTGTCTTTGCTTTGTGGGTTTTTTAAAGTAATGTATGTTTAGAATGGGGTTTGGCTGCTTTTCCCTGCTGTGTTTATGCCGCTTTACACCCTCTTGATTCACTTGCAGAGAGATATCGATACATAGGTTTTCAGATTCATACTAGTCAGATATATTCTTGTGCGGTGACTAGGGGGTGTTGAGTCCAGTTCACTGAGCAGGGAGTAGGCCTTGTCTATTACATATTTGGCTTATGGAGCGGTGTCTGAGCTAATTCCAAACCCTTGTTTTATGCATCACCCCACCTCACCTTTCCCGTTAAGCAGCCATAGTGTGTCTTCTAAAGGTGTGACTCTGTTCTGTTTTGTAATTCAGTTCAAGTGTAGCGATTTTGACATTCCCTCTATAAGCGATATCTTAGGATAAGTGTCTTTTTCTGTGTGACTTATTTCACTTAGAGTCATCGTACCTAAATCCACTCATCATGCTGCTAACTAGCCTTATGACATTGTTTTCATGGCTGAGTGATATTCCATTGTGCCAAGTACCACCATTTCTTTATCCATTTTTCTCTTTCCTGGGATATTGAAGGTGTACCGAAGTGGAGGTTCTTGGAAACAGAGCAGCCGTAAACTTTAGGGTGCCTGTGTCTTGTTGATTTTTAGTTTTCCCAATTTATACGCCCTTGAGTGGAAGTGCCCTATGCTCTCTACGCTGTGTTTATTACTTGTTTCAGGACACACCGTACTCTTCTCCAGAGTGCCTGTTGGCAATTTACATCCCGCCCATCAGCGTAGCAAGGCTCCCATGTCTCCATGGCCTATCCTGCTTTTCTGGTTTTTACTGTTTGTTCAGCATGGCCCTTTTGACCGAGGGCAAGCGAGACTTCTTTGTAGCGCTGATTTGCCCTTCTGGCTTGCTTGGTTGGCCAAAAAGGGCGTATGCGTTTTTTCCTGAATATATTCAGGAAAAAACGCATACGCCCTTTTTGGCCAAGGGCATCATTGTCAACGTTTTGCCGCTTTTCATGTGCTTTAAAGGCGAGTCGAATCTACCTCCTGAAATCTGTTTCCTGCAAATCTGCCTTGCTTTCAAATCCTCTTCGTTGCCTTCCCTCAATATATTTGTGGACGAGAGTTCTCATTTATAACTCTGCACGTTTGTGAATTGCAGTGCCCCTGAGCTCCATTTGTCTCCTCGCTTTTTTGGGAGCTGGCCGCAAAAGCGCAGGATTGCTTCAGGCCCTATTTTGGTTCTGGGGGGCAGGCTGAGCCTGTGGTTCATTCTTCTTCCTGATGGGAAAATGGAGTGACCTGTGCCTGTCCCAACACCTAGGGCTAGTCTTTCGTTGGTTCCCCGTCTTCCCGTTCATCCTCAGGACAAATTGCAACCTGGACGAAACAGTAGGTTAAAGGTGCTGATTCTCCAAGTAGGGAGATGGTTAGTCAAGCGGCTGGAATGGCGAACCCGAGCACAAGGAGAGGAGAAATGAGGTGCGTTTTAGAAACCTTTCCCGATCTCACGGCATACCATCTTCTGGGTTTCCCATGCATGTTTTGATGTAGGAAGATTCCCTTGTACCTGGAGATTTGAGACCCATGGGGTGGGTACCCCGCGGTATTACTTTAAAGGATCTGCATTTGCTCACCCAACCTCACCAATCCTCTCAGCCCCAAGAGTGTCCAGCCTTATGTCTCATCCAGCTGTGGGTCTAGATATGGTCAATCCAGGTTGCATCAGAGACCCTGAACGGATTTTGTAAGAATTTCTCTCTCTTTCACTGTCTTTGCTTTGTGGGTTTTTTAAAGTAATGTATGTTTAGAATGGGGTTTGGCTGCTTTTCCCTGCTGTGTTTATGCCGCTTTACACCCTCTTGATTCACTTGCAGAGAGATATCGATACATAGGTTTTCAGATTCATACTAGTCAGATATATTCTTGTGCGGTGACTAGGGGGTGTTGAGTCCAGTTCACTGAGCAGGGAGTAGGCCTTGTCTATTACATATTTGGCTTATGGAGCGGTGTCTGAGCTAATTCCAAACCCTTGTTTTATGCATCACCCCACCTCACCTTTCCCGTTAAGCAGCCATAGTGTGTCTTCTAAAGGTGTGACTCTGTTCTGTTTTGTAATTCAGTTCAAGTGTAGCGATTTTGACATTCCCTCTATAAGCGATATCTTAGGATAAGTGTCTTTTTCTGTGTGACTTATTTCACTTAGAGTCATCGTACCTAAATCCACTCATCATGCTGCTAACTAGCCTTATGACATTGATTTCATGGCTGAGTGATATTCCACTGTGCCAAGTACCACCATTTCTTTATCCATTTTTCTCTTTCCTCGGATATTGAAGGTGTACCGAAGTGGAGGTTCTTGGAAACAGAGCAGCCGTAAACTTTAGGGTGCCTGTGTCTTGTTGATTTTTAGTTTTCCCAATTTATACGCCCATGAGTGGAAGTGCCCTATGCTCTCAACGCTGTGTTTATTACTTGTTTCAGGACACACCGTACTCTTCTCCAGAGTGCCTGTTGGCAATTTACATCCCGCCCATCAGCGTAGCAAGGCTTCCATGTCTCCATGGCCTGTCCTGCTTTTCTGGTTTTTACACTTTGTTCAGCATGGCCCTTTTGACCGAGGGCAAGCGAGACTTCTTTGTAGCGCTGATTTGCCCTTCCGGCTTGCTTGGTTGGCCAAAAAGGGCGTATGCGTTTTTTCCTGAATATATTCAGGAAAAAACGCATACGCCCTTTTTGGCCAAGGGCATCATTGTCAACGTTTTGCCGCTTTTCATGTGCTTTAAAGGCGAGTCAAATCTACCTCCTGAAATCTGTTTCCTGCAAATCTGCCTTGCTTTCAAATCCTCTTCGTTGCCTTCCCTCAATATATTTGTGGACGAGAGTTCTCATTTATAACTCTGCACGTTTGTGAATTGCAGTGCCCCTGAGCTCCATTTGTCTCCTCGCTTTTTTGGGAGCTGGCCGCAAAAGCGCAGGATTGCTTCAGGCCCTATTTTGGTTCTGGGGGGCAGGCTGAGCCTGTGGTTCATTCTTCTTCCTGATGGGAAAATGGAGTGACCTGTGCCTGTCCCAACACCTAGGGCTAGTCTTTCGTTGGTTCCCCGTCTTCCCGTTCATCCTCAGGACAAATTGCAACCTGGACGAAACAGTAGGTTAAAGGTGCTGATTCTCCAAGTAGGGAGATGGTTAGTCAAGCGGCTGGAATGGCGAACCCGAGCACAAGGAGAGGAGAAATGAGGTGCATTTTAGAAACCTTTCCCGATCTCACGGCATACCATCTTCTGGGTTTCCCATGCATGTTTTGATGTAGGAAGATTCCCTTGTACCTGGAGATTTGAGACCCATGGGGTGGGTACCCCGCGGTATTACTTTAAAGTATCTGCATTTGCTCACCCAACCTCACCAATCCTCTCAGCCCCAAGAGTGTCCAGCCTTATGTCTCATCCAGCTGTGGGTCTAGATATGGTCAATCCAGGTTGCATCAGAGACCCTGAACGGATTTTGTAAGAATTTCTCTCTCTTTCACTGTCTTTGCTTTGTGGGTTTTTTAAAGTAATGTATGTTTAGAATGGGGTTTGGCTGCTTTTCCCTGCTGTGTTTATGCCGCTTTACACCCTCTTGATTCACTTGCAGAGAGATATCGATACATAGGTTTTCAGATTCATACTAGTCAGATATATTCTTGTGCGGTGACTAGGGGGTGTTGAGTCCAGTTCACTGAGCAGGGAGTAGGCCTTGTCTATTACATATTTGGCTTATGGAGCGGTGTCTGAGCTAATTCCAAACCCTTGTTTTATGCATCACCCCACCTCACCTTTCCCGTTAAGCAGCCATAGTGTGTCTTCTAAAGGTGTGACTCTGTTCTGTTTTGTAATTCAGTTCAAGTGTAGCGATTTTGACATTCCCTCTATAAGCGATATCTTAGGATAAGTGTCTTTTTCTGTGTGACTTATTTCACTTAGAGTCATCGTACCTAAATCCACTCATCATGCTGCTAACTAGCCTTATGACATTGTTTTCATGGCTGAGTGATATTCCATTGTGCCAAGTACCACCATTTCTTTATCCATTTTTCTCTTTCCTGGGATATTGAAGGTGTACCGAAGTGGAGGTTCTTGGAAACAGAGCAGCCGTAAACTTTAGGGTGCCTGTGTCTTGTTGATTTTTAGTTTTCCCAATTTATACGCCCTTGAGTGGAAGTGCCCTATGCTCTCTACGCTGTGTTTATTACTTGTTTCAGGACACACCATACTCTTCTCCAGAGTGCCTGTTGGCAATTTACATCCCGCCCATCAGCGTAGCAAGGCTCCCATGTCTCCATGGCCTATCCTGCTTTTCTGGTTTTTACTGTTTGTTCAGCATGGCCCTTTTGACCGAGGGCAAGCGAGACTTCTTTGTAGCGCTGATTTGCCCTTCTGGCTTGCTTGGTTGGCCAAAAAGGGCGTATGCGTTTTTTCCTGAATATATTCAGGAAAAAACGCATACGCCCTTTTTGGCCAAGGGCATCATTGTCAACGTTTTGCCGCTTTTCATGTGCTTTAAAGGCGAGTCGAATCTACCTCCTGAAATCTGTTTCCTGCAAATCTGCCTTGCTTTCAAATCCTCTTCGTTGCCTTCCCTCAATATATTTGTGGACGAGAGTTCTCATTTATAACTCTGCACGTTTGTGAATTGCAGTGCCCCTGAGCTCCATTTGTCTCCTCGCTTTTTTGGGAGCTGGCCGCAAAAGCGCAGGATTGCTTCAGGCCCTATTTTGGTTCTGGGGGGCAGGCTGAGCCTGTGGTTCATTCTTCTTCCTGATGGGAAAATGGAGTGACCTGTGCCTGTCCCAACACCTAGGGCTAGTCTTTCGTTGGTTCCCCGTCTTCCCGTTCATCCTCAGGACAAATTGCAACCTGGACGAAACAGTAGGTTAAAGGTGCTGATTCTCCAAGTAGGGAGATGGTTAGTCAAGCGGCTGGAATGGCGAACCCGAGCACAAGGAGAGGAGAAATGAGGTGCGTTTTAGAAACCTTTCCCGATCTCACGGCATACCATCTTCTGGGTTTCCCATGCATGTTTTGATGTAGGAAGATTCCCTTGTACCTGGAGATTTGAGACCCATGGGGTGGGTACCCCGCGGTATTACTTTAAAGGATCTGCATTTGCTCACCCAACCTCACCAATCCTCTCAGCCCCAAGAGTGTCCAGCCTTATGTCTCATCCAGCTGTGGGTCTAGATATGGTCAATCCAGGTTGCATCAGAGACCCTGAACGGATTTTGTAAGAATTTCTCTCTCTTTCACTGTCTTTGCTTTGTGGGTTTTTTAAAGTAATGTATGTTTAGAATGGGGTTTGGCTGCTTTTCCCTGCTGTGTTTATGCCGCTTTACACCCTCTTGATTCACTTGCAGAGAGATATCGATACATAGGTTTTCAGATTCATACTAGTCAGATATATTCTTGTGCGGTGACTAGGGGGTGTTGAGTCCAGTTCACTGAGCAGGGAGTAGGCCTTGTCTATTACATATTTGGCTTATGGAGCGGTGTCTGAGCTAATTCCAAACCCTTGTTTTATGCATCACCCCACCTCACCTTTCCCGTTAAGCAGCCATAGTGTGTCTTCTAAAGGTGTGACTCTGTTCTGTTTTGTAATTCAGTTCAAGTGTAGCGATTTTGACATTCCCTCTATAAGCGATATCTTAGGATAAGTGTCTTTTTCTGTGTGACTTATTTCACTTAGAGTCATCGTACCTAAATCCACTCATCATGCTGCTAACTAGCCTTATGACATTGATTTCATGGCTGAGTGATATTCCACTGTGCCAAGTACCACCATTTCTTTATCCATTTTTCTCTTTCCTCGGATATTGAAGGTGTACCGAAGTGGAGGTTCTTGGAAACAGAGCAGCCGTAAACTTTAGGGTGCCTGTGTCTTGTTGATTTTTAGTTTTCCCAATTTATACGCCCATGAGTGGAAGTGCCCTATGCTCTCAACGCTGTGTTTATTACTTGTTTCAGGACACACCGTACTCTTCTCCAGAGTGCCTGTTGGCAATTTACATCCCGCCCATCAGCGTAGCAAGGCTTCCATGTCTCCATGGCCTGTCCTGCTTTTCTGGTTTTTACACTTTGTTCAGCATGGCCCTTTTGACCGAGGGCAAGCGAGACTTCTTTGTAGCGCTGATTTGCCCTTCCGGCTTGCTTGGTTGGCCAAAAAGGGCGTATGCGTTTTTTCCTGAATATATTCAGGAAAAAACGCATACGCCCTTTTTGGCCAAGGGCATCATTGTCAACGTTTTGCCGCTTTTCATGTGCTTTAAAGGCGAGTCAAATCTACCTCCTGAAATCTGTTTCCTGCAAATCTGCCTTGCTTTCAAATCCTCTTCGTTGCCTTCCCTCAATATATTTGTGGACGAGAGTTCTCATTTATAACTCTGCACGTTTGTGAATTGCAGTGCCCCTGAGCTCCATTTGTCTCCTCGCTTTTTTGGGAGCTGGCCGCAAAAGCGCAGGATTGCTTCAGGCCCTATTTTGGTTCTGGGGGGCAGGCTGAGCCTGTGGTTCATTCTTCTTCCTGATGGGAAAATGGAGTGACCTGTGCCTGTCCCAACACCTAGGGCTAGTCTTTCGTTGGTTCCCCGTCTTCCCGTTCATCCTCAGGACAAATTGCAACCTGGACGAAACAGTAGGTTAAAGGTGCTGATTCTCCAAGTAGGGAGATGGTTAGTCAAGCGGCTGGAATGGCGAACCCGAGCACAAGGAGAGGAGAAATGAGGTGCATTTTAGAAACCTTTCCCGATCTCACGGCATACCATCTTCTGGGTTTCCCATGCATGTTTTGATGTAGGAAGATTCCCTTGTACCTGGAGATTTGAGACCCATGGGGTGGGTACCCCGCGGTATTACTTTAAAGTATCTGCATTTGCTCACCCAACCTCACCAATCCTCTCAGCCCCAAGAGTGTCCAGCCTTATGTCTCATCCAGCTGTGGGTCTAGATATGGTCAATCCAGGTTGCATCAGAGACCCTGAACGGATTTTGTAAGAATTTCTCTCTCTTTCACTGTCTTTGCTTTGTGGGTTTTTTAAAGTAATGTATGTTTAGAATGGGGTTTGGCTGCTTTTCCCTGCTGTGTTTATGCCGCTTTACACCCTCTTGATTCACTTGCAGAGAGATATCGATACATAGGTTTTCAGATTCATACTAGTCAGATATATTCTTGTGCGGTGACTAGGGGGTGTTGAGTCCAGTTCACTGAGCAGGGAGTAGGCCTTGTCTATTACATATTTGGCTTATGGAGCGGTGTCTGAGCTAATTCCAAACCCTTGTTTTATGCATCACCCCACCTCACCTTTCCCGTTAAGCAGCCATAGTGTGTCTTCTAAAGGTGTGACTCTGTTCTGTTTTGTAATTCAGTTCAAGTGTAGCGATTTTGACATTCCCTCTATAAGCGATATCTTAGGATAAGTGTCTTTTTCTGTGTGACTTATTTCACTTAGAGTCATCGTACCTAAATCCACTCATCATGCTGCTAACTAGCCTTATGACATTGTTTTCATGGCTGAGTGATATTCCATTGTGCCAAGTACCACCATTTCTTTATCCATTTTTCTCTTTCCTGGGATATTGAAGGTGTACCGAAGTGGAGGTTCTTGGAAACAGAGCAGCCGTAAACTTTAGGGTGCCTGTGTCTTGTTGATTTTTAGTTTTCCCAATTTATACGCCCTTGAGTGGAAGTGCCCTATGCTCTCTACGCTGTGTTTATTACTTGTTTCAGGACACACCGTACTCTTCTCCAGAGTGCCTGTTGGCAATTTACATCCCGCCCATCAGCGTAGCAAGGCTCCCATGTCTCCATGGCCTATCCTGCTTTTCTGGTTTTTACTGTTTGTTCAGCATGGCCCTTTTGACCGAGGGCAAGCGAGACTTCTTTGTAGCGCTGATTTGCCCTTCTGGCTTGCTTGGTTGGCCAAAAAGGGCGTATGCGTTTTTTCCTGAATATATTCAGGAAAAAACGCATACGCCCTTTTTGGCCAAGGGCATCATTGTCAACGTTTTGCCGCTTTTCATGTGCTTTAAAGGCGAGTCGAATCTACCTCCTGAAATCTGTTTCCTGCAAATCTGCCTTGCTTTCAAATCCTCTTCGTTGCCTTCCCTCAATATATTTGTGGACGAGAGTTCTCATTTATAACTCTGCACGTTTGTGAATTGCAGTGCCCCTGAGCTCCATTTGTCTCCTCGCTTTTTTGGGAGCTGGCCGCAAAAGCGCAGGATTGCTTCAGGCCCTATTTTGGTTCTGGGGGGCAGGCTGAGCCTGTGGTTCATTCTTCTTCCTGATGGGAAAATGGAGTGACCTGTGCCTGTCCCAACACCTAGGGCTAGTCTTTCGTTGGTTCCCCGTCTTCCCGTTCATCCTCAGGACAAATTGCAACCTGGACGAAACAGTAGGTTAAAGGTGCTGATTCTCCAAGTAGGGAGATGGTTAGTCAAGCGGCTGGAATGGCGAACCCGAGCACAAGGAGAGGAGAAATGAGGTGCGTTTTAGAAACCTTTCCCGATCTCACGGCATACCATCTTCTGGGTTTCCCATGCATGTTTTGATGTAGGAAGATTCCCTTGTACCTGGAGATTTGAGACCCATGGGGTGGGTACCCCGCGGTATTACTTTAAAGTATCTGCATTTGCTCACCCAACCTCACCAATCCTCTCAGCCCCAAGAGTGTCCAGCCTTATGTCTCATCCAGCTGTGGGTCTAGATATGGTCAATCCAGGTTGCATCAGAGACCCTGAACGGATTTTGTAAGAATTTCTCTCTCTTTCACTGTCTTTGCTTTGTGGGTTTTTTAAAGTAATGTATGTTTAGAATGGGGTTTGGCTGCTTTTCCCTGCTGTGTTTATGCCGCTTTACACCCTCTTGATTCACTTGCAGAGAGATATCGATACATAGGTTTTCAGATTCATACTAGTCAGATATATTCTTGTGCGGTGACTAGGGGGTGTTGAGTCCAGTTCACTGAGCAGGGAGTAGGCCTTGTCTATTACATATTTGGCTTATGGAGCGGTGGTTGAGCTAATTTCAAACCCTTGTTTTATGCATCACCCCACCTCACCTTTCCCGTTAAGCAGCCATAGTGTGTCTTCTAAAGGTGTGACTCTGTTCTGTTTTGTAATTCAGTTCAAGTGTAGCGATTTTGACATTCCCTCTATAAGCGATATCTTAGGATAAGTGTCTTTTTCTGTGTGACTTATTTCACTTAGAGTCATCGTACCTAAATCCACTCATCATGCTGCTAACTAGCCTTATGACATTGATTTCATGGCTGAGTGATATTCCATTGTGCCAAGTACCACCATTTCTTTATCCATTTTTCTCTTTCCTGGGATATTGAAGGTGTACCGAAGTGGAGGTTCTTGGAAACAGAGCAGCCGTAAACTTTAGGGTGCCTGTGTCTTGTTGATTTTTAGTTTTCCCAATTTATACGCCCTTGAGTGGAAGTGCCCTATGCTCTCTACGCTGTGTTTATTACTTGTTTCAGGACACACCGTACTCTTCTCCAGAGTGCCTGTTGGCAATTTACATCCCGCCCATCAGCGTAGCAAGGCTCCCATGTCTCCATGGCCTGTCCTGCTTTTCTGGTTTTTACTGTTTGTTCAGCATGGCCCTTTTGACCGAGGGCAAGCGAGACTTCTTTGTAGCGCTGATTTGCCCTTCCGGCTTGCTTGGTTGGCCAAAAAGGGCGTATGCGTTTTTTCCTGAATATATTCAGGAAAAAACGCATACGCCCTTTTTGGCCAAGGGCATCATTGTCAACGTTTTGCCGCTTTTCATGTGCTTTAAAGGCGAGTCGAATCTACCTCCTGAAATCTGTTTCCTGCAAATCTGCCTTGCTTTCAAATCCTCTTCGTTGCCTTCCCTCAATATATTTGTGGACGAGAGTTCTCATTTATAACTCTGCACGTTTGTGAATTGCAGTGCCCCTGAGCTCCATTTGTCTCCTCGCTTTTTTGGGAGCTGGCCGCAAAAGCGCAGGATTGCTTCAGGCCCTATTTTGGTTCTGGGGCCAGGCTGAGCCTGTGGTTCATTCTTCTTCCTGATGGGAAAATGGAGTGACCTATGCCTGTCCCAACACCTAGGGCTCGTCTCTCGTTGGTTCCGCGTCTTCCCGTTCATCCTCAGGACAAATTGCAACCTGTACAATCAGGAGGTTAAAGGTGCTGATTCTCCAAGTAGGGAGATGGTTAGTCAAGCGGCTGGAATGGCGAACCCGAGCACAAGGAGAGGAGAAATGAGGTGCGTTTTAGAAACCTTTCCCAATCTCATGGCATACCATCTTCTGGGTTTCCCATGCATGTTTTGATGTAGGAAGATTCCCTTGTACCTGGAGATTTGAGACCCATGGGGTGTGTTCCCCGCAGTGTTACTTTAAAGTATCTGCATTTGCTCACCCAACCTCACCAACCCTCTCAGCCCCAAGAATGTCCAGCCTTATGTCTCATCCAGCTGTGGGTCTTGATATGGTCAATCCAGGTTGCATCATAGACCCTGAACGGATTTTGTAAGAATTTCTCTCTCTTTCACTGTCTTTGTTTTGTGGGTTTTTTAAAGTAATTTATGTTTAGAATCGGGCTTGGCTGCTTTTGCCTGCTGTGTTGATGCCGCTTTACACCCTCTTGATTCACTTGCAGAGAGATATCGATACATAGGTTTTCAGATTCTTACTAGTCAGATATATTCTTGTGCGGTGACTAGGGGGTGTTGAGTCCAGTTCACTGAGCAGGGAGTAGGCCTTGTCTATTACATATTTGGCTTATGGAGCGGTGTCTGAGCTAATTTCAAACCCTTGTTTTATGCATCACCCCACCTCACCTTTCCCGTTAAGCAGCCATAGTGTGTCTTCTAAAGTTGTGACTCTGTTCTGTTTTGTAATTCAGTTCAAGTGTAGCGATTTTGACATTCCCTCTATAAGCGATATCTTAGGATAAGTGTCTTTTTCTGTGTGACTTATTTCACTTAGAATCATCGTATCTAAATCCACTCATCATGCTGCTAACTAGCCTTATGACATTGATTTCATGGCTGAGTGATATTCCACTGTGCCAAGTACCACCATTTCTTTATCCATTTTTCTCTTTCCTGGGATATTGAAGGTGTACCGAAGTGGAGGTTCTTGGAAACAGAGCAGCCGTAAACTTTAGGGTGCCTGTGTCTTGTTGATTTTTAGTTTTCCCAATTTATACGCCCATGAGTGGAAGTGCCCTATGCTCTCAACGCTGTGTTTATTACTTGTTTCAGGACACACCGTACTCTTCTCCAGAGTGCCTGTTGGCAATTTACATCCCGCCCATCAGCGTAGCAAGGCTTCCATGTCTCCATGGCCTGTCCTGCTTTTCTGGTTTTTACTGTTTGTTCAGCATGGCCCTTTTGACCGAGGGCAAGCGAGACTTCTTTGTAGCGCTGATTTGCCCTTCCGGCTTGCTTGGTTGGCCAAAAAGGGCGTATGCGTTTTTTCCTGAATATATTCAGGAAAAAACGCATACGCCCTTTTTGGCCAAGGGCATCATTGTCAACGTTTTGCCGCTTTTCATGTGCTTTAAAGGCGAGTCGAATCTACCTCCTGAAATCTGTTTCCTGCAAATCTGCCTTGCTTTCAAATCCTCTTCGTTGCCTTCCCTCAATATATTTGTGGACGAGAGTTCTCATTTATAACTCTGCACGTTTGTGAATTGCAGTGCCCCTGAGCTCCATTTGTCTCCTCGCTTTTTTGGGAGCTGGCCGCAAAAGCGCAGGATTGCTTCAGGCCCTATTTTGGTTCTGGGGGGCAGGCTGAGCCTGTGGTTCATTCTTCTTCCTGATGGGAAAATGGAGTGACCTGTGCCTGTCCCAACACCTAGGGCTAGTCTTTCGTTGGTTCCCCGTCTTCCTGTTCATCCTCAGGACAAATTGCAACCTGGACGAAACAGTAGGTTAAAGGTGCTGATTCTCCAAGTAGGGAGATGGTTAGTCAAGTGGCTGGAATGGCGAACCCGAGCACAAGGAGAGGAGAAATGAGGTGCGTTTTAGAAACCTTTCCCGATCTCACGGCATACCATCTTCTGGGTTTCCCATGCATGTTTTGATGTAGGAAGATTCCCTTGTACCTGGAGATTTGAGACCCATGGGGTGGGTACCCCGCGGTATTACTTTAAAGTATCTGCATTTGCTCACCCAACCTCACCAATCCTCTCAGCCCCAAGAGTGTCCAGCCTTATGTCTCATCCAGCTGTGGGTCTAGATATGGTCAATCCAGGTTGCATCAGAGACCCTGAACGGATTTTGTAAGAATTTCTCTCTCTTTCACTGTCTTTGCTTTGTGGGTTTTTTAAAGTAATGTATGTTTAGAATGGGGTTTGGCTGCTTTTCCCTGCTGTGTTTATGCCGCTTTACACCCTCTTGATTCACTTGCAGAGAGATATCGATACATAGGTTTTCAGATTCATACTAGTCAGATATATTCTTGTGCGGTGACTAGGGGGTGTTGAGTCCAGTTCACTGAGCAGGGAGTAGGCCTTGTCTATTACATATTTGGCTTATGGAGCGGTGTCTGAGCTAATTCCAAACCCTTGTTTTATGCATCACCCCACCTCACCTTTCCCGTTAAGCAGCCATAGTGTGTCTTCTAAAGGTGTGACTCTGTTCTGTTTTGTAATTCAGTTCAAGTGTAGCGATTTTGACATTCCCTCTATAAGCGATATCTTAGGATAAGTGTCTTTTTCTGTGTGACTTATTTCACTTAGAGTCATCGTACCTAAATCCACTCATCATGCTGCTAACTAGCCTTATGACATTGATTTCATGGCTGAGTGATATTCCATTGTGCCAAGTACCACCATTTCTTTATCCATTTTTCTCTTTCCTGGGATATTGAAGGTGTACCGAAGTGGAGGTTCTTGGAAACAGAGCAGCCGTAAACTTTAGGGTGCCTGTGTCTTGTTGATTTTTAGTTTTCCCAATTTATACGCCCTTGAGTGGAAGTGCCCTATGCTCTCTACGCTGTGTTTATTACTTGTTTCAGGACACACCGTACTCTTCTCCAGAGTGCCTGTTGGCAATTTACATCCCGCCCATCAGCGTAGCAAGGCTCCCATGTCTCCATGGCCTGTCCTGCTTTTCTGGTTTTTACACTTTGTTCAGCATGGCCCTTTTGACCGAGGGCAAGCGAGACTTCTTTGTAGCACTGATTTGCCCTTCCGGCTTGCTTGGTTGGCCAAAAAGGGCGTATGCGTTTTTTCCTGAATATATTCAGGAAAAAACGCATACGCCCTTTTTGGCCAAGGGCATCATTGTCAACGTTTTGCCGCTTTTCATGTGCTTTAAAGGCGAGTCGAATCTACCTCCTGAAATCTGTTTCCTGCAAATCTGCCTTGCTTTCAAATCCTCTTCGTTGCCTTCCCTCAATATATTTGTGGACGAGAGTTCTCATTTATAACTCTGCACGTTTGTGAATTGCAGTGCCCCTGAGCTCCATTTGTCTCCTCGCTTTTTTGGGAGCTGGCCGCAAAAGCGCAGGATTGCTTCAGGCCCTATTTTGGTTCTGGGGGGCAGGCTGAGCCTGTGGTTCATTCTTCTTCCTGATGGGAAAATGGAGTGACCTGTGCCTGTCCCAACACCTAGGGCTAGTCTTTCGTTGGTTCCCCGTCTTCCTGTTCATCCTCAGGACAAATTGCAACCTGGACGAAACAGTAGGTTAAAGGTGCTGATTCTCCAAGTAGGGAGATGGTTAGTCAAGTGGCTGGAATGGCGAACCCGAGCACAAGGAGAGGAGAAATGAGGTGCGTTTTAGAAACCTTTCCCGATCTCACGGCATACCATCTTCTGGGTTTCCCATGCATGTTTTGATGTAGGAAGATTCCCTTGTACCTGGAGATTTGAGACCCATGGGGTGGGTACCCCGCGGTATTACTTTAAAGTATCTGCATTTGCTCACCCAACCTCACCAATCCTCTCAGCCCCAAGAGTGTCCAGCCTTATGTCTCATCCAGCTGTGGGTCTAGATATGGTCAATCCAGGTTGCATCAGAGACCCTGAACGGATTTTGTAAGAATTTCTCTCTCTTTCACTGTCTTTGCTTTGTGGGTTTTTTAAAGTAATGTATGTTTAGAATGGGGTTTGGCTGCTTTTCCCTGCTGTGTTTATGCCGCTTTACACCCTCTTGATTCACTTGCAGAGAGATATCGATACATAGGTTTTCAGATTCATACTAGTCAGATATATTCTTGTGCGGTGACTAGGGGGTGTTGAGTCCAGTTCACTGAGCAGGGAGTAGGCCTTGTCTATTACATATTTGGCTTATGGAGCGGTGTCTGAGCTAATTCCAAACCCTTGTTTTATGCATCACCCCACCTCACCTTTCCCGTTAAGCAGCCATAGTGTGTCTTCTAAAGGTGTGACTCTGTTCTGTTTTGTAATTCAGTTCAAGTGTAGCGATTTTGACATTCCCTCTATAAGCGATATCTTAGGATAAGTGTCTTTTTCTGTGTGACTTATTTCACTTAGAGTCATCGTACCTAAATCCACTCATCATGCTGCTAACTAGCCTTATGACATTGATTTCATGGCTGAGTGATATTCCATTGTGCCAAGTACCACCATTTCTTTATCCATTTTTCTCTTTCCTGGGATATTGAAGGTGTACCGAAGTGGAGGTTCTTGGAAACAGAGCAGCCGTAAACTTTAGGGTGCCTGTGTCTTGTTGATTTTTAGTTTTCCCAATTTATACGCCCTTGAGTGGAAGTGCCCTATGCTCTCTACGCTGTGTTTATTACTTGTTTCAGGACACACCGTACTCTTCTCCAGAGTGCCTGTTGGCAATTTACATCCCGCCCATCAGCGTAGCAAGGCTCCCATGTCTCCATGGCCTGTCCTGCTTTTCTGGTTTTTACACTTTGTTCAGCATGGCCCTTTTGACCGAGGGCAAGCGAGACTTCTTTGTAGCACTGATTTGCCCTTCCGGCTTGCTTGGTTGGCCAAAAAGGGCGTATGCGTTTTTTCCTGAATATATTCAGGAAAAAACGCATACGCCCTTTTTGGCCAAGGGCATCATTGTCAACGTTTTGCCGCTTTTCATGTGCTTTAAAGGCGAGTCGAATCTACCTCCTGAAATCTGTTTCCTGCAAATCTGCCTTGCTTTCAAATCCTCTTCGTTGCCTTCCCTCAATATATTTGTGGACGAGAGTTCTCATTTATAACTCTGCACGTTTGTGAATTGCAGTGCCCCTGAGCTCCATTTGTCTCCTCGCTTTTTTGGGAGCTGGCCGCAAAAGCGCAGGATTGCTTCAGGCCCTATTTTGGTTCTGGGGGGCAGGCTGAGCCTGTGGTTCATTCTTCTTCCTGATGGGAAAATGGAGTGACCTATGCCTGTCCCAACACCTAGGGCTCGTCTCTCGTTGGTTCCGCGTCTTCCCGTTCATCCTCAGGACAAATTGCAACCTGTACAATCAGGAGGTTAAAGGTGCTGATTCTCCAAGTAGGGAGATGGTTAGTCAAGCGGCTGGAATGGCGAACCCGAGCACAAGGAGAGGAGAAATGAGGTGCGTTTTAGAAACCTTTCCCGATCTCATGGCATACCATCTTCTGGGTTTCCCATGCATGTTTTGATGTAGGAAGATTCCCTTGTACCTGGAGATTTGAGACCCATGGGGTGTGTTCCCCGCAGTGTTACTTTAAAGTATCTGCATTTGCTCACCCAACCTCACCAACCCTCTCAGCCCCAAGAATGTCCAGCCTTATGTCTCATCCAGCTGTGGGTCTTGATATGGTCAATCCAGGTTGCATCATAGACCCTGAACGGATTTTGTAAGAATTTCTCTCTCTTTCACTGTCTTTGTTTTGTGGGTTTTTTAAAGTAATTTATGTTTAGAATCGGGCTTGGCTGCTTTTCCCTGCTGTGTTGATGCCGCTTTACACCCTCTTGATTCACTTGCAGAGAGATATCGATACATAGGTTTTCAGATTCTTACTAGTCAGATATATTCTTGTGTGGTGACTAGGGGGTGTTGAGTCCAGTTCACTGAGCAGGAAGTAGGCCTTGTCTATTACATATTTGGCTTATGGAGCGGTGTCTGAGCTAATTTCAAACCCTTGTTTTATGCATCACCCCACCTCACCTTTCCCGTTAAGCAGCCATAGTGTGTCTTCTAAAGGTGTGACTCTGTTCTGTTTTGTAATTCAGTTCAAGTGTAGCGATTTTGACATTCCCTCTATAAGCGATATCTTAGGATAAGTGTCTTTTTCTGTGTGACTTATTTCACTTAGAATCATCGTATCTAAATCCACTCATCATGCTGCTAACTAGCCTTATGACATTGATTTCATGGCTGAGTGATATTCCATTGTGCCAAGTACCACCATTTCTTTATCCATTTTTCTCTTTCCTGGGATATTGAAGGTGTACCGAAGTGGAGGTTCTTGGAAACAGAGCAGCCGTAAACTTTAGGGTGCCTGTGTCTTGTTGATTTTTAGTTTTCCCAATTTATACGCCCATGAGTGGAAGTGCCCTATGCTCTCTACGCTGTGTTTATTACTTGTTTCAGGACACACCGTACTCTTCTCCAGAGTGCCTGTTGGCAATTTACATCCCGCCCATCAGCGTAGCAAGGCTCCCATGTCTCCATGGCCTGTCCTGCTTTTCTGGTTTTTACTGTTTGTTCAGCATGGCCCTTTTGACCGAGGGCAAGCGAGACTTCTTTGTAGCGCTGATTTGCCCTTCCGGCTTGCTTGGTTGGCCAAAATGGGCGTATGCGTTTTTTCCTGAATATATTCAGGAAAAAACGCATACGCCCTTTTTGGCCAAGGGCATCATTGTCAACGTTTTGCCGCTTTTCATGTGCTTTAAAGGCGAGTCGAATCTACCTCCTGAAATCTGTTTCCTGCAAATCTGCCTTGCTTTCAAATCCTCTTCGTTGCCTTCCCTCAATATATTTGTGGACGAGAGTTCTCATTTATAACTCTGCACGTTTGTGAATTGCAGTGCCCCTGAGCTCCATTTGTCTCCTCGCTTTTTTGGGAGCTGGCCGCAAAAGCGCAGGATTGCTTCAGGCCCTATTTTGGTTCTGGGGGGCAGGCTGAGCCTGTGGTTCATTCTTCTTCCTGATGGGAAAATGGAGTGACCTATGCCTGTCCCAACACCTAGGGCTCGTCTCTCGTTGGTTCCGCGTCTTCCCGTTCATCCTCAGGACAAATTGCAACCTGTACAATCAGGAGGTTAAAGGTGCTGATTCTCCAAGTAGGGAGATAGTTAGTCAAGCGGCTGGAATGGCGAACCCGAGCACAAGGAGAGGAGAAATGAGGTGCGTTTTAGAAACCTTTCCCGATCTCATGGCATACCATCTTCTGGGTTTCCCATGCATGTTTTGATGTAGGAAGATTCCCTTGTACCTGGAGATTTGAGACCCATGGGGTGTGTTCCCCGCAGTGTTACTTTAAAGTATCTGCATTTGCTCACCCAACCTCACCAACCCTCTCAGCCCCAAGAATGTCCAGCCTTATGTCTCATCCAGCTGTGGGTCTTGATATGGTCAATCCAGGTTGCATCATAGACCCTGAACGGATTTTGTAAGAATTTCTCACTCTTTCACTGTCTTTGTTTTGTGGGTTTTTTAAAGTAATTTATGTTTAGAATCGGGCTTGGCTGCTTTTCCCTGCTGTGTTGATGCCGCTTTACACCCTCTTGATTCACTTGCAGAGAGATATCGATACATAGGTTTTCAGATTCTTACTAGTCAGATATATTCTTGTGTGGTGACTAGGGGGTGTTGAGTCCAGTTCACTGAGCAGGAAGTAGGCCTTGTCTATTACATATTTGGCTTATGGAGCGGTGTCTGAGCTAATTTCAAACCCTTGTTTTATGCATCACCCCACCTCACCTTTCCCGTTAAGCAGCCATAGTGTGTCTTCTAAAGGTGTGACTCTGTTCTGTTTTGTAATTCAGTTCAAGTGTAGCGATTTTGACATTCCCTCTATAAGCGATATCTTAGGATAAGTGTGTTTTTCTGTGTGACTTATTTCACTTAGAATCATCGTATCTAAATCCACTCATCATGCTGCTAACTAGCCTTATGACATTGATTTCATGGCTGAGTGATATTCCACTGTGCCAAGTACCACCATTTCTTTATCCATTTTTCTCTTTGCTGGGATATTGAAGGTGTACCGAAGTGGAGGTTCTTGGAAACAGAGCAGCCGTAAACTTTAGGGTGCCTGTGTCTTGTTGATTTTTAGTTTTCCCAATTTATACACCCATGAGTGGAAGTGCCCTATGCTCTCAACGCTGTGTTTATTACTTGTTTCAGGACACACCGTACTCTTCTCCAGAGTGCCTGTTGGCAATTTACATCCCGCCCATCAGCGTAGCAAGGCTCCCATGTCTCCATGGCCTATCCTGCTTTTCTGGTTTTTACTGTTTGTTCAGCATGGCCCTTTTGACCGAGGGCAAGCGAGACTTCTTTGTAGCGCTGATTTGCCCTTCTGGCTTGCTTGGTTGGCCAAAAAGGGCGTATGCGTTTTTTCCTGAATATATTCAGGAAAAAACGCATACGCCCTTTTTGGCCAAGGGCATCATTGTCAACGTTTTGCCGCTTTTCATGTGCTTTAAAGGCGAGTCGAATCTACCTCCTGAAATCTGTTTCCTGCAAATCTGCCTTGCTTTCAAATCCTCTTCGTTGCCTTCCCTCAATATATTTGTGGACGAGAGTTCTCATTTATAACTCTGCACGTTTGTGAATTGCAGTGCCCCTGAGCTCCATTTGTCTCCTCGCTTTTTTGGGAGCTGGCCGCAAAAGCGCAGGATTGCTTCAGGCCCTATTTTGGTTCTGGGGGGCAGGCTGAGCCTGTGGTTCATTCTTCTTCCTGATGGGAAAATGGAGTGACCTGTGCCTGTCCCAACACCTAGGGCTAGTCTTTCGTTGGTTCCCCGTCTTCCCGTTCATCCTCAGGACAAATTGCAACCTGGACGAAACAGTAGGTTAAAGGTGCTGATTCTCCAAGTAGGGAGATGGTTAGTCAAGCGGCTGGAATGGCGAACCCGAGCACAAGGAGAGGAGAAATGAGGTGCGTTTTAGAAACCTTTCCCGATCTCACGGCATACCATCTTCTGGGTTTCCCATGCATGTTTTGATGTAGGAAGATTCCCTTGTACCTGGAGATTTGAGACCCATGGGGTGGGTACCCCGCGGTATTACTTTAAAGTATCTGCATTTGCTCACCCAACCTCACCAATCCTCTCAGCCCCAAGAGTGTCCAGCCTTATGTCTCATCCAGCTGTGGGTCTAGATATGGTCAATCCAGGTTGCATCAGAGACCCTGAACGGATTTTGTAAGAATTTCTCTCTCTTTCACTGTCTTTGCTTTGTGGGTTTTTTAAAGTAATGTATGTTTAGAATGGGGTTTGGCTGCTTTTCCCTGCTGTGTTTATGCCGCTTTACACCCTCTTGATTCACTTGCAGAGAGATATCGATACATTGGTTTTCAGATTCATACTAGTCAGATATATTCTTGGGCGGTGACTAGGGGGTGTTGAGTCCAGTTCACTGAGCAGGAAGTAGGCCTTGTCTATTACATATTTGGCTTATGGAGCGGTGTCTGAGCTAATTCCAAACCCTTGTTATATGCATCACCCCACCTCACCTTTCCCGTTAAGCAGCCATAGTGTGTCTTCTAAAGGTGTGACCTTGTTCTGTTTTGTAATTCAGTTCAAGTGTAGCGATTTTGACATTCCCTCTATAAGCGATATCTTAGGATAAGTGTCTTTTTCTGTGTGACTTATTTCACTTAGAGTCATCGTACCTAAATCCACTCATCATGCTGCTAACTAGCCTTATGACATTGATTTCATGGCTGAGTGATATTCCATTGTGCCAAGTACCACCATTTCTTTATCCATTTTTCTCTTTCCTGGGATATTGAAGGTGTACCGAAGCGGAGGTTCATGGAAACAGAGCAGCCGTAAACTTTAGGGTGCCTGTGTCTTGTTGATTTTTAGTTTTCCCAATTTATACACCCATGAGTGGAAGTGCCCTATGCTCTCTACGCTGTGTTTATTACTTGTTTCAGGACACACCGTACTCTTCTCCAGAGTGCCTGTTGGCAATTTATATCCCGCCCATCAGCGTAGCAAGGCTCCCATGTCTCCATGGCCTGTCCTGCTTTTCTGGTTTTTACTGTTTGTTCAGCATGGCCCTTTTGACCGAGGGCAAGCGAGACTTCTTTGTAGCGCTGATTTGCCCTTCCGGCTTGCTTGGTTGGCCAAAAAGGGCGTATGCGTTTTTTCCTGAATATATTCAGGAAAAAACGCATACGCCCTTTTTGGCCAAGGGCATCATTGTCAACGTTTTGCCGCTTTTCATGTGCTTTAAAGGCGAGTCGAATCTACCTCCTGAAATCTGTTTCCTGCAAATCTGCCTTGCTTTCAAATCCTCTTCGTTGCCTTCCCTCAATATATTTGTGGACGAGAGTTCTCATTTATAACTCTGCACGTTTGTGAATTGCAGTGCCCCTGAGCTCCATTTGTCTCCTCGCTTTTTTGGGAGCTGGCCGCAAAAGCGCAGGATTGCTTCAGGCCCTATTTTGGTTCTGGGGGGCAGGCTGAGCCTGTGGTTCATTCTTCTTCCTGATGGGAAAATGGAGTGACCTATGCCTGTCCCAACACCTAGGGCTCGTCTCTCGTTGGTTCCGCGTCTTCCCGTTCATCCTCAGGACAAATTGCAACCTGTACAATCAGGAGGTTAAAGGTGCTGATTCTCCAAGTAGGGAGATGGTTAGTCAAGCGGCTGGAATGGCGAACCCGAGCACAAGGAGAGGAGAAATGAGGTGCGTTTTAGAAACCTTTCCCGATCTCATGGCATACCATCTTCTGGGTTTCCCATGCATGTTTTGATGTAGGAAGATTCCCTTGTACCTGGAGATTTGAGACCCATGGGGTGTGTTCCCCGCAGTGTTACTTTAAAGTATCTGCATTTGCTCACCCAACCTCACCAATCCTCTCAGCCCCAAGAGTGTCCAGCCTTATGTCTCATCCAGCTGTGGGTCTAGATATGGTCAATCCAGGTTGCATCAGAGACCCTGAACGGATTTTGTAAGAATTTCTCTCTCTTTCACTGTCTTTGCTTTGTGGGTTTTTTAAAGTAATGTATGTTTAGAATGGGGTTTGGCTGCTTTTCCCTGCTGTGTTTATGCCGCTTTACACCCTCTTGATTCACTTGCAGAGAGATATCGATACATAGGTTTTCAGATTCATACTAGTCAGATATATTCTTGTGCGGTGACTAGGGGGTGTTGAGTCCAGTTCACTGAGCAGGGAGTAGGCCTTGTCTATTACATATTTGGCTTATGGAGCGGTGTCTGAGCTAATTCCAAACCCTTGTTTTATGCATCACCCCACCTCACCTTTCCCGTTAAGCAGCCATAGTGTGTCTTCTAAAGGTGTGACTCTGTTCTGTTTTGTAATTCAGTTCAAGTGTAGCGATTTTGACATTCCCTCTATAAGCGATATCTTAGGATAAGTGTCTTTTTCTGTGTGACTTATTTCACTTAGAGTCATCGTACCTAAATCCACTCATCATGCTGCTAACTAGCCTTATGACATTGATTTCATGGCTGAGTGATATTCCATTGTGCCAAGTACCACCATTTCTTTATCCATTTTTCTCTTTCCTGGGATAGTGAAGGTGTACCGAAGTGGAGGTTCTTGGAAACAGAGCAGCCGTAAACTTTAGGGTGCCTGTGTCTTGTTGATTTTTAGTTTTCCCAATTTATACGCCCATGAGTGGAAGTGCCCTATGCTCTCTACGCTGTGTTTATTACTTGTTTCAGGACACACCGTACTCTTCTCCAGAGTGCCTGTTGGCAATTTACATCCCGCCCATCAGCGTAGCAAGGCTCCCATGTCTCCATGGCCTGTCCTGCTTTTCTGGTTTTTACACTTTGTTCAGCATGGCCCTTTTGACCGAGGGCAAGCGAGACTTCTTTGTAGCGCTGATTTGCCCTTCCGGCTTGCTTGGTTGGCCAAAAAGGGCGTATGCGTTTTTTCCTGAATATATTCAGGAAAAAACGCATACGCCCTTTTTGGCCAAGGGCATCATTGTCAACGTTTTGCCGCTTTTCATGTGCTTTAAAGGCGAGTCGAATCTACCTCCTGAAATCTGTTTCCTGCAAATCTGCCTTGCTTTCAAATCCTCTTCGTTGCCTTCCCTCAATATATTTGTGGACGAGAGTTCTCATTTATAACTCTGCACGTTTGTGAATTGCAGTGCCCCTGAGCTCCATTTGTCTCCTCGCTTTTTTGGGAGCTGGCCGCAAAAGCGCAGGATTGCTTCAGGCCCTATTTTGGTTTGGGGGGCAGGCTGAGCCTGTGGTTCATTCTTCTTCCTGATGGGAAAATGGAGTGACCTGTGCCTGTCCCAACACCTAGGGCTAGTCTTTCGTTGGTTCCCCGTCTTCCCGTTCATCCTCAGGACAAATTGCAACCTGGACGAAACAGTAGGTTAAAGGTGCTGATTCTCCAAGTAGGGAGATGGTTAGTCAAGCGGCTGGAATCGCGAATCCGAGCACAAGGAGAGGAGAAATGAGGTGCGTTTTAGAAACCTTTCCCGATCTCACGGCATACCATCTTCTGGGTTTCCCATGCATGTTTTGATGTAGGAAGATTCCCTTGTACCTGGAGATTTGAGACCCATGGGGTGGGTACCCCGCGGTATTACTTTAAAGGATCTGCATTTGCTCACCCAACCTCACCAATCCTCTCAGCCCCAAGAGTGTCCAGCCTTATGTCTCATCCAGCTGTGGGTCTAGATATGGTCAATCCAGGTTGCATCAGAGACCCTGAACGGATTTTGTAAGAATTTCTCTCTCTTTCACTGTCTTTGCTTTGTGGGTTTTTTAAAGTAATGTATGTTTAGAATGGGGTTTGGCTGCTTTTCCCTGCTGTGTTTATGCCGCTTTACACCCTCTTGATTCACTTGCAGAGAGATATCGATACATAGGTTTTCAGATTCATACTAGTCGGATATATTCTTGTGCGGTGACTAGGGGGTGTTGAGTCCAGTTCACTGAGCAGGGAGTAGGCCTTGTCTATTACATATTTGGCTTATGGAGCGGTGTCTGAGCTAATTTCAAACCCTTGTTTTATGCATCACCCCACCTCACCTTTCCCGTTAAGCAGCCATAGTGTGTCTTCTAAAGGTGTGACTCTGTTCTGTTTTGTAATTCAGTTCAAGTGTAGCGATTTTGACATTCCCTCTATAAGCGATATCTTAGGATAAGTGTCTTTTTCTGTGTGACTTATTTCACTTAGAATCATCGTACCTAAATCCACTCATCATGCTGCTAACTAGCCTTATGACATTGATTTCATGGCTGAGTGATATTCCATTGTGCCAAGTACCACCATTTCTTTATCCATTTTTCTCTTTCCTGGGATATTGAAGGTGTACCGAAGTGGAGGTTCTTGGAAACAGAGCAGCCGTAAACTTTAGGGTGCCTGTGTCTTGTTGATTTTTAGTTTTCCCAATTTATACGCCCATGAGTGGAAGTGCCCTATGCTCTCTACGCTGTGTTTATTACTTGTTTCAGGACACACCGTACTCTTCTCCAGAGTGCCTGTTGGCAATTTACATCCCGCCCATCAGCGTAGCAAGGCTCCCATGTCTCCATGGCCTGTCCTGCTTTTCTGGTTTTTACTGTTTGTTCAGCATGGCCCTTTTGACCGAGGGCAAGCGAGACATCTTTGTAGCGCTGATTTGCCCTTCCGGCTTGGTTGGATGGCCAAAAAGGGCGTATGCGTTTTTTCCTGAATATATTTAGGAAAAAACGCATACGCCCTTTTTGGCCAAGGGCATCATTGTCAACGTTTTGCCGCTTTTCATGTGCTTTAAAGGCGAGTCGAATCTACCTCCTGAAATCTGTTTCCTGCAAATCTGCCTTGCTTTCAAATCCTCTTCGTTGCCTTCCCTCAATATATTTGTGGACGAGAGTTCTCATTTATAACTCTGCACGTTTGTGAATTGCAGTGCCCCTGAGCTCCATTTGTCTCCTCGCTTTTTTGGGAGCTGGCCGCAAAAGCGCAGGATTGCTTCAGGCCCTATTTTGGTTCTGGGGGGCAGGCTGAGCCTGTGGTTCATTCTTCTTCCTGATGGGAAAATGGAGTGACCTGTGCCTGTCCCAACACCTAGGGCTAGTCTTTCGTTGGTTCCCCGTCTTCCCGTTCATCCTCAGGACAAATTGCAACCTGGACGAAACAGTAGGTTAAAGGTGCTGATTCTCCAAGTAGGGAGATGGTTAGTCAAGCGGCTGGAATGGCGAACCCGAGCACAAGGAGAGGAGAAATGAGGTGCGTTTTAGAAACCTTTCCCGATCTCACGGCATACCATCTTCTGGGTTTCCCATGCATGTTTTGATGTAGGAAGATGCCCTTGTACCTGGAGATTTGAGACCCATGGGGTGGGTACCCCGCGGTATTACTTTATAGTATCTGCATTTGCTCACCCAACCTCACCAATCCTCTCAGCCCCAAGAGTGTCCAGCCTTATGTCTCATCCAGCTGTGGGTCTAGATATGGTCAATCCAGGTTGCATCAGAGACCCTGAACGGATTTTGTAAGAATTTCTCTCTCTTTCACTGTCTTTGCTTTGTGGGTTTTTTAAAGTAATGTATGTTTAGAATGGGGTTTGGCTGCTTTTCCCTGCTGTGTTTATGCCGCTTTACACCCTCTTGATTCACTTGCAGAGAGATATCGATACATAGGTTTTCAGATTCATACTAGTCGGATATATTCTTGTGCGGTGACTAGGGGGTGTTGAGTCCAGTTCACTGAGCAGGGAGTAGGCCTTGTCTATTACATATTTGGCTTATGGAGCGGTGTCTGAGCTAATTTCAAACCCTTGTTTTATGCATCACCCCACCTCACCTTTCCCGTTAAGCAGCCATAGTGTGTCTTCTAAAGGTGTGACTCTGTTCTGTTTTGTAATTCAGTTCAAGTGTAGCGATTTTGACATTCCCTCTATAAGCGATATCTTAGGATAAGTGTCTTTTTCTGTGTGACTTATTTCACTTAGAGTCATCGTACCTAAATCCACTCATCATGCTGCTAACTAGCCTTATGACATTGATTTCATGGCTGAGTGATATTCCATTGTGCCAAGTACCACCATTTCTTTATCCATTTTTCTCTTTCCTGGGATATTGAAGGTGTACCGAAGTGGAGGTTCTTGGAAACAGAGCAGCCGTAAACTTTAGGGTGCCTGTGTCTTGTTGATTTTTAGTTTTCCCAATTTATACGCCCATGAGTGGAAGTGCCCTATGCTCTCTACGCTGTGTTTATTACTTGTTTCAGGACACACCGTACTCTTCTCCAGAGTGCCTGTTGGCAATTTACATCCCGCCCATCAGCGTAGCAAGGCTCCCATGTCTCCATGGCCTGTCCTGCTTTTCTGGTTTTTACTGTTTGTTCAGCATGGCCCTTTTGACCGAGGGCAAGCGAGACATCTTTGTAGCGCTGATTTGCCCTTCCGGCTTGGTTGGATGGCCAAAAAGGGCGTATGCGTTTTTTCCTGAATATATTCAGGAAAAAACGCATACGCCCTTTTTGGCCAAGGGCATCATTGTCAACGTTTTGCCGCTTTTCATGTGCTTTAAAGGCGAGTCGAATCTACCTCCTGAAATCTGTTTCCTGCAAATCTGCCTTGCTTTCAAATCCTCTTCGTTGCCTTCCCTCAATATATTTGTGGACGAGAGTTCTCATTTATAACTCTGCACGTTTGTGAATTGCAGTGCCCCTGAGCTCCATTTGTCTCCTCGCTTTTTTGGGAGCTGGCCGCAAAAGCGCAGGATTGCTTCAGGCCCTATTTTGGTTCTGGGGGGCAGGCTGAGCCTGTGGTTCATTCTTCTTCCTGATGGGAAAATGGAGTGACCTGTGCCTGTCCCAACACCTAGGGCTAGTCTTTCGTTGGTTCCCCGTCTTCCCGTTCATCCTCAGGACAAATTGCAACCTGGACGAAACAGTAGGTTAAAGGTGCTGATTCTCCAAGTAGGGAGATGGTTAGTTAAGCGGCTGGAATCGCGAATCCGAGCACAAGGAGAGGAGAAATGAGGTGCGTTTTAGAAACCTTTCCCGATCTCACGGCATACCATCTTCTGGGTTTCCCATGCATGTTTTGATGTAGGAAGTTTCCCTTGTACCTGGAGATTTGAGACCCATTGGGTGGGTACCCCGCGGTATTACTTTAAAGTATCTGCATTTGCTCACCCAACCTCACCAATCCTCTCAGCCCCAAGAGTGTCCAGCCTTATGTCTCATCCAGCTGTGGGTCTAGATATGGTCAATCCAGGTTGCATCAGAGACCCTGAACGGATTTTGTAAGAATTTCTCTCTCTTTCACTGTCTTTGCTTTGTGGGTTTTTTAAAGTAATGTATGTTTAGAATGGGGTTTGGCTGCTTTTCCCTGCTGTGTTTATGCCGCTTTACACCCTCTTGATTCACTTGCAGAGAGATATCGATACATAGGTTTTCAGATTCATACTAGTCAGATATATTCTTGTGCGGTGACTAGGGGGTGTTGAGTCCAGTTCACTGAGCAGGGAGTAGGCCTTGTCTATTACATATTTGGCTTATGGAGCGGTGTCTGAGCTAATTTCAAACCCTTGTTTTATGCATCACCCCACCTCACCTTTCCCGTTAAGCAGCCATAGTGTGTCTTCTAAAGGTGTGACTCTGTTCTGTTTTGTAATTCAGTTCAAGTGTAGCGATTTTGACATTCCCTCTATAAGCGATATCTTAGGATAAGTGTCTTTTTCTGTGTGACTTATTTCACTTAGAGTCATCGTACCTAAATCCACTCATCATGCTGCTAACTAGCCTTATGACATTGATTTCATGGCTGAGTGATATTCCATTGTGCCAAGTACCACCATTTCTTTATCCATTTTTCTCTTTCCTGGGATATTGAAGGTGTACCGAAGTGGAGGTTCTTGGAAACAGAGCAGCCGTAAACTTTAGGGTGCCTGTGTCTTGTTGATTTTTAGTTTTCCCAATTTATACGCCCATGAATGGAAGTGCCCTATGCTCTCTACGCTGTGTTTATTACTTGTTTCAGGACACACCGTACTCTTCTCCAGAGTGCCTGTTGGCAATTTACATCCCGCCCATCAGCGTAGCAAGGCTCCCATGTCTCCATGGCCTGTCCTGCTTTTCTGGTTTTTACTGTTTGTTCAGCATGGCCCTTTTGACCGAGGGCAAGCGAGACTTCTTTGTAGCGCTGATTTGCCCTTCCGGCTTGCTTGGTTGGCCAAAAAGGGCGTATGCGTTTTTTCCTGAATATATTCAGGAAAAAACGCATACGCCCTTTTTGGCCAAGGGCATCATTGTCAACGTTTTGCCGCTTTTCATGTGCTTTAAAGGCGAGTCGAATCTACCTCCTGAAATCTGTTTCCTGCAAATCTCCCTTGCTTTCAAATCCTCTTCGTTGCCTTCCCTCAATATATTTGTGGACGAGAGTTCTCATTTATAACTCTGCACGTTTGTGAATTGCAGTGCCCCTGAGCTCCATTTGTCTCCTCGCTTTTTTGGGAGCTGGCCGCAAAAGCGCAGGATTGCTTCAGGCCCTATTTTGGTTCTGGGGGGCAGGCTGAGCCTGTGGTTCATTCTTCTTCCTGATGCGAAAATGGAGTGACCTATGCCTGTCCCAACACCTAGGGCTCGTCTCTCGTGGCTTCCGCGTCTTCCCGTTCATCCTCAGGACAAATTGCAACCTGTATAATCAGGGGGTTAAAGGTGCTGATTCTCCAAGTAGGGAGATGGTTAGTCAAGGGGCTGGAATGGCGAACCCGAGCACAAGGAGAGGAGAAATGAGGTGCGTTTTAGAAACCTTTCCCGATCTCATGGCATACCATCTTCTGGGTTTCCCATGCATGTTTTGATGTAGGAAGATTCCCTTGTACCTGGAGATTTGAGACCCATGGTGTGTGTTCCCCGCAGTGTTACTTTAAAGTATCTGCATTTGCTCACCCAACCTCACCAACCCTCTCAGCCCCAAGAGTGTCCAGCCTTATGTCTCATCCAGCTGTGGGTCTTGATATGGTCAATCCAGGTTGCATCATAGACCCTGAACGGATTTTGTAAGAATTTCTCTCTCTTTCACTGTCTTTGCTTTGTGGGTTTTTTAAAGTAATGTATGTTTAGAATGGGGTTTGGCTGCTTTTCTCTGCTGTGTTTATGCCGCTTTACACCCTCTTGATTCACTTGCAGAGAGATATCGATACATAGGTTTTCAGATTCATACTAGTCAGATATATTCTTGTGCGGTGACTAGGGGGTGTTGAGTCCAGTTCACTGAGCAGGGAGTAGGCCTTGTCTATTACATATTTGGCTTATGGAGCGGTGTCTGAGCTAATTCCAAACCCTTGTTTTATGCATCACCCCACCTCACCTTTCCCGTTAAGCAGCCATAGTGTGTCTTCTAAAGGTGTGACTCTGTTCTGTTTTGTAATTCAGTTCAAGTGTAGCGATTTTGACATTCCCTCTATAAGCGATATCTTAGGATAAGTGTCTTTTTCTGTGTGACTTATTTCACTTAGAGTCATCGTACCTAAATCCACTCATCATGCTGCGAACTAGCCTTATGACATTGATTTCATGGCTGAGTGATATTCCATTGTTCCAAGTACCACCATTTCTTTATCCATTTTTCTCTTTCCTGGGATATTGAAGGTGTACCGAAGCGGAGGTTCTTGGAAACAGAGCAGCCGTAAACTTTAGGGTGCCTGTGTCTTGTTGATTTTTAGTTTTCCCAATTTAGACGCCCATGAGTGGAAGTGCCCTATGCTCTCTACGCTGTGTTTATTACTTGTTTCAGGACACACCGTACTCTTCTCCAGAGTGCCTGTTGGCAATTTATATCCCGCCCATCAGCGTAGCAAAGCTCTCATGTCTCCATGGCCTGTCCTGCTTTTCTGGTTTTTACTGTTTGTTCAGCATGGCCCTTTTGACCGAGGGCAAGCGAGACTTCTTTGTAGCGCTGATTTGCCCTTCCGGCTTGCTTGGTTGGCCAAAAAGGGCGTATGCGTTTTTTCCTGAATATATTCAGGAAAAAACGCATACGCCCTTTTTGGCCAAGGGCATCATTGTCAACGTTTTGCCGCTTTTCATGTGCTTTAAAGGCGAGTCGAATCTACCTCCTGAAATCTGTTTCCTGCAAATCTGCCTTGCTTTCAAATCCTCTTCGTTGCCTTCCCTCAATATATTTGTGGACGAGAGTTCTCATTTATAACTCTGCACGTTTGTGAATTGCAGTGCCCCTGAGCTCCATTTGTCTCCTCGCTTTTTTGGGAGCTGGCCGCAAAAGCGCAGGATTGCTTCAGGCCCTATTTTGGTTCTGGGGGGCAGGCTGAGCCTGTGGTTCATTCTTCTTCCTGATGGGAAAATGGAGTGACCTATGCCTGTCCCAACACCTAGGGCTCGTCTCTCGTTGGTTCCGCGTCTTCCCGTTCATCCTCAGGACAAATTGCAACCTGTACAATAAGGAGGTTAAGGTGCTGATTCTCCAAGTAGGGAGATGGTTAGTCAAGCGGCTGGAATGGCGAACCCGAGCACAAGGAGAGGAGAAATGAGGTGCGTTTTAGAAACCTTTCCCGATCTCATGGCATACCATCTTCTGGGTTTCCCATGCATGTTTTGATGTAGGAAGATTCCCTTGTACCTGGAGATTTGAGACCCATGGGGTGGGTACCCCGCGGTATTACTTTAAAGTATCTGCATTTGCTCACCCAACCTCACCAATCCTCTCAGCCCCAAGAGTGTCCAGCCTTATATCTCATCCAGCTGTGGGTCTAGATATGGTCAATCCAGGTTGCATCAGAGACCCTGAACGGATTTTGTAAGAATTTCTCTCTCTTTCACTGTCTTTGCTTTGTGGGATTTTAAAGTAATGTATGTTTAGAATGGGGTTTGGCTGCTTTTCCCTGCTGTGTTTATGCCGCTTTACACCCTCTTGATTCACTTGCAGAGAGATATCGATACATAGGTTTTCAGATTCATACTAGTCAGATATATTCTTGTGCGGTGACTAGGGGGTGTTGAGTCCAGTTCACTGAGCAGGGAGTAGGCCTTGTCTATTACATATTTGGCTTATGGAGCGGTGTCTGAGCTAATTTCAAACCCTTGTTTTATGCATCACCCCACCTCACCTTTCCCGTTAAGCAGCCATAGTGTGTCTTCTAAAGGTGTGACTCTGTTCTGTTTTGTAATTCAGTTCAAGTGTAGCGATTTTGACATTCCCTCTATAAGCGATATCTTAGGATAAGTGTCTTTTTCTGTGTGACTTATTTCACTTAGAATCATCGTACCTAAATCCACTCATCATGCTGCTAACTAGCCTTATGACATTGATTTCATGGCTGAGTGATATTCCATTGTGCCAAGTACCACCATTTCTTTATCCATTTTTCTCTTTCCTGGGATATTGAAGGTGTACCGAAGTGGAGGTTCTTGGAAACAGAGCAGCCGTAAACTTTAGGGTGCCTGTGTCTTGTTGATTTTTAGTTTTCCCAATTTATACGCCCTTGAGTGGAAGTGCCCTATGCTCTCTACGCTGTGTTTATTACTTGTTTCAGGACACACCGTACTCTTCTCCAGAGTGCCTGTTGGCAATTTACATCCCGCCCATCAGCGTAGCAAGGCTCCCATGTCTCCATGGCCTGTCCTGCTTTTCTGGTTTTTACTGTTTGTTCAGCATGGCCCTTTTGACCGAGGGCAAGCGAGACTTCTTTGTAGCGCTGATTTGCCCTTCCGGCTTGCTTGGTTGGCCAAAAAGGGCGTATGCGTTTTTTCCTGAATATATTCAGGAAAAAACGCATACGCCCTTTTTGGCCAAGGGCATCATTGTCAACGTTTTGCCGCTTTTCATGTGCTTTAAAGGCGAGTCGAATCTACCTCCTGAAATCTGTTTCCTGCAAATCTCCCTTGCTTTCAAATCCTCTTCGTTGCCTTCCCTCAATATATTTGTGGACGAGAGTTCTCATTTATAACTCTGCACGTTTGTGAATTGCAGTGCCCCTGAGCTCCATTTGTCTCCTCGCTTTTTTGGGAGCTGGCCGCAAAAGCGCAGGATTGCTTCAGGCCCTATTTTGGTTCTGGGGGGCAGGCTGAGCCTGTGGTTCATTCTTCTTCCTGATGCGAAAATGGAGTGACCTATGCCTGTCCCAACACCTAGGGCTCGTCTCTCGTGGCTTCCGCGTCTTCCCGTTCATCCTCAGGACAAATTGCAACCTGTATAATCAGGGGGTTAAAGGTGCTGATTCTCCAAGTAGGGAGATGGTTAGTCAAGGGGCTGGAATGGCGAACCCGAGCACAAGGAGAGGAGAAATGAGGTGCGTTTTAGAAACCTTTCCCGATCTCATGGCATACCATCTTCTGGGTTTCCCATGCATGTTTTGATGTAGGAAGATTCCCTTGTACCTGGAGATTTGAGACCCATGGTGTGTGTTCCCCGCAGTGTTACTTTAAAGTATCTGCATTTGCTCACCCAACCTCACCAACCCTCTCAGCCCCAAGAGTGTCCAGCCTTATGTCTCATCCAGCTGTGGGTCTTGATATGGTCAATCCAGGTTGCATCATAGACCCTGAACGGATTTTGTAAGAATTTCTCTCTCTTTCACTGTCTTTGCTTTGTGGGTTTTTTAAAGTAATGTATGTTTAGAATGGGGTTTGGCTGCTTTTCTCTGCTGTGTTTATGCCGCTTTACACCCTCTTGATTCACTTGCAGAGAGATATCGATACATAGGTTTTCAGATTCATACTAGTCAGATATATTCTTGTGCGGTGACTAGGGGGTGTTGAGTCCAGTTCACTGAGCAGGGAGTAGGCCTTGTCTATTACATATTTGGCTTATGGAGCGGTGTCTGAGCTAATTCCAAACCCTTGTTTTATGCATCACCCCACCTCACCTTTCCCGTTAAGCAGCCATAGTGTGTCTTCTAAAGGTGTGACTCTGTTCTGTTTTGTAATTCAGTTCAAGTGTAGCGATTTTGACATTCCCTCTATAAGCGATATCTTAGGATAAGTGTCTTTTTCTGTGTGACTTATTTCACTTAGAGTCATCGTACCTAAATCCACTCATCATGCTGCGAACTAGCCTTATGACATTGATTTCATGGCTGAGTGATATTCCATTGTTCCAAGTACCACCATTTCTTTATCCATTTTTCTCTTTCCTGGGATATTGAAGGTGTACCGAAGCGGAGGTTCTTGGAAACAGAGCAGCCGTAAACTTTAGGGTGCCTGTGTCTTGTTGATTTTTAGTTTTCCCAATTTAGACGCCCATGAGTGGAAGTGCCCTATGCTCTCTACGCTGTGTTTATTACTTGTTTCAGGACACACCGTACTCTTCTCCAGAGTGCCTGTTGGCAATTTATATCCCGCCCATCAGCGTAGCAAAGCTCTCATGTCTCCATGGCCTGTCCTGCTTTTCTGGTTTTTACTGTTTGTTCAGCATGGCCCTTTTGACCGAGGGCAAGCGAGACTTCTTTGTAGCGCTGATTTGCCCTTCCGGCTTGCTTGGTTGGCCAAAAAGGGCGTATGCGTTTTTTCCTGAATATATTCAGGAAAAAACGCATACGCCCTTTTTGGCCAAGGGCATCATTGTCAACGTTTTGCCGCTTTTCATGTGCTTTAAAGGCGAGTCGAATCTACCTCCTGAAATCTGTTTCCTGCAAATCTGCCTTGCTTTCAAATCCTCTTCGTTGCCTTCCCTCAATATATTTGTGGACGAGAGTTCTCATTTATAACTCTGCACGTTTGTGAATTGCAGTGCCCCTGAGCTCCATTTGTCTCCTCGCTTTTTTGGGAGCTGGCCGCAAAAGCGCAGGATTGCTTCAGGCCCTATTTTGGTTCTGGGGGGCAGGCTGAGCCTGTGGTTCATTCTTCTTCCTGATGGGAAAATGGAGTGACCTATGCCTGTCCCAACACCTAGGGCTCGTCTCTCGTTGGTTCCGCGTCTTCCCGTTCATCCTCAGGACAAATTGCAACCTGTACAATAAGGAGGTTAAGGTGCTGATTCTCCAAGTAGGGAGATGGTTAGTCAAGCGGCTGGAATGGCGAACCCGAGCACAAGGAGAGGAGAAATGAGGTGCGTTTTAGAAACCTTTCCCGATCTCATGGCATACCATCTTCTGGGTTTCCCATGCATGTTTTGATGTAGGAAGATTCCCTTGTACCTGGAGATTTGAGACCCATGGGGTGTGTTCCCCGCAGTGTTACTTTAAAGTATCTGCATTTGCTCACCCAACCTCACCAACCCTCTCAGCCCCAAGAGTGTCCAGCCTTATGTCTCATCCAGCTGTGGGTCTTGATATGGTCAATCCAGGTTGCATCATAGACCCTGAACGGATTTTGTAAGAATTTCTCTCTCTTTCACTGTCTTTGTATTGTGGGTTTTTAAAGTAATTTATGTTTAGAATCGGGCTTGGCTGCTTTTCCCTGCTGTGTTGATGCCGCTTTACACCCTCTTGATTCACTTGCAGAGAGATATCGATACATAGGTTTTCAGATTCTTACTAGTCAGATATATTCTTGTGTGTTGACTAGGGTGTGTTGAGTCCAGTTCACTGAGCAGGGAGTAGGCCTTGTCTATTACATATTTGGCTTATGGAGCGGTCTCTGAGCTACTTCCAAACCCTTGTTTTATGAATCACCCCACCTCACCTTTCCCGTTAAGCAGCCATAGTGTGTCTTCTAAAGGTGTGACTCTGTTCTGTTTTGTAATTCAGTTCAAGTGTAGCGATTTTGACATTCCCTCTATAAGCGATATCTTAGGATAAGTGTCTTTTTCTGTGTGACTTATTTCACTTAGAGTCATCGTACCTAAATCCACTCATCATGCTGCTAACTAGCCTTATGACATTGATTTCATGGCTGAGTGATATTCCATTGTGCCAAGTACCACCATTTCTTTATCCATTTTTCTCTTTCCTGGGATATTGAAGGTGTACCGAAGTGGAGGTTCTTGGAAACAGAGCAGCCGTAAACTTTAGGGTGCCTGTGTCTTGTTGATTTTTAGTTTTCCCAATTTATACGCCCTTGAGTGGAAGTGCCCTATGCTCTCTACGCTGTGTTTATTACTTGTTTCAGGACACACCGTACTCTTCTCCAGAGTGCCTGTTGGCAATTTACATCCCGCCCATCAGCGTAGCAAGGCTCCCAGGTCTCCATGGCCTGTCCTGCTTTTCTGGTTTTTACTGTTTGTTCAGCATGGCCCTTTTGACCGAGGGCAAGCGAGACTTCTTTGTAGCGCTGATTTGCCCTTCCGGCTTGCTTGGTTGGCCAAAAAGGGCGTATGCGTTTTTTCCTGAATATATTCAGGAAAAAACGCATACGCCCTTTTTGGCCAAGGGCATCATTGTCAACGTTTTGCCGCTTTTCATGTGCTTTAAAGGCGAGTCGAATCTACCTCCTGAAATCTGTTTCCTGCAAATCTGCCTTGCTTTCAAATCCTCTTCGTTGCCTTCCCTCAATATATTTGTGGACGAGAGTTCTCATTTATAACTCTGCACGTTTGTGAATTGCAGTGCCCCTGAGCTCCATTTGTCTCCTCGCTTTTTTGGGAGCTGGCCGCAAAAGCGCAGGATTGCTTCAGGCTCTATTTTGGTTCTGGGGGGCAGGCTGAGCCTGTGGTTCATTCTTCTTCCTGATGGGAAAATGGAGTGACCTATGCCTGTCCCAACACCTAGGGCTCGTCTCTCGTTGGTTCCGCGTCTTCCCGTTCATCCTCAGGACAAATTGCAACCTGTACAATCAGGAGGTTAAAGGTGCTGATTCTCCAAGTAGGGAGATGGTTAGTCAAGCGGCTGGAATGGCGAACCCGAGCACAAGGAGAGGAGAAATGAGGTGCGTTTTAGAAACCTTTCCCGATCTCATGGCATACCATCTTCTGGGTTTCCCATGCATGTTTTGATGTAGGAAGATTCCCTTGTACCTGGAGATTTGAGACCCATGGGGTGTGTTCCCCGCAGTGTTACTTTAAAGTATCTGCATTTGCTCACCCAACCTCACCAACCCTCTCAGCCCCAAGAATGTCCAGCCTTATGTCTCATCCAGCTGTGGGTCTTGATATGGTCAATCCAGGTTGCATCATAGACCCTGAACGGATTTTGTAAGAATTTCTCTCTCTTTCACTGTCTTTGTTTTGTGGGTTTTTTAAAGTAATTTATGTTTAGAATCGGGCTTGGCTGCTTTTCCCTGCTGTGTTTATGCCGCTTTACACCCTCTTGATTCACTTGCAGAGAGATATCGATACATAGGTTTTCAGATTCATACTAGTCAGATATATTCTTGTGCGGTGACTAGGGGGTGTTGAGTCCAGTTCACTGAGCAGGGAGTAGGCCTTGTCTATTACATATTTGGCTTATGGAGCGGTGTCTGAGCTAATTCCAAACCCTTGTTTTATGCATCACCCCACCTCACCTTTCCCGTTAAGCAGCCATAGTGTGTCTTCTAAAGGTGTGACTCTGTTCTGTTTTGTAATTCAGTTCAAGTGTAGCGATTTTGACATTCCCTCTATAAGCGATATCTTAGGATAAGTGTCTTTTTCTGTGTGACTTATTTCACTTAGAGTCATCGTACCTAAATCCACTCATCATGCTGCTAACTAGCCTTATGACATTGATTTCATGGCTGAGTGATATTCCATTGTGCGAAGTACCACCATTTCTTTATCCATTTTTCTCTTTCCTGGGATATTGAAGGTGTACCGAAGTGGAGGTTCTTGGAAACAGAGCAGCCGTAAACTTTAGGGTGCCTGTGTCTTGTTGATTTTTAGTTTTCCCAATTTATACGCCCTTGAGTGGAAGTGCCCTATGCTCTCTACGCTGTGTTTATTACTTGTTTCAGGCCACACCGTACTCTTCTCCAGAGTGCCTGTTGGCAATTTACATCCCGCCCATCAGCGTAGCAAGGCTCCCATGTCTCCATGGCCTGTCCTGCTTTTCTGGTTTTTACACTTTGTTCAGCATGGCCCTTTTGACTGAGGGCAAGCGAGACTTCTTTGTAGCGCTGATTTGCCCTTCCGGCTTGCTTGGTTGGCCAAAAAGGGCGTATGCGTTTTTTCCTGAATATATTCAGGAAAAAACGCATACGCCCTTTTTGGCCAAGGGCATCATTGTCAACGTTTTGCCGCTTTTCATGTGCTTTAAAGGCGAGTCGAATCTACCTCCTGAAATCTGTTTCCTGCAAATCTGCCTTGCTTTCAAATCCTCTTCGTTGCCTTCCCTCAATATATTTGTGGACGAGAGTTCTCATTTATAACTCTGCACGTTTGTGAATTGCAGTGCCCCTGAGCTCCATTTGTCTCCTCGCTTTTTTGGGAGCTGGCCGCAAAAGCGCAGGATTGCTTCAGGCCCTATTTTGGTTCTGGGGGGCAGGCTGAGCCTGTGGTTCATTCTTCTTCCTGATGGGAAAATGGAGTGACCTATGCCTGTCCCAACACCTAGGGCTCGTCTCTCGTTGGTTCCGCGTCTTCCCGTTCATCCTCAGGACAAATTGCAACCTGTACAATCAGGAGGTTAAAGGTGCTGATTCTCCAAGTAGGGAGATGGTTAGTCAAGCGGCTGGAATGGCGAACCCGAGCACAAGGAGAGGAGAAATGAGGTGCGTTTTAGAAACCTTTCCCGATCTCACGGCATACCATCTTCTGGGTTTCCCATGCATGTTTTGATGTAGGAAGATGCCCTTGTACCTGGAGATTTGAGACCCATGGGGTGGGTACCCCGCGGTATTACTTTAAAGTATCTGCATTTGCTCACCCAACCTCACCAATCCTCTCAGCCCCAAGAGTGTCCAGCCTTATGTCTCATCCAGCTGTGGGTCTAGATATGGTCAATCCAGGTTGCATCAGAGACCCTGAACGGATTTTGTAAGAATTTCTCTCTCTTTCACTGTCTTTGCTTTGTGGGTTTTTTAAAGTAATGTATGTTTAGAATGGGGTTTGGCTGCTTTTCCCTGCTGTGTTTATGCCGCTTTACACCCTCTTGATTCACTTGCAGAGAGATATCGATACATAGGTTTTCAGATTCATACTAGTCAGATATATTCTTGTGCGGTGACTAGGGGGTGTTGAGTCCAGTTCACTGAGCAGGGAGTAGGCCTTGTCTATTACATATTTGGCTTATGGAGCGGTGTCTGAGCTAATTCCAAACCCTTGTTTTATGCATCACCCCACCTCACCTTTCCCGTTAAGCAGCCATAGTGTGTCTTCTAAAGGTGTGACTCTGTTCTGTTTTGTAATTCAGTTCAAGTGTAGCGATTTTGACATTCCCTCTATAAGCGATATCTTAGGATAAGTGTCTTTTTCTGTGTGACTTATTTCACTTAGAGTCATCGTACCTAAATCCACTCATCATGCTGCTAACTAGCCTTATGACATTGATTTCATGGCTGAGTGATATTCCATTGTGCCAAGTACCACCATTTCTTTATCCATTTTTCTCTTTCCTGGGATATTGAAGGTGTACCGAAGTGGAGGTTCTTGGAAACAGAGCAGCCGTAAACTTTAGGTTGCCTGTGTCTTGTTGATTTTTAGTTTTCCCAATTTATACGCCCATGAGTGGAAGTGCCCTATGCTCTCTACGCTGTGTTTATTACTTGTTTCAGGACACACCGTACTCTTCTCCAGAGTGCCTGTTGGGAATTTACATCCCGCCCATCAGCGTAGCAAGGCTCCCATGTCTCCATGGCCTGTCCTGCTTTTCTGGTTTTTACTGTTTGTTCAGCATGGCCCTTTTGACCGAGGGCAAGCGAGACTTCTTTGTAGCGCTGATTTGCCCTTCCGGCTTGCTTGGTTGGCCAAAAAGGGCGTATGCGTTTTTTCCTGAATATATTCAGGAAAAAACGCATACGCCCTTTTTGGCCAAGGGCATCATTGTCAACGTTTTGCCGCTTTTCATGTGCTTTAAAGGCGAGTCGAATCTACCTCCTGAAATCTGTTTCCTGCAAATCTGCCTTGCTTTCAAATCCTCTTCGTTGCCTTCCCTCAATATATTTGTGGACGAGAGTTCTCATTTATAACTCTGCACGTTTGTGAATTGCAGTGCCCCTGAGCTCCATTTGTCTCCTCGCTTTTTTGGGAGCTGGCCGCAAAAGCGCAGGATTGCTTCAGGCCCTATTTTGGTTCTGGGGGGCAGGCTGAGCCTGTGGTTCATTCTTCTTCCTGATGGGAAAATGGAGTGACCTGTGCCTGTCCCAACACCTAGGGCTAGTCTTTCGTTGGTTCCCCGTCTTCCCGTTCATCCTCAGGACAAATTGCAACCTGGACGAAACAGTAGGTTAAAGGTGCTGATTCTCCAAGTAGGGAGATGGTTAGTCAAGCAGCTGGAATCGCGAATCCGAGCACAAGGAGAGGAGAAATGAGGTGCGTTTTAGAAACCTTTCCTGATCTCACGGCATACCATCTTCTGGGTTTCCCATGCATGTTTTGATGTAGGAAGATTCCCTTGTACCTGGAGATTTGAGACCCATGGGGTGGGTACCCCGCGGTATTACTTTAAAGTATCTGCATTTGCTCACCCAACCTCACCAATCCTCTCAGCCCCAAGAGTGTCCAGCCTTATGTCTCATCCAGCTGTGGGTCTAGATATGGTCAATCCAGGTTGCATCAGAGACCCTGAACGGATTTTGTAAGAATTTCTCTCTCTTTCACTGTCTTTGCTTTGTGGGATTTTAAAGTAATGTATGTTTAGAATGGGGTTTGGCTGCTTTTCCCTGCTGTGTTTATGCCGCTTTACACCCTCTTGATTCACTTGCAGAGAGATATCGATACATAGGTTTTCAGATTCATACTAGTCAGATATATTCTTGTGCGGTGACTAGGGGGTGTTGAGTCCAGTTCACTGAGCAGGGAGTAGGCCTTGTCTATTACATATTTGGCTTATGGAGCGGTGTCTGAGCTAATTTCAAACCCTTGTTTTATGCATCACCCCACCTCACCTTTCCCGTTAAGCAGCCATAGTGTGTCTTCTAAAGGTGTGACTCTGTTCTGTTTTGTAATTCAGTTCAAGTGTAGCGATTTTGACATTCCCTCTATAAGCGATATCTTAGGATAAGTGTCTTTTTCTGTGTGACTTATTTCACTTAGAATCATCGTACCTAAATCCACTCATCATGCTGCTAACTAGCCTTATGACATTGATTTCATGGCTGAGTGATATTCCATTGTGCCAAGTACCACCATTTCTTTATCCATTTTTCTCTTTCCTGGGATATTGAAGGTGTACCGAAGTGGAGGTTCTTGGAAACAGAGCAGCCGTAAACTTTAGGGTGCCTGTGTCTTGTTGATTTTTAGTTTTCCCAATTTATACGCCCTTGAGTGGAAGTGCCCTATGCTCTCTACGCTGTGTTTATTACTTGTTTCAGGACACACCGTACTCTTCTCCAGAGTGCCTGTTGGCAATTTACATCCCGCCCATCAGCGTAGCAAGGCTCCCATGTCTCCATGGCCTGTCCTGCTTTTCTGGTTTTTACTGTTTGTTCAGCATGGCCCTTATGACCGAGGGCAAGCGAGACTTCTTTGTAGCGCTGATTTGCCCTTCCGGCTTGCTTGGTTGGCCAAAAAGGGCGTATGCGTTTTTTCCTGAATATATTCAGGAAAAAACGCATACGCCCTTTTTGGCCAAGGGCATCATTGTCAACGTTTTGCCGCTTTTCATGTGCTTTAAAGGCGAGTCGAATCTACCTCCTGAAATCTGTTTCCTGCAAATCTGCCTTGCTTTCAAATCCTCTTCGTTGCCTTCCCTCAATATATTTGTGGACGAGAGTTCTCATTTATAACTCTGCACGTTTGTGAATTGCAGTGCCCCTGAGCTCCATTTGTCTCCTCGCTTTTTTGGGAGCTGGCCGCAAAAGCGCAGGATTGCTTCAGGCCCTATTTTGGTTCTGGGGGGCAGGCTGAGCCTGTGGTTCATTCTTCTTCCTGATGGGAAAATGGAGTGACCTATGCCTGTCCCAACACCTAGGGCTCGTCTCTCGTGGCTTCCGCGTCTTCCCGTTCATCCTCAGGACAAATTGCAACCTGTACAATCAGGAGGTTAAAGGTGCTGATTCTCCAAGTAGGGAGATGGTTAGTCAAGGGGCTGGAATGGCGAACCCGAGCACAAGGAGAGGAGAAATGAGGTGCGTTTTAGAAACCTTTCCCGATCTCATGGCATACCATCTTCTGGGTTTCCCATGCATGTTTTGATGTAGGAAGATTCCCTTGTACCTGGAGATTTGAGACCCATGGTGTGTGTTCCCCGCAGTGTTACTTTAAAGTATCTGCATTTGCTCACCCAACCTCACCAACCCTCTCAGCCCCAAGAGTGTCCAGCCTTATGTCTCATCCAGCTGTGGGTCTTGATATGGTCAATCCAGGTTGCATCATAGACCCTGAACGGATTTTGTAAGAATTTCTCTCTCTTTCACTGTCTTTGTTTTGTGGGTTTTTTAAAGTAATGTATGTTTAGAATGGGGTTTGGCTGCTTTTCTCTGCTGTGATTATGCCGCTTTACACCCTCTTGATTCACTTGCAGAGAGATATCGATACATAGGTTTTCAGATTCATACTAGTCAGATATATTCTTGTGCGGTGACTAGGGTGTGTTGAGTCCAGTTCACTGAGCAGGGAGTAGGCCTTGTCTATTACATATTTGGCTTATGGAGCGGTGTCTGAGCTAATTCCAAACCCTTGTTTTATGCATCACCCCACCTCACCTTTCCCGTTAAGCAGCCATAGTGTGTCTTCTAAAGGTGTGACTCTGTTCTGTTTTGTAATTCAGTTCAAGTGTAGCGATTTTGACATTCCCTCTATAAGCGATATCTTAGGATAAGTGTCTTTTTCTGTGTGACTTATTTCACTTAGAGTCATCGTACCTAAATCCACTCATCATGCTGCGAACTAGCCTTATGACATTGATTTCATGGCTGAGTGATATTCCATTGTTCCAAGTACCACCATTTCTTTATCCATTTTTCTCTTTCCTGGGATATTGAAGGTGTACCGAAGCGGAGGTTCTTGGAAACAGAGCAGCCGTAAACTTTAGGGTGCCTGTGTCTTGTTGATTTTTAGTTTTCCCAATTTATACGCCCTTGAGTGGAAGTGCCCTATGCTCTCTACGCTGTGTTTATTACTTGTTTCAGGACACACCGTACTCTTCTCCAGAGTGCCTGTTGGCAATTTACATCCCGCCCATCAGCGTAGCAAGGCTCCCAGGTCTCCATGGCCTGTCCTGCTTTTCTGGTTTTTACTGTTTGTTCAGCATGGCCCTTTTGACCGAGGGCAAGCGAGACTTCTTTGTAGCGCTGATTTGCCCTTCCGGCTTGCTTGGTTGGCCAAAAAGGGCGTATGCGTTTTTTCCTGAATATATTCAGGAAAAAACGCATACGCCCTTTTTGGCCAAGGGCATCATTGTCAACGTTTTGCCGCTTTTCATGTGCTTTAAAGGCGAGTCGAATCTACCTCCTGAAATCTGTTTCCTGCAAATCTGCCTTGCTTTCAAATCCTCTTCGTTGCCTTCCCTCAATATATTTGTGGACGAGAGTTCTCATTTATAACTCTGCACGTTTGTGAATTGCAGTGCCCCTGAGCTCCATTTGTCTCCTCGCTTTTTTGGGAGCTGGCCGCAAAAGCGCAGGATTGCTTCAGGCTCTATTTTGGTTCTGGGGGGCAGGCTGAGCCTGTGGTTCATTCTTCTTCCTGATGGGAAAATGGAGTGACCTATGCCTGTCCCAACACCTAGGGCTCGTCTCTCGTTGGTTCCGCGTCTTCCCGTTCATCCTCAGGACAAATTGCAACCTGTACAATCAGGAGGTTAAAGGTGCTGATTCTCCAAGTAGGGAGATGGTTAGTCAAGCGGCTGGAATGGCGAACCCGAGCACAAGGAGAGGAGAAATGAGGTGCGTTTTAGAAACCTTTCCCGATCTCATGGCATACCATCTTCTGGGTTTCCCATGCATGTTTTGATGTAGGAAGATTCCCTTGTACCTGGAGATTTGAGACCCATGGGGTGTGTTCCCCGCAGTGTTACTTTAAAGTATCTGCATTTGCTCACCCAACCTCACCAACCCTCTCATCCCCAAGAATGTCCAGGCTTATGTCTCATCCAGCTGTGGGTCTTGATATGGTCAATCCAGGTTGCATCATAGACCCTGAACGGATTTTGTAAGAATTTCTCTCTCTTTCACTGTCTTTGTTTTGTGGGTTTTTTAAAGTAATTTATGTTTAGAATCGGGCTTGGCTGCTTTTCCCTGCTGTGTTTATGCCGCTTTACACCCTCTTGATTCACTTGCAGAGAGATATCGATACATAGGTTTTCAGATTCATACTAGTCAGATATATTCTTGTGCGGTGACTAGGGGGTGTTGAGTCCAGTTCACTGAGCAGGGAGTAGGCCTTGTCTATTACATATTTGGCTTATGGAGCGGTGTCTGAGCTAATTCCAAACCCTTGTTTTATGCATCACCCCACCTCACCTTTCCCGTTAAGCAGCCATAGTGTGTCTTCTAAAGGTGTGACTCTGTTCTGTTTTGTAATTCAGTTCAAGTGTAGCGATTTTGACATTCCCTCTATAAGCGATATCTTAGGATAAGTGTCTTTTTCTGTGTGACTTATTTCACTTAGAGTCATCGTACCTAAATCCACTCATCATGCTGCTAACTAGCCTTATGACATTGATTTCATGGCTGAGTGATATTCCATTGTGCGAAGTACCACCATTTCTTTATCCATTTTTCTCTTTCCTGGGATATTGAAGGTGTACCGAAGTGGAGGTTCTTGGAAACAGAGCAGCCGTAAACTTTAGGGTGCCTGTGTCTTGTTGATTTTTAGTTTTCCCAATTTATACGCCCTTGAGTGGAAGTGCCCTATGCTCTCTACGCTGTGTTTATTACTTGTTTCAGGACACACCGTACTCTTCTCCAGAGTGCCTGTTGGCAATTTACATCCCGCCCATCAGCGTAGCAAGGCTCCCATGTCTCCATGGCCTGTCCTGCTTTTCTGGTTTTTACACTTTGTTCAGCATGGCCCTTTTGACTGAGGGCAAGCGAGACTTCTTTGTAGCGCTGATTTGCCCTTCCGGCTTGCTTGGTTGGCCAAAAAGGGCGTATGCGTTTTTTCCTGAATATATTCAGGAAAAAACGCATACGCCCTTTTTGGCCAAGGGCATCATTGTCAACGTTTTGCCGCTTTTCATGTGCTTTAAAGGCGAGTCGAATCTACCTCCTGAAATCTGTTTCCTGCAAATCTGCCTTGCTTTCAAATCCTCTTCGTTGCCTTCCCTCAATATATTTGTGGACGAGAGTTCTCATTTATAACTCTGCACGTTTGTGAATTGCAGTGCCCCTGAGCTCCATTTGTCTCCTCGCTTTTTTGGGAGCTGGCCGCAAAAGCGCAGGATTGCTTCAGGCCCTATTTTGGTTCTGGGGGGCAGGCTGAGCCTGTGGTTCATTCTTCTTCCTGATGGGAAAATGGAGTGACCTATGCCTGTCCCAACACCTAGGGCTCGTCTCTCGTTGGTTCCGCGTCTTCCCGTTCATCCTCAGGACAAATTGCAACCTGTACAATCAGGAGGTTAAAGGTGCTGATTCTCCAAGTAGGGAGATGGTTAGTCAAGCGGCTGGAATGGCGAACCCGAGCACAAGGAGAGGAGAAATGAGGTGCGTTTTAGAAACCTTTCCCGATCTCACGGCATACCATCTTCTGGGTTTCCCATGCATGTTTTGATGTAGGAAGATGCCCTTGTACCTGGAGATTTGAGACCCATGGGGTGGGTACCCCGCGGTATTACTTTAAAGTATCTGCATTTGCTCACCCAACCTCACCAATCCTCTCAGCCCCAAGAGTGTCCAGCCTTATGTCTCATCCAGCTGTGGGTCTAGATATGGTCAATCCAGGTTGCATCAGAGACCCTGAACGGATTTTGTAAGAATTTCTCTCTCTTTCACTGTCTTTGCTTTGTGGGTTTTTTAAAGTAATGTATGTTTAGAATGGGGTTTGGCTGCTTTTCCCTGCTGTGTTTATGCCGCTTTACACCCTCTTGATTCACTTGCAGAGAGATATCGATACATAGGTTTTCAGATTCATACTAGTCAGATATATTCTTGTGCGGTGACTAGGGGGTGTTGAGTCCAGTTCACTGAGCAGGGAGTAGGCCTTGTCTAGTACATATTTGGCTTATGAGCGGTGTCTGAGCTAATTTCAAACCCTTGTTTTATGCATCACCCCACCTCACCTTTCCCGTTAAGCAGACATAGTGTGTCTTCTAAAGGTGTGACTCTGTTCTGTTTGGTAATTCAGTTCAAGTGTAGCGATTTTGACATTCCCTCTATAAGCGATATCTTAGGATAAGTGTCTTTTTCTGTGTGACTTATTTCACTTAGAGTCATCGTACCTAAATCCACTCATCATGCTGCTAACTAGCCTTATGACATTGATTTCATGGCTGAGTGATATTCCATTGTGCCAAGTACCACCATTTCTTTATCCATTTTTCTCTTTCCTGGGATATTGAAGGTGTACCGAAGTGGAGGTTCTTGGAAACAGAGCAGCCGTAAACTTTAGGTTGCCTGTGTCTTGTTGATTTTTAGTTTTCCCAATTTATACGCCCATGAGTGGAAGTGCCCTATGCTCTCTACGCTGTGTTTATTACTTGTTTCAGGACACACCGTACTCTTCTCCAGAGTGCCTGTTGGCAATTTACATCCCGCCCATCAGCGTAGCAAGGCTCCCATGTCTCCATGGCCTGTCCTGCTTTTCTGGTTTTTACTGTTTGTTCAGCATGGCCCTTTTGACCGAGGGCAAGCGAGACTTCTTTGTAGCGCTGATTTGCCCTTCCGGCTTGCTTGGTTGGACAAAAAGGGCGTATGCGTTTTTTCCTGAATATATTCAGGAAAAAACGCATACGCCCTTTTTGGCCAAGGGCATCATTGTCAACGTTTTGCCGCTTTTCATGTGCTTTAAAGGCGAGTCGAATCTACCTCCTGAAATCTGTTTCCTGCAAATCTGCCTTGCTTTCAAATCCTCTTCGTTGCCTTCCCTCAATATATTTGTGGACGAGAGTTCTCATTTATAACTCTGCACGTTTGTGAATTGCAGTGCCCCTGAGCTCCATTTGTCTCCTCGCTTTTTTGGGAGCTGGCCGCAAAAGCGCAGGATTGCTTCAGGCCCTATTTTGGTTCTGGGGGGCAGGCTGAGCCTGTGGTTCATTCTTCTTCCTGATGGGAAAATGGAGTGACCTGTGCCTGTCCCAACACCTAGGGCTAGTCTTTCGTTGGTTCCCCGTCTTCCCGTTCATCCTCAGGACAAATTGCAACCTGGACGAAACAGTAGGTTAAAGGTGCTGATTCTCCAAGTAGGGAGATGGTTAGTCAAGCAGCTGGAATCGCGAATCCGAGCACAAGGAGAGGAGAAATGAGGTGCGTTTTAGAAACCTTTCCCGATCTCACGGCATACCATCTTCTGGGTTTCCCATGCATGTTTTGATGTAGGAAGATTCCCTTGTACCTGGAGATTTGAGACCCATGGGGTGGGTACCCCGCGGTATTACTTTAAAGTATCTGCATTTGCTCACCCAACCTCACCAATCCTCTCAGCCCCAAGAGTGTCCAGCCTTATGTCTCATCCAGCTGTGGGTCTAGATATGGTCAATCCAGGTTGCATCAGAGACCCTGAACGGATTTTGTAAGAATTTCTCTCTCTTTCACTGTCTTTGCTTTGTGGGATTTTAAAGTAATGTATGTTTAGAATGGGGTTTGGCTGCTTTTCCCTGCTGTGTTTATGCCGCTTTACACCCTCTTGATTCACTTGCAGAGAGATATCGATACATAGGTTTTCAGATTCATACTAGTCAGATATATTCTTGTGCGGTGACTAGGGGGTGTTGAGTCCAGTTCACTGAGCAGGGAGTAGGCCTTGTCTATTACATATTTGGCTTATGGAGCGGTGTCTGAGCTAATTTCAAACCCTTGTTTTATGCATCACCCCACCTCACCTTTCCCGTTAAGCAGCCATAGTGTGTCTTCTAAAGGTGTGACTCTGTTCTGTTTTGTAATTCAGTTCAAGTGTAGCGATTTTGACATTCCCTCTATAAGCGATATCTTAGGATAAGTGTCTTTTTCTGTGTGACTTATTTCACTTAGAATCATCGTACCTAAATCCACTCATCATGCTGCTAACTAGCCTTATGACATTGATTTCATGGCTGAGTGATATTCCATTGTGCCAAGTACCACCATTTCTTTATCCATTTTTCTCTTTCCTGGGATATTGAAGGTGTACCGAAGTGGAGGTTCTTGGAAACAGAGCAGCCGTAAACTTTAGGGTGCCTGTGTCTTGTTGATTTTTAGTTTTCCCAATTTATACGCCCTTGAGTGGAAGTGCCCTATGCTCTCTACGCTGTGTTTATTACTTGTTTCAGGACACACCGTACTCTTCTCCAGAGTGCCTGTTGGCAATTTACATCCCGCCCATCAGCGTAGCAAGGCTCCCATGTCTCCATGGCCTGTCCTGCTTTTCTGGTTTTTACACTTTGTTCAGCATGGCCCTTTTGACCGAGGGCAAGCGAGACTTCTTTGTAGCGCTGATTTGCCCTTCCGGCTTGCTTGGTTGGCCAAAAAGGGCGTATGCGTTTTTTCCTGAATATATTCAGGAAAAAACGCATACGCCCTTTTTGGCCAAGGGCATCATTGTCAACGTTTTGCCGCTTTTCATGTGCTTTAAAGGCGAGTCGAATCTACCTCCTGAAATCTGTTTCCTGCAAATCTGCCTTGCTTTCAAATCCTCTTCGTTGCCTTCCCTCAATATATTTGTGGACGAGAGTTCTCATTTATAACTCTGCACGTTTGTGAATTGCAGTGCCCCTGAGCTCCATTTGTCTCCTCGCTTTTTTGGGAGCTGGCCGCAAAAGCGCAGGATTGCTTCAGGCCCTATTTTGGTTCTGGGGGGCAGGCTGAGCCTGTGGTTCATTCTTCTTCCTGATGGGAAAATGGAGTGACCTATGCCTGTCCCAACACCTAGGGCTCGTCTCTCGTGGCTTCCGCGTCTTCCCGTTCATCCTCAGGACAAATTGCAACCTGTACAATCAGGAGGTTAAAGGTGCTGATTCTCCAAGTAGGGAGATGGTTAGTCAAGGGGCTGGAATGGCGAACCCGAGCACAAGGAGAGGAGAAATGAGGTGCGTTTTAGAAACCTTTCCCGATCTCATGGCATACCATCTTCTGGGTTTCCCATGCATGTTTTGATGTAGGAAGATTCCCTTGTACCTGGAGATTTGAGACCCATGGTGTGTGTTCCCCGCAGTGTTACTTTAAAGTATCTGCATTTGCTCACCCAACCTCACCAACCCTCTCAGCCCCAAGAGTGTCCAGCCTTATGTCTCATCCAGCTGTGGGTCTTGATATGGTCAATCCAGGTTGCATCATAGACCCTGAACGGATTTTGTAAGAATTTCTCTCTCTTTCACTGTCTTTGTTTTGTGGGTTTTTTAAAGTAATGTATGTTTAGAATGGGGTTTGGCTGCTTTTCTCTGTTGTGTTTATGCCGCTTTACACCCTCTTGATTCACTTGCAGAGAGATATCGATACATAGGTTTTCAGATTCATACTAGTCAGATATATTCTTGTGCGGTGACTAGGGGGTGTTGAGTCCAGTTCACTGAGCAGGGAGTAGGCCTTGTCTATTACATATTTGGCTTATGGAGCGGTGTCTGAGCTAATTCCAAACCCTTGTTTTATGCATCACCCCACCTCACCTTTCCCGTTAAGCAGCCATAGTGTGTCTTCTAAAGGTGTGACTCTGTTCTGTTTTGTAATTCAGTTCAAGTGTAGCGATTTTGACATTCCCTCTATAAGCGATATCTTAGGATAAGTGTCTTTTTCTGTGTGACTTATTTCACTTAGAGTCATCGTACCTAAATCCACTCATCATGCTGCGAACTAGCCTTATGACATTGATTTCATGGCTGAGTGATATTCCATTGTTCCAAGTACCACCATTTCTTTATCCATTTTTCTCTTTCCTGGGATATTGAAGGTGTACCGAAGCGGAGGTTCTTGGAAACAGAGCAGCCGTAAACTTTAGGGTGCCTGTGTCTTGTTGATTTTTAGTTTTCCCAATTTAGACGCCCATGAGTGGAAGTGCCCTATGCTCTCTACGCTGTGTTTATTACTTGTTTCAGGACACACCGTACTCTTCTCCAGAGTGCCTGTTGGCAATTTATATCCCGCCCATCAGCGTAGCAAAGCTCCCATGTCTCCATGGCCTGTCCTGCTTTTCTGGTTTTTACTGTTTGTTCAGCATGGCCCTTTTGACCGAGGGCAAGCGAGACTTCTTTGTAGCGCTGATTTGCCCTTCCGGCTTGCTTGGTTGGCCAAAAAGGGCGTATGCGTTTTTTCCTGAATATATTCAGGAAAAAACGCATACGCCCTTTTTGGCCAAGGGCATCATTGTCAACGTTTTGCCGCTTTTCATGTGCTTTAAAGGCGAGTCGAATCTACCTCCTGAAATCTGTTTCCTGCAAATCTGCCTTGCTTTCAAATCCTCTTCGTTGCCTTCCCTCAATATATTTGTGGACGAGAGTTCTCATTTATAACTCTGCACGTTTGTGAATTGCAGTGCCCCTGAGCTCCATTTGTCTCCTCGCTTTTTTGGGAGCTGGCCGCAAAAGCGCAGGATTGCTTCAGGCCCTATTTTGGTTCTGGGGGGCAGGCTGAGCCTGTGGTTCATTCTTCTTCCTGATGGGAAAATGGAGTGACCTATGCCTGTCCCAACACCTAGGGCTCGTCTCTCGTTGGTTCCGCGTCTTCCCGTTCATCCTCAGGACAAATTGCAACCTGTACAATCAGGAGGTTAAGGTGCTGATTCTCCAAGTAGGGAGATGGTTAGTCAAGCGGCTGGAATGGCGAACCCGAGCACAAGGAGAGGAGAAATGAGGTGCGTTTTAGAAACCTTTCCCGATCTCATGGCATACCATCTTCTGGGTTTCCCATGCATGTTTTGATGTAGGAAGATTCCCTTGTACCTGGAGATTTGAGACCCATGGGGTGTGTTCCCCGCAGTGTTACTTTAAAGTATCTGCATTTGCTCACCCAACCTCACCAACCCTCTCAGCCCCAAGAGTGTCCAGCCTTATGTCTCATCCAGCTGTGGGTCTTGATATGGTCAATCCAGGTTGCATCATAGACCCTGAACGGATTTTGTAAGAATTTCTCTCTCTTTCACTGTCTTTGTTTTGTGGGTTTTTAAAGTAATTTATGTTTAGAATCGGGCTTGGCTGCTTTTCCCTGCTGTGTTGATGCCGCTTTACACCCTCTTGATTCACTTGCAGAGAGATATCGATACATAGGTTTTCAGATTCTTACTAGTCAGATATATTCTTGTGTGTTGACTAGGGTGTGTTGAGTCCAGTTCACTGAGCAGGGAGTAGGCCTTGTCTATTACATATTTGGCTTATGGAGCGGTCTCTGAGCTACTTCCAAACCCTTGTTTTATGAATCACCCCACCTCACCTTTCCCGTTAAGCAGCCATAGTGTGTCTTCTAAAGGTGTGACTCTGTTCTGTTTTGTAATTCAGTTCAAGTGTAGCGATTTTGACATTCCCTCTATAAGCGATATCTTAGGATAAGTGTCTTTTTCTGTGTGACTTATTTCACTTAGAGTCATCGTACCTAAATCCACTCATCATGCTGCTAACTAGCCTTATGACATTGATTTCATGGCTGAGTGATATTCCATTGTGCCAAGTACCACCATTTCTTTATCCATTTTTCTCTTTCCTGGGATATTGAAGGTGTACCGAAGTGGAGGTTCTTGGAAACAGAGCAGCCGTAAACTTTAGGGTGCCTGTGTCTTGTTTATTTTTAGTTTTCCCAATTTATACGCCCTTGAGTGGAAGTGCCCTATGCTCTCTATGCTGTGTTTATTACTTGTTTCAGGACACACCGTACTCTTCTCCAGAGTGCCTGTTGCCAATTTACATCCCGCCCATCAGCGTAGCAAGGCTCCCAGGTCTCCATGGCCTGTCCTGCTTTTCTGGTTTTTACTGTTTGTTCAGCATGGCCCTTTTGACCGAGGGCAAGCGAGACTTCTTTGTAGCGCTGATTTGCCCTTCCGGCTTGCTTGGTTGGCCAAAAAGGGCGTATGCGTTTTTTCCTGAATATATTCAGGAAAAAACGCATACGCCCTTTTTGGCCAAGGGCATCATTGTCAACGTTTTGCCGCTTTTCATGTGCTTTAAAGGCGAGTCGAATCTACCTCCTGAAATCTGTTTCCTGCAAATCTGCCTTGCTTTCAAATCCTCTTCGTTGCCTTCCCTCAATATATTTGTGGACGAGAGTTCTCATTTATAACTCTGCACGTTTGTGAATTGCAGTGCCCCTGAGCTCCATTTGTCTCCTCGCTTTTTTGGGAGCTGGCCGCAAAAGCGCAGGATTGCTTCAGGCTCTATTTTGGTTCTGGGGGGCAGGCTGAGCCTGTGGTTCATTCTTCTTCCTGATGGGAAAATGGAGTGACCTATGCCTGTCCCAACACCTAGGGCTCGTCTCTCGTTGGTTCCGCGTCTTCCCGTTCATCCTCAGGACAAATTGCAACCTGTACAATCAGGAGGTTAAAGGTGCTGATTCTCCAAGTAGGGAGATGGTTAGTCAAGCGGCTGGAATGGCGAACCCGAGCACAAGGAGAGGAGAAATGAGGTGCGTTTTAGAAACCTTTCCCGATCTCATGGCATACCATCTTCTGGGTTTCCCATGCATGTTTTGATGTAGGAAGATTCCCTTGTACCTGGAGATTTGAGACCCATGGGGTGTGTTCCCCGCAGTGTTACTTTAAAGTATCTGCATTTGCTCACCCAACCTCACCAACCCTCTCATCCCCAAGAATGTCCAGGCTTATGTCTCATCCAGCTGTGGGTCTTGATATGGTCAATCCAGGTTGCATCATAGACCCTGAACGGATTTTGTAAGAATTTCTCTCTCTTTCACTGTCTTTGTTTTGTGGGTTTTTTAAAGTAATTTATGTTTAGAATCGGGCTTGGCTGCTTTTCCCTGCTGTGTTTATGCCGCTTTACACCCTCTTGATTCACTTGCAGAGAGATATCGATACATAGGTTTTCAGATTCATACTAGTCAGATATATTCTTGTGCGGTGACTAGGGGGTGTTGAGTCCAGTTCACTGAGCAGGGAGTAGGCCTTGTCTATTACATATTTGGCTTATGGAGCGGTGTCTGAGCTAATTCCAAACCCTTGTTTTATGCATCACCCCACCTCACCTTTCCCGTTAAGCAGCCATAGTGTGTCTTCTAAAGGTGTGACTCTGTTCTGTTTTGTAATTCAGTTCAAGTGTAGCGATTTTGACATTCCCTCTATAAGCGATATCTTAGGATAAGTGTCTTTTTCTGTGTGACTTATTTCACTTAGAGTCATCGTACCTAAATCCACTCATCATGCTGCTAACTAGCCTTATGACATTGATTTCATGGCTGAGTGATATTCCATTGTGCGAAGTACCACCATTTCTTTATCCATTTTTCTCTTTCCTGGGATATTGAAGGTGTACCGAAGTGGAGGTTCTTGGAAACAGAGCAGCCGTAAACTTTAGGGTGCCTGTGTCTTGTTGATTTTTAGTTTTCCCAATTTATACGCCCTTGAGTGGAAGTGCCCTATGCTCTCTACGCTGTGTTTATTACTTGTTTCAGGACACACCGTACTCTTCTCCAGAGTGCCTGTTGGCAATTTACATCCCGCCCATCAGCGTAGCAAGGCTCCCATGTCTCCATGGCCTGTCCTGCTTTTCTGGTTTTTACACTTTGTTCAGCATGGCCCTTTTGACTGAGGGCAAGCGAGACTTCTTTGTAGCGCTGATTTGCCCTTCCGGCTTGCTTGGTTGGCCAAAAAGGGCGTATGCGTTTTTTCCTGAATATATTCAGGAAAAAACGCATACGCCCTTTTTGGCCAAGGGCATCATTGTCAACGTTTTGCCGCTTTTCATGTGCTTTAAAGGCGAGTCGAATCTACCTCCTGAAATCTGTTTCCTGCAAATCTGCCTTGCTTTCAAATCCTCTTCGTTGCCTTCCCTCAATATATTTGTGGACGAGAGTTCTCATTTATAACTCTGCACGTTTGTGAATTGCAGTGCCCCTGAGCTCCATTTGTCTCCTCGCTTTTTTGGGAGCTGGCCGCAAAAGCGCAGGATTGCTTCAGGCCCTATTTTGGTTCTGGGGGGCAGGCTGAGCCTGTGGTTCATTCTTCTTCCTGATGGGAAAATGGAGTGACCTATGCCTGTCCCAACACCTAGGGCTCGTCTCTCGTTGGTTCCGCGTCTTCCCGTTCATCCTCAGGACAAATTGCAACCTGTACAATCAGGAGGTTAAAGGTGCTGATTCTCCAAGTAGGGAGATGGTTAGTCAAGCGGCTGGAATGGCGAACCCGAGCACAAGGAGAGGAGAAATGAGGTGCGTTTTAGAAACCTTTCCCGATCTCATGGCATACCATCTTCTGGGTTTCCCATGCATGTTTTGATGTAGGAAGATTCCCTTGTACCTGGAGATTTGAGACCCATGGGGTGTGTTCCCCGCAGTGTTACTTTAAAGTATCTGCATTTGCTCACCCAACCTCACCAACCCTCTCATCCCCAAGAATGTCCAGGCTTATGTCTCATCCAGCTGTGGGTCTTGATATGGTCAATCCAGGTTGCATCATAGACCCTGAACGGATTTTGTAAGAATTTCTCTCTCTTTCACTGTCTTTGTTTTGTGGGTTTTTTAAAGTAATTTATGTTTAGAATCGGGCTTGGCTGCTTTTCCCTGCTGTGTTTATGCCGCTTTACACCCTCTTGATTCACTTGCAGAGAGATATCGATACATAGGTTTTCAGATTCATACTAGTCAGATATATTCTTGTGCGGTGACTAGGGGGTGTTGAGTCCAGTTCACTGAGCAGGGAGTAGGCCTTGTCTATTACATATTTGGCTTATGGAGCGGTGTCTGAGCTAATTCCAAACCCTTGTTTTATGCATCACCCCACCTCACCTTTCCCGTTAAGCAGCCATAGTGTGTCTTCTAAAGGTGTGACTCTGTTCTGTTTTGTAATTCAGTTCAAGTGTAGCGATTTTGACATTCCCTCTATAAGCGATATCTTAGGATAAGTGTCTTTTTCTGTGTGACTTATTTCACTTAGAGTCATCGTACCTAAATCCACTCATCATGCTGCTAACTAGCCTTATGACATTGATTTCATGGCTGAGTGATATTCCATTGTGCGAAGTACCACCATTTCTTTATCCATTTTTCTCTTTCCTGGGATATTGAAGGTGTACCGAAGTGGAGGTTCTTGGAAACAGAGCAGCCGTAAACTTTAGGGTGCCTGTGTCTTGTTGATTTTTAGTTTTCCCAATTTATACGCCCTTGAGTGGAAGTGCCCTATGCTCTCTACGCTGTGTTTATTACTTGTTTCAGGACACACCGTACTCTTCTCCAGAGTGCCTGTTGGCAATTTACATCCCGCCCATCAGCGTAGCAAGGCTCCCATGTCTCCATGGCCTGTCCTGCTTTTCTGGTTTTTACACTTTGTTCAGCATGGCCCTTTTGACTGAGGGCAAGCGAGACTTCTTTGTAGCGCTGATTTGCCCTTCCGGCTTGCTTGGTTGGCCAAAAAGGGCGTATGCGTTTTTTCCTGAATATATTCAGGAAAAAACGCATACGCCCTTTTTGGCCAAGGGCATCATTGTCAACGTTTTGCCGCTTTTCATGTGCTTTAAAGGCGAGTCGAATCTACCTCCTGAAATCTGTTTCCTGCAAATCTGCCTTGCTTTCAAATCCTCTTCGTTGCCTTCCCTCAATATATTTGTGGACGAGAGTTCTCATTTATAACTCTGCACGTTTGTGAATTGCAGTGCCCCTGAGCTCCATTTGTCTCCTCGCTTTTTTGGGAGCTGGCCGCAAAAGCGCAGGATTGCTTCAGGCCCTATTTTGGTTCTGGGGGGCAGGCTGAGCCTGTGGTTCATTCTTCTTCCTGATGGGAAAATGGAGTGACCTATGCCTGTCCCAACACCTAGGGCTCGTCTCTCGTTGGTTCCGCGTCTTCCCGTTCATCCTCAGGACAAATTGCAACCTGTACAATCAGGAGGTTAAAGGTGCTGATTCTCCAAGTAGGGAGATGGTTAGTCAAGCGGCTGGAATGGCGAACCCGAGCACAAGGAGAGGAGAAATGAGGTGCGTTTTAGAAACCTTTCCCGATCTCATGGCATACCATCTTCTGGGTTTCCCATGCATGTTTTGATGTAGGAAGATTCCCTTGTACCTGGAGATTTGAGACCCATGGGGTGTGTTCCCCGCAGTGTTACTTTAAAGTATCTGCATTTGCTCACCCAACCTCACCAACCCTCTCAGCCCGAAGAATGTCCAGCCTTATGTCTCATCCAGCTGTGGGTCTTGATATGGTCAATCCAGGTTGCATCATAGACCCTGAACGGATTTTGTAAGAATTTCTCTCTCTTTCACTGTCTTTGTTTTGTGGGTTTTTTAAAGTAATTTATGTTTAGAATCGGGCTTGGCTGCTTTTCCCTGCTGTGTTGATGCCGCTTTACACCCTCTTGATTCACTTGCAGAGAGATATCGATACATAGGTTTTCAGATTCTTACTAGTCAGATATATTCTTGTGTGTTGACTAGGGTGTGTTGAGTCCAGTTCACTGAGCAGGGAGTAGGCCTTGTCTATTACATATTTGGCTTATGGAGCGGTGTCTGAGCTAATTCCAAACCCTTGTTTTATGCATCACCCCACCTCACCTTTCCCGTTAAGCAGCCATAGTGTGTCTTCTAAAGGTGTGACTCTGTTCTGTTTTGTAATTCAGTTCAAGTGTAGCGATTTTGACATTCCCTCTATAAGCGATATCTTAGGATAAGTGTCTTTTTCTGTGTGACTTATTTCACTTAGAATCATCGTATCTAAATCCACTCATCATGCTGCTAACTAGCCTTATGACATTGATTTCATGGCTGAGTGATATTCCACTGTGCCAAGTACCACCATTTCTTTATCCATTTTTCTCTTTCCTGGGATATTGAAGGTGTACCGAAGTGGAGGTTCTTGGAAACAGAGCAGCCGTAAACTTTAGGGTGCCTGTGTCTTGTTGATTTTTAGTTTTCCCAATTTATACGCCCATGAGTGGAAGTGCCCTATGCTCTCAACGCTGTGTTTATTACTTGTTTCAGGACACACCGTACTCTTCTCCAGAGTGCCTGTTGGCAATTTACATCCCGCCCATCAGCGTAGCAAGGCTTCCATGTCTCCATGGCCTCTCCTGCTTTTCTGGTTTTTACACTTTGTTCAGCATGGCCCTTTTGACCGAGGGCAAGCGAGACTTCTTTGTAGCGCTGATTTGCCCTTCCGGCTTGCTTGGTTGGCCAAAAAGGGCGTATGCGTTTTTTCCTGAATATATTCAGGAAAAAACGCATACGCCCTTTTTGGCCAAGGGCATCATTGTCAACGTTTTGCCGCTTTTCATGTGCTTTAAAGGCGAGTCGAATCTACCTCCTGAAATCTGTTTCCTGCAAATCTGCCTTGCTTTCAAATCCTCTTCGTTGCCTTCCCTCAATATATTTGTGGACGAGAGTTCTCATTTATAACTCTGCACGTTTGTGAATTGCAGTGCCCCTGAGCTCCATTTGTCTCCTCGCTTTTTTGGGAGCTGGCCGCAAAAGCGCAGGATTGCTTCAGGCCCTATTTTGGTTCTAGGGGGCAGGCTGAGCCTGTGGTTCATTCTTCTTCCTGATGGGAAAATGGAGTGACCTGTGCCTGTCCCAACACCTAGGGCTAGTCTTTCGTTGGTTCCCCGTCTTCCCGTTCATCCTCAGGACAAATTGCAACCTGGACGAAACAGTAGGTTAAAGGTGCTGATTCTCCAAGTAGGGAGATGGTTAGTCAAGCAGCCGGAATGGCGAACCCGAGCACAAGGAGAGGAGAAATGAGGTGCGTTTTAGAAACCTTTCCCGATCTCACGGCATACCATCTTCTGGGTTTCCCATGCATGTTTTGATGTAGGAAGATTCCCTTGTACCTGGAGATTTGAGACCCATGGGGTGGGTACCAAGCGGTATTACTTTAAAGTATCTGCATTTGCTCACCCAACCTCACCAATCCTCTCAGCCCCAAGAGTGTCCAGCCTTATGTCTCATCCAGCTGTGGGTCTAGATATGGTCAATCCAGGTTGCATCAGAGACCCTGAACGGATTTTGTAAGAATTTCTCTCTCTTTCACTGTCTTTGCTTTGTGGGTTTTTTAAAGTAATTTATGTTTAGAATGGGGTTTGGCTGCTTTTCCCTGCTGTGTTGATGCCGCTTTACACCCTCTTGATTCACTTGCAGAGAGATATCGATACATAGGTTTTCAGATTCATACTAGTCAGATATATTCTTGTGCGGTGACTAGGGGGTGTTGAGTCCAGTTCACTGAGCAGGGAGTAGGCCTTGTCTATTACATATTTGGCTTATGGAGCGGTGTCTGAGCTAATTTCAAACCCTTGTTTTATGCATCACCCCACCTCACCTTTCCCGTTAAGCAGCCATAGTGTGTCTTCTAAAGGTGTGACTCTGTTCTGTTTGTAATTCAGTTCAAGTGTAGCGATTTTGACATTGCCTCTATAAGCGATATCTTAGGATAAGTGCCTTTTTCTGTGTGAGTTATTTCACTTAGAATCATCGTACCTAAATCCACTCATCATGCTGCTAACTAGCCTTATGACATTGATTTCATGGCTGAGTGATATTGCATTGTGCCAAGTACCACCATTTCTTTATCCATTTTTCTCTTTCCTGGGATATTGAAGGTGTACCGAAGCGGAGGTTCTTGGCAACAGAGCAGCCGTAAACTTTAGGGTGCCTGTGTCTTGTTGATTTTTAGTTTTCCCAATTTATACGCCCATGAGTGGAAGTGCCCTATGCTCTCTACGCTGTGTTTATTACTTGTTTCAGGACACACCGTACTCTTCTCCAGAGTGCCTGTTGGCAATTTACATCCCGCCCATCAGCGTAGCAAGGCTCCCATGTCTCCATGGCCTGTCTTGCTTTTCTGGCTTTTACAGTTTGTTCAGCATGGCCCTTTTGACCGAGGGCAAGCGAGACTTCTTTGTAGCGCTGATTTGCCCTTCCGGCTTGCTTGGTTGGCCAAAAAGGGCGTATGCGTTTTTTCCTGAATATATTCAGGAAAAAACGCATACGCCCTTTTTGGCCAAGGGCATCATTGTCAACGTTTTGTCACTTTTCATGTGCTTTAAATGCGAGTCGAATCTACCTCCTGAAATCTGTTTCCTGCAAATCTGCCTTGCTTTCAAATCCTCTTCGTTGCCTTCCCTCAATATATTTGTGGACGAGAGATCTCATTTATAACTCTGCACGTTTGTTAATTGCAGTGCCCCTGAGCTCCATTTGTCTCCTCGCTTTTTTGGGAGCTGGCCGCAAAAGCGCAGGATTGCTTCAGGCCCTATTTTGGTTCTGGGGGGCAGGCTGAGCCTGTGGTTCATTCTTCTTCCTGATGGGAAAATGGAGTGACCTATGCCTGTCCCAACACCTAGGGCTAGTCTCTCGTTGGTTCCCCGTCTTCCCGTTCATCTTCAGGACAACCTGCAACCTGTACGAAACAGGAGGTTAAAGGTGCTGATTCTCCAAGTAGGGAGATGGTTAGTCAAGCGGCTGGAATGGCGAACCCGAGCACAAGGAGAGGAGAAATGAGGTGCGTTTTAGAAACTTTTCCCGATCTCACGGCATACCATCTTCTGGGTTTCCCATGCATGTTTTGATGTAGGAAGATGCCCTTGTACCTGGAGATTTGAAACCCATTGGGTGGGTACCCCGCAGTATTACTTGAAAGTATCTGCATTTGTTCACCCAACCTCACCAATCCTCTCAGCCTCAAGAGTGTCCAGCCTTATGTCTCATCCAGCTGTGGGTCTAGATATGGTCAATCCAGGTTGCATCATAGACCCTAAACGGATTTTGTAAGAATTTCTCTCTCTTTCACTGTCTTTGTTTTGTGGGTTTTTTAAAGAAATTTATGTTTAGAATCGGGCTTGGCTGCTTTTCCCTGCTGTGTTGATGCCGCTTTACACCCTCTTGATTCACTTGCAGAGAGATATCGATACATATGTTTTCAGATTCTTACTACTCAGATATATTCTTGTGTGGTGACTAGGGTGTGTTGAGTCCAGTTCACTGAGCAGGGAGTAGGCCTTGTCTATTACATATTTGGCTTATGGAGCGGTCTCTGAGCTAATTTCAAACCCTTGTTTTATGCATCACCCCACCTCACCTTTCCGGTTAAGCAGCCATAGTGTGTCTTCTAAAGGTGTGACTCTGTTCTGTTTTGTAATTCAGTTCAAGTGTAGCGATTTTGACATTCCCTCTATAAGCGATATCTTAGGATAAGTGTCTTTTTCTGTGTGACTTATTTCACTTAGAATCATCGTACCTAAATCCACTCATCATGCTGCTAACTAGCCTTATGACATTGATTTCATGGCTGAGTGATATTCCATTGTGCCAAGTACCACCATTTCTTTATCCACTTTTCTCTTTCCTGGGATATTGAAGGTGTACCGAAGCGGAGGTTCTTGGAAACAGAGCAGCCGTAAACTTTAGGGTGCCTGTGTCTTGTTGATTTTTAGTTTTCACAATTTATACGCCCATGAGTGGGAGTGCCCTATGCTCTCTAAGCTGTGTTTATTACTTGTTTCAGGACACACCGTACTCTTCTCCAGAGTGCCTGTTGGCAATTTACATCCCGCCCATCAGCGTAGCAAGGCTCCCATGTCTCCATGGCCTGTCCTGCTTTTCTGGTTTTTACACATTGTTCAGCATGGCCCTTTTGACCGAGGGCAAGCGAGACTTCTTTGTAGCGCTGATTTGCCCTTCCGGCTTGCTTGGTTGGCCAAAAAGGGCGTATGCGTTTTTTCCTGAATATATTCAGGAAAAAACGCATACGCCCTTTTTGGCCAAGGGCATCATTGTCAACGTTTTGCCACTTTTCATGTGCTTTAAAGGCGAGTTGAATCTACCTCCTGAAATCTGTTTCCTGCAAATCTGCCTTGCTTTCAAATCCTCTTCGTTGCCTTCCCTCAATATATTTGTGGACGAGAGTTCTCATTTATAACTCTGCACGTTTGTGAATTGCAGTGCCCCTGAGCTCCATTTGTCTCCTCGCTTTTTTGGGAGCTGGCCGCAAAAGCGCAGGATTGCTTCAGGCCCTATTTTGGTTTTGGGGGGCAGGCTGAGCCTGTGGTTCATTCTTCTTCCTGATGTGAAAATGGAGTGACCTGTTCCTGTCCCAACACCTAGGGCTAGTCTCTCGTTGGTTCCCCGTCTTCCCGTTCATCCTCAGGACAAACTGCAACCTGGACGAAACAGGAGGTTTAAGGTGCTGATTCTCCAAGTAGGGAGATGGTGAATCAAGCGGCTGGAATGGCGGACCCGAGCACAAGGAGAGGAGAAATGAGGTGCGTTTTAGAAACTTTTTGCGATCTCACGGCATACCATCTTCTGGGTTTCCCATGCATGTTTTGATGTAGGAAGATGCCCTTGTACCTGGAGATTTGAGACCCATGTGGTGGGTACCCCGCAGTATTACTTTAAAGTATCTGCATTTGCTCACCCAACCTCACTAATCCTCTCAGCCGCAAGAGTGTCCAGCCTTATGTCTCATCCAGCTGTGGGTCTAGATATGGTCAATCCAGGTTGCATCAGAGACCCTGAACGGATTTTGTAAGAATTTCTCTCTCTTTCACTGTCTTTGCTTTGTGGGTTTTTTAAAGTAATGTATGTTTAGAATGGGGTTTGGCTGCTTTTCCCTGCTGTGTTTATGCCGCTTTACACCCTCTTGATTCACTTGCAGAGAGATATCAATACATAGGTTTTCAGATTCATACTAGTCAGATATATTCTTGTCCGGTGACTAGGGGGTGTTGAGTCCAGTTCACTGAGCAGGGAGTAGGCCTTGTCTATTACATATTTGGCTTATGGAGCGGTGTCTGAGCTAATTTCAAACCCTTGTTTTATGCATCACCCCACCTCACCTTTCCCGTTAAGCAGCCATAGTGTGTCTTCTAAAGGTGTGACTCTGTTCTGTTTTGTAATTCAGTTCAAGTGTAGCGATTTTGACATTCCCTCTAGAAGCGATATCTTAGGATAAGGGCCTTTTTCTGTGTGACTTATTTCACTTAGAATCATCGTACCTAAATCCACTCATCATGCTGCTAACTAGCCTTATGTCATTGATTTCATGGCTGAGTGATATTCCATTGTGCCAAGTACCACCATTTCTTTATCCATTTTTCTCTTTCCTGGGATATTGAAGGTGTACCGAAGCGGAGGTTCTTGGCAACAGAGCAGCCGTAAAGTTTGGGGTGCCTGTGTCTTGTTGACTTTTAGTTTTCCCAATTTATACGCCCATGAGTGGAAGTGCCCTATGCTCTCTACGCTGTGTTTATTACTTGTTTCAGGACACACCGTACTCTTCTCCAGAGTGCCTGTTGGCAATTTACATCCCGCCCATCAGCGTAGCAAGGCTCCCATGTCTCCATGGCCTGTCCTGCTTTTCTGGTTTTTACATTTTGTTCAGCATGGCCCTTTTGACCGAGGGCAAGCGAGACTTCTTTGTAGCGCTGATTTGCCCTTCCGGCTTGCTTGGTTGGCCAAAAAGGGCGTATGCGTTTTTTCCTGAATATATTCAGGAAAAAACGCATACGCCCTTTTTGGCCAAGGGCATCATTGTCAACGTTTTGCCGCTTTTCATGTGCTTTAAAGGCGAGTCGAATCTACCTCCTGAAATCTGTTTCCTGCAAATCTGCCTTGCTTTCAAATCCTCTTCGTTGCCTTCCCTCAATATATTTGTGGACGAGAGTTCTCATTTATAACTCTGCACGTTTGTGAATTGCAGTGCCCCTGAGCTCCATTTGTCTCCTCGCTTTCTTGGGAGCTGGCCGCAAAAGCGCAGGATTGCTTCAGGCCCTATTTTGGTTCTGGGGGGCAGGCTGAGCCTGTGGTTCATTCTTCTTCCTGATGGGAAAATGGAGTGACCTGTGCCTGTCCCAACACCTAGGGCTAGTCTCTCGTTGGTCCCCCGTCTTCCCGTTCATCCTCAGGACAAATTGCAACCTGGACGAAACAGTAGGTTAAAGGTGCTGATTCTCCAATTAGGGAGATGGTTAGTCAAGTGGCTGGAATGGCGAACCCGAGCACAAGGAGGGGAGAAATGAGGTGCGTTTTAGAAACTTTCCCGATCTCACGGCATACCATCTTCTGGGTTTCCCATGCATGTTTTGATGTAGGAAGATTCCCTTGTACCTGGAGATTTGAGACCCATCGGGTGGGTACCCCGCGGTATTACTTTAAAGTATCTGCATTTGCTCACCCAACCTCAACAATCCTCTCAGCCCCAAGAGTGTCCAGCCTTATGTCTCATCCAGCTGTGGGTCTAGATATGGTCAATCCAGGTTGCATCAGAGACCCTGAACGGATTTTGTAAGAATTTCTCTCTCTTTCACTGTCTTTGCTTTGTGGGTTTTTTAAAGTAATGTATGTTTAGAATGGGGTTTGGCTGCTTTTCCCTGCTGTGTTTATGCCGCTTTACACCCTCTTGATTCACTTGCAGAGAGATATCGATACATAGGTTTTCAGATTCATACTAGTCAGATATATTCTTGTGCGGTGACTAGGGGGTGTTGAGTCCAGTTCACTGAGCAGGGAGTAGGCCTTGTCTAGTACATATTTGGCTTATGAGCGGTGTCTGAGCTAATTTCAAACCCTTGTTTTATGCATCACCCCACCTCACCTTTCCAGTTAAGCAGACATAGTGTGTCTTCTAAAGGTGTGACTCTGTTCTGTTTGGTAATTCAGTTCAAGTGTAGCGATTTTGACATTCCCTCTATAAGCGATATCTTAGGATAAGTGCCTTTTTCTGTGTGACTTATTTCACTTAGAATCATCGTACCTAAATCCACTCATCATGCTGCTAACTAGCCTTATGACATTGATTTCATGGCTGAGTGATATTGCATTGTGCCAAGTACCACCATTTGTTTATCCATTTTTCTTTTTCCTGGGATATTGAAGGTGTACCGAAGCGGAGGTTCTTGGCAACAGAGCAGCCGTAAACTTTAGGGTGCCTGTGTCTTGTTGATTTTTAGTTTTCCCAATTTATACGCCCATGAGTGGAAGTGCCCTATGCTCTCTACGCTGTGTTTATTACTTGTTTCAGGACACACCGTACTCTTCTCCAGATTGCCTGTTGGCAATTTACATCCCGCCCATCAGCGTAGCAAGGCTCCCATGTCTCCATGGCCTGTCTTGCTTTTCTGGTTTTTACACTTTGTTCAGCATGGCCCTTTTGACCGAGGGCAAGCGAGACTTCTTTGTAGCACTGATTTGCCCTTCCGGCTTGCTTGGTTGGCCAAAAAGGGCGTATGCGTTTTTTCCTGAATATATTCAGGAAAAAACGCATACGCCCTTTTTGGCCAAGGGCATCATTGTCAACGTTTTGTCACTTTTCATGTGCTTTAAAGGCGAGTCGAATCTACCTCCTGAAATCTGTTTCCTGCAAATCTGCCTTGCTTTCAAATCCTCTTCGTTGCCTTCCCTCAAAATATTTGTGGACGAGAGATCTCATTTATAACTCTGCACGTTTGTGAATTGCAGTGCCCCTGAGCTCCATTTGTCTCCTCGCTTTTTTGGGAGCTGGCCGCAAAAGCGCAGGATTGCTTCAGGCCCTATTTTGGTTTTGGGGGGCAGGCTGAGCCTGTGGTTCATTCTTCTTCCTGATGTGAAAATGGAGTGACCTGTGCCTGTCCCAACACCTAGGGCTAGTCTCTCGTTGGTTCCCCGTCTTCCCGTTCATCCTCAGGACAAACTGCAACCTGGACGAAACAGGAGGTTAAAGGTGCTGATTCTCCAAGTAGGGAGATGGTGCATCAAGCGGCTGGAATGGCGGACCCGAGCACAAGGAGAGGAGAAATTAGGTGCGTTTTAGAAACTTTTTCCGATCTCACGGCATACCATCTTCTGGGTTTCCCATGCATGTTTTGATGTAGGAAGATGCCCTTGTACCTGGAGATTTGAGACCCATGGGGTGGGTACCCCGCTGTATTACTTTAAAGTATCTGCATTTGCTCACCCAACCTCACCAATCCTCTCAGCCCCAAGAGTGTCCAGCCTTATGTCTCATCCAGCTGTGGGTCTAGATATGGTCAATCCAGGTTGCATCAGAGACCCTGAACGGATTTTGTAAGAATTTCTCTCTCTTTCACTGTCTTTGCTTTGTGGGTTTTTTAAAGTAATGTATGTTTAGAATGGGGTTTGGCTGCTTTTCCCTGCTGTGTTTATGCCGCTTTACACCCTCTTGATTCACTTGCAGAGAGATATCGATACATAGGTTTTCAGATTCATACTAGTCAGATATATTCCTTTGCGGTGACTAGGGGGTGTTGAGTCCAGTTCACTGAGCAGGGAGTAGGCCTTGTCTATTACATATTTGGCTTATGGAGCGGTGTCTGAGCTAATTTCAAACCCTTGTTTTATGCATCACCCCACCTCACCTTTCCGGTTAAGCAGCCATAGTGTGTCTTCTAAAGGTGTGCCTCTGTTCTGTTTTGTAATTCAGTTCAAGTGTAGCGATTTTGACATTCCCTCTATAAGCGATATCTTAGGATAAGTGCCTTTTTCTGTGTGACTTATTTCACTTAGAATCATCGTACCTAAATCCACTAATCATGCTGCTACCTAGTCTTATGACATTGATTTCATGGCTGAGTGATATTCCATTGTGCCAAGTACCACCATTTCTTTATCCATTTTTCTCTTTCCTGGGATATTGAAGGTGTACCGAAGTGGAGGTTCTTGGCAACAGAGCAGCCGTAAACTTTAGGGTGCCTGTGTCTTGTTGATTTTTAATTTTCCCAATTTATACGCCCATGAGTGGAAGTGCCCTATGCTCTCTACGCTGTGTTTATTACTTGTTTCAGGACACACCGTACTCTTCTCCAGAGTGCCTGTTGGCAATTTACATCCCGCCCATCAGCGTAGCAAGGCTCCCATGACTCCATGGCCTGTCCAGCTTTTCTGCTTTTTACACTTTGTTCAGCATGGCCCTTTTGACCGAGGGCAAGCGAGACTTCTTTGTAGCGCTGATTTGCCCTTCCGGCTTGCTTGGTTGGCCAAAAAGGGCGTATGCGTTTTTTCCTGAATATGTTCAGGAAAAAACGCATACGCCCTTTTTGGCCAAGGGCATCATTGTCAACGTTTTGCCGCTTTTCATGTGCTTTAAAGGCGAGTCGAATCTACCTCCTGAAATCTGTTTCCTGCAAATCTGCCTTGCTTTCAAATCCTCTTCGTTGCCTTCCCTCAATATATTTGTGGACGAGAGTTCTCATTTATAACTCTGCACGTTTGTGAATTGCAGTGCCCCTGAGCTCCATTTGTCTCCTCGCTTTCTTGGGAGCTGGCCGCAAAAGCGCAGGATTGCTTCAGGCCCTATTTTGGTTCTGGGGGGCAGGCTGAGCCTGTGGTTCATTCTTCTTCCTGATGGGAAAATGGAGTGACCTGTGCCTGTCCCAACACCTAGGGCTAGTCTCTTGTTGGTTCCCCGTCTTCCCGTTCATCCTTAGGACAAATTGCAACCTGGACGAAACAGGAGGTTAAAGGTGCTGATTCTCCAAGTAGGGAGATGGTTAGTCAAGCGGCTGGAATGGCGAACCCGAGCACAAGGAGAGGAGAAATGAGGTGCGTTTTAGAAACCTTTCCCGATCTCACGGCATACCATCCTCTGTGCTTCCCATGCATGTTTTGACGTAGGAAGATGCCCTTGTACCTGGAGATTTGAGACCCATTTGGTGGGTACCCCGCAGTATTACTTTAAAGTATCTGCATTTGTTCACCCAACCTCACCAATCCTCTCAGCCTCAAGAGTGTCCAGCCTTATGTCTCATCCAGCTGTGGGTCTAGATATGGTCAATCCAGGTTGCATCATAGACCCTGAATGGATTTTGTATGAATTTCTCTCTCTTTAACTGTCTTTGTTTTGTGGGTTTTTTAAAGTAATTTATGTTTAGAATCGGGCTTGGCTGATTTTCCCTGCTGTGTTTATGCCGCTTTACACCCTCTTGATTCACTTGCAGACAGATATCGATACATAGGTTTTCAGATTCTTACTAGTCAAATATATTCTTGTGTGGTGACTAGGGTGTGTTGAGTCCAGTTCACTGAGCAGGGAGTAGGCCTTGTCTATTACATATTTGGCTTATGGAGCGGTCTCTGAGCTAATTTCAAACCCTTGTTTTATGCATCACCCCACCTCACCTTTCCCGTTAAGCAGCCATAGTGTGTCTTCTAAAGGTGTGACTCTGTTCTCTTTTGTAATTCAGTTCAAGTGTAGCGATTTTGACATTCCCTCTATAAGCGATATCTTAGGATAAGTGTCTTTTTCTGTGTGACTTATTTCACTTAGAATCATCGTACCTAAATCCACTCATCATGCTGCTAACTAGCCTTATGACATTGATTTCATGGCTGAGTGATATTCCATTGTGCCAAGTACCACCATTTCTTTATCCATTTTTCTCTTTCCTGGGATATTGAAGGTGTACCGAAGCGGAGGTTCTTGGAAACAGAGCAGCCGTAAACTTTAGGGTGCCTGTGTCTTGTTGATTTTTAGTTTTCCCAATTTATATGCCCATGAGTGGAAGTGCCGTATGCTCTCAACGCTGTGTTTATTACTTGTTTCAGGACACACCGTACTCTTCTCCAGAGTGCCTGTTGGCAATTTACATCCCGCCCATCAGCGTAGCAAGGCTCCCCTGTCTCCATGGCCTGTCCTGCTTTTCTGGTTTTTACAGTTTGTTCAGCATGGCCCTTTTGACCGAGGGCAAGCGAGACTTCTTTGTAGCGCTGATTTGCCCTTCTGGCTTGCTTGGTTGGCCAAAAAGGGCGTATGCGTTTTTTCCTGAATATATTCAGGAAAAAACGCATACGCCCTTTTTGGCCAAGGGCATCATTGTCAACGTTTTGCCGCTTTTCATGTGCTTTAAAGGCGAGTCGAATCTACCTCCTGAAATCTGTTTCCTGCAAATCTGCCTTGCTTTCAAATCCTCTTCGTTGCCTTCCCTCAATATATTTGTGGACGAGAGTTCTCATTTATAACTCTGCACGTTTGTGAATTGCAGTGCCCCTGAGCTCCATTTGTCTCCTCGCTTTTTTGGGAGCTGGCCGCAAAAGCGCAGGATTGCTTCAGGCCCTATTTTGGTTCTGGGGGGCAGGCTGAGCCTGTGGTTCATTCTTCTTCCTGATGGGAAAATGGAGTGACCTATGCCTGTCCCAACACCTAGGGCTCGTCTCACATTGGTTCCACGTCTTCCCGTTCATCCTCAGGACAGATTGCAACCTGTACAATCAGGAGGTTAAAGGTGCTCATTCTCCAAATAGGGAGATGGTTAGTCAAGCAGCTGGAATGGTGAACCCGAGCACAAGGAGAGGAGAAATGAGGTGCGTTTTAGAAACCTTTCCCGATCTCATGGCATACCATCTTCTGGGTTTCCCATGCATGTTTTGATGTAGGAAGATGCCCTTGTACCTGGAGATTTGAGACCCATGGGGTGTGTTCCCCGCAGTGTTACTTTAAAGTATCTGCGTTTGCTCACCCAACCTCACCAATCCTCTCAGCCCCAAGAGTGTCCAGCCTTATGTCTCATCCAGCTGTGGGTCTAGATATGGTCAATCCAGGTTGCATCATGGACCCTGAACGGATTTTGTAAGAATTTCTCTCTCTTTCACTGTCTTTGTTTTGTGGGTTTTTTAAGTAATTTATGTTTAGAATCGGGTTTGGCTGCTTTTCCCTGCTGTGTTGATGCCGCTTTACACCCTCTTGATTCACTTGCAGAGAGATATCCATACATAGGTTTTCAGATTCTTACTAGTCAGATATATTCTTGTGTGGTGACTAGGGTGTGTTGAGTCCAGTTCACTGAGCAGGGAGTAGGCCTTGTCTATTACATATTAGGGTTATGGAGCGGTCTCTGAGCTAATTTCAAACCCTTGTTTTATGCATCACCCCACCTCACCTTTCCTGTTAAGCAGCCATAGTGTGTCTTCTAAAGGTGTGACTCTGTTCTGTTTTGTAATTCAGTTCAAGTGTAGCGATTTTGACATTCCCTCTATAAGCGATATCTTAGGATAAGTGTCTTTTTCTGTGTGACTTATTTCACTTAGAATCATCGTACCTAAATCCACTCATCATGCTGCTAACTAGCCTTATGACATTGATTTCATGGCTGAGTGATATTCCATTGTGCCAAGTACCACCATTTCTTTATCCATTTTTCTCTTTCCTGGGATATTGAAGGTGTACCGAAGCGGAGATTCTTGGAAACAAAGCAGCCGTAAACTTTAGGGTGCCTGTGTCTTGTTGATTTTTAGTTTTCCCGATTTATACGCCCATGAGTGGAAGTGCCCTATGCTCTCTACGCTGTGTTTATTACTTGTTTCAGGACACACCGTACTCTTCTCCAGAGTGCCTGTTGGCAATTTACATCCCGCCCATCAGCGTAGCAAGGCTCCCATGTCTCCATGGCCTGTCCTGCTTTTCTGGTTTTTACACTTTGTTCAGCATGGCCCTTTTGACCGAGGGCAAGCGAGACTTCTTTGTAGCGCTGATTTGCCCTTCCGGCTTGCTTGGTTGGCCAAAAAGGGCGTATGCGTTTTTTCCTGAATATATTCAGGAAAAAACGCATACGCCCTTTTTGGCCAAGGGCATCATTGTCAACGTTTTGCCGCTTTTCATGTGCTTTAAAGGCGAGTCGAATCTACCTCCTGAAATCTGTTTCCTGCAAATCTGCCTTGCTTTCAAATCCTCTTCGTTGCCTTCCCTCAATATATTTGTGGACGAGAGTTCTCATTTATAACTCTGCACGTTTGTGAATTGCAGTGCCCCTGAGCTCCATTTGTCTCCTCGCTTTCTTGGGAGCTGGCCGCAAAAGCGCAGGATTGCTTCAGGCCCTATTTTGGTTCTGGGGGGCAGGCTGAGCCTGTGGTTCATTCTTCTTCCTGATGGGAAATGGAGTGACCTGTGCCTGTCCCAACACCTAGGGCTAGTCTCTCGTTGGTTCCCCGTCTTCCCGTTCATCCTCAGGACAAATTGCAACCTGGACGAAACAGGAGGTTAAAGGTGCTGATTCTCCAAGTAGAGAGATGGTTAGTCAAGCGGCTGGAATGGCGAACCCGAGCACAAGGAGAGGAGAAATGAGGTGCGTTTTAGAAACCTTTCCTGATCTCACGGCATACCATCTTCTGGGTTTCCCATGCATGTTTTGATGTAGGAAGATTCCCTTGTACCTGGAGATTTGAGACCCATGGGGTGGGTACCCTGCGGTATTACTTTAAAGTATCTGCATTTGCTCACCCAACCTCACCAATCCTCTCAGCCCCAAGAGTGTCCAGCCTTATGTCTCATCCAGCTGTGGGTCTAGATATGGTCAATCCAGGTTGCATCAGAGACCCTGAACGGATTTTGTAAGAATTTCTCTCTCTTTCACTGTCTTTGCTTTGTGGGTTTTTTAAAGTAATGTATGTTGAGAATGGGGTTTGGCAGCTTTTCCCTTCTGTGTTTATGCCGCTTTACACCCTCTTGATTCACTTGCAGAGAGATATCGATACATAGGTTTTTGAGATTTATACTAGTCAGATATATTCTTGTGCGGTGACTAGGGGGTGTTGAGTCCAGTTCACTGAGCAGGGAGTAGGCCTTGTCTAGTACATATTTGGCTTATGGAGCGGTGTCTGAGCTAATTTCAAACCCTTGTTTTATGCATCACCCCACCTCACCTTTCCGGTTAAGCAGCCATAGTGTGTCTTCTAAAGGTGTGCCTCTGTTCTGTTTTGTAATTCAGTTCAAGTGTAGCGATTTTGGCATTCCCTCTATAAGCGATATCTTAGGATAAGTGCCTTTTTCTGTGTGACTTATTTCACTTAGAATCATCGTACCTAAATCCACTCATCATGCTGCTAAGTAGCCTTATGACATTGATTTCATGGCTGAGTGATATTCCATTGTGCCAAGTACCACCATTTCTTTATCCATTTTTCTCTTTCCTGGGATATTGAAGGTGTACCGAAGCGGAGATTCTTGGAAACACAGCAGCCGTAAACTTTAGGGTGCCTGTGTCTTGTTGATTTTTAGTTTTCCCAATTTATACGCCCATGAGTGGAAGTGCCCTATGCTCTCTACGCTGTGTTTATTACTTGTTTCAGGACACACCGTACTCTTCTCCAGAGTGCCTGTTGGCAATTTACATCCCGCCCATCAGCGTAGCAAGGCTCCCATGTCTCCATGGCCTGTCCTGCTTTTCTGGTTTTTACACTTTGTTCAGCATGGCCCTTTTGACCGAGGGCAAGCGAGACTTCTTTGTAGCGCTGATTTGCCCTTCCGGCTTGCTTGCTTGGCCTAAAAGGGCGTATGCGTTTTTTCCTGAATATATTCAGGAAAAAACGCATACGCCCTTTTTGGCCAAGGGCATCATTATCAACGTTTTGCTGCTTTTCATGTGCTTTAAAGGCGAGTCGAATCTACCTCCTGAAATCTGTTTCCTGCAAATCTGCCTTGCTTTCAAATCCTCTTCGTTGCCTTCCCTCAATATATTTGTGGACGAGAGTTCTCATTTATAACTCTGCACGTTTGTGAATTGCAGTGCCCCTGAGCTCCATTTGTCTCCTCGCTTTTTTGGGAGCTGGCCGCAAAAGTGCAGGATTGCTTCAGGCCCTATTTTGGTTCTGGGGGGCAGGCTGAGCCTGTGGTTCATTCTTCTTCCTGATGGGAAAATGGAGTGACCTGTGCCTGTCCCAACACCTAGGGCTAGTCTCTCGTTGGTTCCCCGTCTTCCCGGTCATCCTCAGGACAAATTGCAACCTGGACGAAACAGGAGGTTAAAGGTGCTGATTCTCCAAGTAGAGAGATGGTTAGTCAAGCGGCTGGAATGGCGAACCCGAGCACAAGGAGAGGAGAAATGAGATGCGTTTTAGAAACCTTTCCCGATCTCATGGCATACCATCTTCTGGGTTTCCCATGCATGTTTTGATGTAGGAAGATTCCCTTGTACCTGGAGATTTGAGAACCATGGGGTGGGTACCCCGCGGTATTACTTTAAAGTATCTGCATTTGCTCACCCAACCTCACCAATCCTCTCAGCCCCAAGAGTATCCAGCCTTATGTCTCATCCAGCTGTGGGTCTAGATATGGTCAATCCAGGTTGCATCAGATACCCTGAACGGATTTTGTAAGAATTTCTCTCTCTTTCACTGTCTTTGCTTTGTGGGTTTTTTAAAGTAATGTATGTTTAGAATGGGGTTTGGCTGCTTTTCCCTGCTGCGTTTATGCCGCTTTACACCCTCTTGATTCACTTGCAGAGAGATATCGATACATAGGTTTTTGAGATTCATACTAGTCAGATATATTCTTGTGCGGTGACTAGGGGGTGTTGAGTCCAGTTCACTGAGCAGGGAGTAGGCCTTGTCTAGTACATATTTGGCTTATGGAGCGGTGTCTGAGCTAATTTCAAACCCTTGTTTTATGCATCACCCCACCTCACCTTTCCGGTTAAGTAGCCATAGTGTGTCTTCTAAAGGTGTGCCTCTGTTCTGTTTTGTAATTCAGTTCAAGTGTAGCGATTTTGGCATTCCCTCTATAAGCGATATCTTAGGATAAGTGCCTTTTTCTGTGTGACTTATTTCACTTAGAATCATCGTACCTAAATCCACTCATCATGCTGCTAAGTAGCCTTATGACATTGATTTCATGGCTGAGTGATATTCCATTGTGCCAAGTACCACCATTTCTTTATCCATTTTTCTCTTTCCTGGGATATTGAAGGTGTACCGAAGCGGAGATTCTTGGAAACAGAGCAGCCTTAAACTTTAGGGTGCCTGTGTCTTGTTGATTTTTAGTTTTCCCAATTTATACGCCCATGAGTGGAAGTGCCCTATGCTCTCTACGCTGTGTTTATTACTTGTTTCAGGACACACCGTACTCTTCTCCAGAGTGCCTGTTGGCAATTTACATCCCGCCCATCAGCGTAGCAAGGCTCCCATGTCTCCATGGCCTGTCCTGCTTTTCTGGTTTTTACACTTTGTTCAGCATGGCCCTTTTGACCGAGGGCAAGCGAGACTTCTTTGTAGCGCTGATTTGCCCTTCCGGCTTGCTTGCTTGGCCTAAAAGGGCGTATGCGTTTTTTCCTGAATATATTCAGGAAAAAACGCATACGCCCTTTTTGGCCAAGGGCATCATTATCAACGTTTTGCTGCTTTTCATGTGCTTTAAAGGCGAGTCGAATCTACCTCCTGAAATCTGTTTCCTGCAAATCTGCCTTGCTTTCAAATCCTCTTCGTTGCCTTCCCTCAATATATTTGTGGACGAGAGTTCTCATTTATAACTCTGCACGTTTGTGAATTGCAGTGCCCCTGAGCTCCATTTGTCTCCTCGCTTTTTTGGGAGCTGGCCGCAAAAGAGCAGGATTGCTTCAGGCCCTATTTTGGTTCTGGGGGGCAGGCTGAGCCTGTGGTTCATTCTTCTTCCTGATGGGAAAATGGAGTGACCTGTGCCTGTCCCAACACCTAGGGCTAGTCTCTCGTTGGTTCCCCGTCTTCCCGTTCATCCTCAGGACAAATTGCAACCTGGACGAAACAGGAGGTTAAAGGTGCTGATTCTCCAAGTAGGGAGATGGTTAGTCAAGAGGCTGGAATGGCGAACCCGAGCACAAGGAGAGGAGAAATGAGGTGCGTTTTAGAAACCTTTCCCGATCTCACGGCATACCATCTTCTGGGTTTCCCATGCATGTTTTGATGTAGGAAGATTCCCTTGTACCTGGAGATTTGAGACCCATGGGGTGGGTACCCCGCGGTATTACTTTAAAGGATCTGCATTTGCTCACCCAACCTCACCAATCCTCTCAGCCCCAAGAGTGTCCAGCCTTATGTCTCATCCAGCTGTGGGTCTAGATATGGTCAATCCAGGTTGCATCAGAGACCCTGAACGGATTTTGTAAGAATTTCTCTCTCTTTCACTGTCTTTGCTTTGTGGGTTTTTTAAATTAATGTATGTTTAGAATGGGGTTTGGCAGCTTTTCCCTTCTGTGTTTATGCCGCTTTACACCCTCTTGATTCACTTGCAGAGAGATATCGATACATAGGTTTTCAGATTCATACTAGTCCGATATATTCTTGTGCGGTGACTAGGGGGTGTTGAGTCCAGTTCACTGAGCAGGGAGTAGGCCTTGTCTATTACATATTTGGCTTATGGAGCGGTGTCTGAGCTAATTTCAAACCCTTGTTTTATGCATCACCCCACCTCACCTTTCCGGTTAAGTAGCCATAGTGTGTCTTCTAAAGGTGTGCCTCTGTTCTGTTTTGTAATTCAGTTCAAGTGTAGCGATTTTGGCATTCCCTCTATAAACGATATCTTAGGATAAGTGCCTTTTTCTGTGTGACTTATTTCACTTAGAATCATCGTACCTAAATCCACTCATCATGCTGCTAAGTAGCCTTATGACATTGATTTCATGGCTGAGTGATATTCCATTGTGCCAAGTACCACCATTTCTTTATCCATTTTTCTCTTTCCTGGGATATTGAAGGTGTACCGAAGCGGAGATTCTTGGAAACAGAGCAGCCGTAAACTTTAGGGTGCCTGTGTCTTGTTGATTTTTAGTTTTCCCAATTTATACGCCCATGAGTGGAAGTGCCCTATGCTCTCTACGCTGTGTTTATTACTTGTTTCAGGACACACCGTACTCTTCTCCAGAGTGCCTGTTGGCAATTTACATCCCGCCCATCAGCGTAGCAAGGCTCCCATGTCTCCATGGCCTGTCCTGCTTTTCTGGTTTTTACACTTTGTTCAGCATGGCCCTTTTGACCGAGGGCAAGCGAGACTTCTTTGTAGCGCTGATTTGCCCTTCCGGCTTGCTTGCTTGGCCTAAAAGGGCGTATGCGTTTTTTCCTGAATATATTCAGGAAAAAACGCATACGCCCTTTTTGGCCAAGGGCATCATTGTCAACGTTTTGCCGCTTTTCATGTGCTTTAAAGGCGAGTCGAATCTACCTCCTGAAATCTGTTTCCTGCAAATCTGCCTTGCTTTCAAATCCTCTTCGTTGACTTCCCTCAATATATTTGTGGACGAGAGTTCTCATTTATAACTCTGCACGTTTGTGAATTGCAGTGCCCCTGAGCTCCATTTGTCTCCTCGCTTTTTTGGGAGCTGGCCGCAAAAGCGCAGGATTGCTTCAGGCCCTATTTTGGTTCTGGGGGGCAGGCTGAGCCTGTGGTTCATTCTTCTTCCTGATGGGAAAATGGAGTGACCTATGCCTGTCCCAACACCTAGGGCTCGTCTCTCGTTGGTTCCGCATCTTCCCGTTCATCCTCAGGACAAATTGCAACCTGTACAATCAGGAGGTTAAAGGTGCTGATTCTCCAAGTAGGGAGATGGTTAGTCAAGTGGCTGGAATGGCGAACCCGAGCACAAGGAGAGGAGAAATGAGGTGCGTTTTAGAAACCTTTCCCGATCTCATGGCATACCATCTTCTGGGTTTCCCATGCATGTTTTGATGTAGGAAGATGCCCTTGTACCAGGAGATTTGAGACCCATGGGGTGTGTTCCCAGCAGTGTTACTTTAAAGTATCTGCATTTCTCACCCAACCTCACCAATCCGCTCAGCCCGAAGAGTGTCCAGCCTTATGTCTCATCCAGCTGTGGGTCTAGATATGGTCAATCCAGGTTGCATCATAGACCCTGAACGGATTTTGTAAGAATTTCTGTCTCTTTCCCTGTCTTTCTTTTGTGGGTTTTTTAAAGTAATGTATGTTTAGAATCGGGCTTGGCTGCTTTTCCCTGCTGTGTTGATGCCGCTTTACACCCTCTTGATTCACTTGCAGAGAGATATCGATACATAGGTTTTTGAGATTCATACTAGTCAGATATATTCTTGTGCGGTGACTAGGGGGTGTTGAGTCCAGTTCACTGAGCAGGGAGTAGGCCTTGTCTAGTACATATTTGGCTTATGGAGCGGTGTCTGAGCTAATTTCAAACCCTTGTTTTATGCATCACCCCACCTCACCTTTCCGGTTAAGTAGCCATAGTGTGTCTTCTAAAGGTGTGCCTCTGTTCTGTTTTGTAATTCAGTTCAAGTGTAGCGATTTTGGCATTCCCTCTATAAGCGATATCTTAGGATAAGTGCCTTTTTCTGTGTGACTTATTTCACTTAGAATCATCGTACCTAAATCCACTCATCATGCTGCTACGTAGCCTTATGACATTGATTTCATGGCTGAGTGATATTCCATTGTGCCAAGTACCACCATTTCTTTATCCATTTTTCTCTTTCCTGGGATATTGAAGGTGTACCGAAGCGGAGATTCTTGGAAACAGAGCAGCCGTAAACTTTAGGGTGCCTGTGTCTTGTTGATTTTTAGTTTTCCCAATTTATACGCCCATGAGTGGAAGTGCCCTATGCTCTCTACGCTGTGTTTATTACTTGTTTCAGGACACACCGTACTCTTCTCCAGAGTGCCTGTTGGCAATTTACATCCCGCCCATCAGCGTAGCAAGGCTCCCATGTCTCCATGGCCTGTCCTGCTTTTCTGGTTTTTACACTTTGTTCAGCATGGCCCTTTTGACCGAGGGCAAGCGAGACTCCTTTGTAGCGCTGATTTGCCCTTCCGGCTTGCTTGGTTGGCCAAAAAGGGCGTATGCGTTTTTTCCTGAATATATTCAGGAAAAAACGCATACGCCCTTTTTGGCCAAGGGCATCATTGTCAACGTTTTGCCGCTTTTCATGTGCTTTAAAGGCGAGTCGAATCTACCTCCTGAAATCTGTTTCCTGCAAATCTGCCTTGCTTTCAAATCCTCTTCATTGCCTTCCCTCAATATATTTGTGGACGAGAGTTCTCATTTATAACTCTGCACGTTTGTGAATTGCAGTGCCCCTGAGCTCCATTTGTCTCCTCGCTTTTTTGGGAGCTGGCCGCAAAAGCGCAGGATTGCTTCAGGCCCTATTTTGGTTCTGGGGGGCAGGCTGAGCCTGTGGTTCATTCTTCTTCCTGATGGGAAAATGGAGTGACCTGTGCCTGTCCCAACACCGAGGGCTAGTCTCTCGTTGTTTCCCCGTCTTCCCGTTCATCCTCAGGACAAATTGCAACCTGGACGAAACAGGAGGTTAAAGGTGCTGATTCTCCAAGTAGGGAGATGGTTAGTCAAGCGGCTGGAATGGCGAACCCGAGCACAAGGAGAGGAGAAATGAGGTGCGTTTTAGAAACCTTTCCCGATCTCACGGCATACCATCTTCTGGGTTTCCCATGCATGTTTTGATGTAGGAAGATGCCTTGTACCGGGAGATTTGAGACCCATGGGGTGTGTTCCCAGCAGTGTTACTTTAAAGTATCTGCGTTTGCTCACCCAACCTCACCAATCCTCTCAGCCCCAAGAGTGTCCAGCCTTATGTCTCATCCAGCTGTGGGTCTAGATATGGTCAATCCAGGTTGCATCATAGACCCTGAACGGATTTTGTAAGAATTTCTCTCTCTTTCACTGTCTTTCTTTTGTGGGTTTTTTAAAGTAATGTATGTTTAGAATCGGGCTTGGCTGCTTTTCCCTGCTGTGTTGATGCCGCTTTACACCCTTTTGATTCACTTGCAGAGAGATATCGATACATAGGTTTTCAGATTCTTACTAGTCAGATATATTCTTGAGTGGTGACTAGGGTGTATTGAGTCCAGTTCACTGAGCATGGAGTAGGCCTTGTCTATTACATATTTGGCTTATGGAGCGGTCTCTGAGCTAATTTCAAACCCTTGTTTTATGCATCACCCCACCTCACCTTTCCCGTTAAGCAGCCATAGTGTGTCTTCTAAAGGTGTGACTATGTTCTGTTTTGTAATTCTGTTCAAGTGTAGCGATTTTGACATTCCCCCTAAAAGCGATATCTTAGGATAAGTGTCTTTTTCTGTGTGACTTATTTCACTTAGAATCATCGTACCTAAATCCACTCATCATGCTGCTATCTAGCCTTATGACATTGATTTCATGGCTGAGTGATATTCCATTGTGCCAAGTACCACCATTTCTTTATCCATTTTTCTCTTTCCTGGGATATTGAAGGTGTACCGAAGCGGAGATTCTTGGAAAGAGAGCAGCCGTAAACTTTAGGGTGCCTGTGTCTTGTTGATTTTTAGTTTTCCCAATTTATACGCCCATGAGTGGAAGTGCCCTATGCTCTCTACGCTGTGTTTCTTACTTGTTTCAGGACACACCGTACTCTTCTCCAGAGTGCCTGTTGGCAATTTACATCCCGCCCATCAGCGTAGCAAGGCTTCCATGTCTCCATGGCCTGTCCTGCTTTTCTGGTTTTTACACTTTTTTCAGCATGGCCCTTTTGACCGAGGGCAAGCGAGATTTCTTTGTAGCGCTGATTTGGCCTTCCGGCTTGCTTGGTTGGCCAAAAAGGGCGTATGCGTTTTTTCCTGAATATATTCAGGAAAAAACGCATACGCCCTTTTTGGCCAAGGGCATCATTGTCAACGTTTTGCCGCTTTTCATGTGCTTTAAAGGCGAGTCGAATCTACCTCCTGAAATCTGTTTCCTGCAAATCTGCCTTGCTTTCAAATCCTCTTCGTTGCCTTCCCTCAATATATTTGTGGACGAGAGTTCTCATTTATAACTCTGCACGTTTGTGAATTGCAGTGCCCCTGAGCTCCATTTGTCTCCTCGCTTTTTTGGGAGCTGGCCGCAGAAGCGCAGGATTGCTTCAGGCCCTATTTTGGTTCTGGGGGGCAGGCTGAGCCTGTGGTTCATTCTTCTTCCTGATGGGAAAATGGAGTGACCTGTGCCTGTCCCAACACCTAGGGCTAGTCTCTCGTTGGTTCCCCGTCTTCCCGTTCATCCTCAGGACAAATTGCAACCTGGACGAAACAGGAGGTTAAAGGTGCTGATTCTCCAAGTAGGGAGATGGTTAGTCAAGCGGCTGGAATGGCGAACCCGAGCACAAGGAGAGGAGAAATGAGGTGCGTTTTAGAAACCTTTCCCGATCTCACGGCATACCATCTTCTGGGTTTCCCATGAATGTTTTGATGTAGGAAGATGCCCTTGTACCTGGAGATTTGAGACCCATGGGGTGGGTACCCCGCGGTATTACTTTAAAGTATCTGTATTTGCTCACCCAACCTCACCAATCCTCTCAGCCCCAAGAGTGTCCAGCCTTATGTCTCATCCAGCTGTGGGTCTAGATATGGTCAATCCAGGTTGCATCAGAGACCCTGAACGGATTTTGTAAGAATTTCTCTCTCTTTCACTGTCTTTGCTTTGTGGGTTTTTTAAAGTAATGTATGATTAGAATGGGGTTTGGCTGCTTTTCCCTGCTGCGTTGATGCTGCTTTACACCCTCTTGATTCACTTGCAGAGAGATATCGATACATAGGTTTTCAGATTCTTACTAGTCAGATATATTCTTGTGTGGTGACTAGGGTGTGTTGAGTCCAGTTCCCTGAGCAGGGAGTAGGCCTTGTCTAGTACATATTTGGCTTATGGAGCGGTGTCTGAGCTAATTTCAAACCCTTGTTTTATGCATCACCCCACCTCACCTTTCCCGTTAAGCAGCCATAGTGTGTCTTCTAAAGGTGTGCCTCTGTTCTGTTTTGTAATTCAGTTCAAGTGTAGCGATTTTGACATTCCCTCTATAAGCGATATCTTAGGATAAGTGCCTTTTTCTGTGTGACTTATTTCACTTAGAATCATCGTACCTAAATCCACTCATCATGCTTCTAACTTGCCTTATGACATTGATTTCATGGCTGAGTGATATTCCATTGTGCCAAGTACCACCATTTCTTTATCCATTTTTCTCTTTCCTGGGATATTGAAGGTGTACCGAAGCGGAGATTCTTGGTAACAGAGCAGCCGTAAACTTTAGGTTGCCTGTGTCTTGTTGATTTTTAGTTTTCCCAATTTATACGCCCATGAGTGGAAGTGCCCTATGCTCTCTACGCTGTGTTTATTACTTGTTTCAGGACACACCGTACTCTTCTCCAGAGTGCCTGTTGGCAATTTACATCCTGCCCATCAGCGTAGCAAGGCTCCCATGTCTCCATGGCCTGTCCTGCTTTTCTGGTTTTTACACTTTTTTCAGCATGGCCCTTTTGACCGAGGGCAAGCGAGACTTCTTTGTAGCGCTGATTTGCCCTTCCGGCTTGCTTGGTTGGCCAAAAAGGGCGTATGCGTTTTTTCCTGAATATATTCAGGAAAAAACGCATACGCCCTTTTTGGCCAAGGGCATCATTGTCAACGTTTTTCCGCTTTTCATGTGCTTTAAAGGCGAGTCGAATCTACCTCCTGAAATCTGTTTCCTGCAAATCTGCCTTGCTTTCAAATCCTCTTCGTTGCCTTCCCTCAATATATTTGTGGACGAGAGTTCTCATTTATAACTCTGCACGTTTGTGAATTGCAGTGCCCCTGAGCTCCATTTGTCTCCTCGCTTTTTTGGGAGCTGGCCGCAAAAGCGCAGGTTTGCTTCAGGACCTATTTTGGTTCTGGAGGGCAGGCTGAGCCTGTGGTTCATTCTTCTTCCTGATGGGAAAATGGAGTGACCTATGCCTGTCCCAACACCTAGGGCTCGTCTCTCGTTGGTTCCGCGTCTTCCCGTTCATCCTCAGGACAAATTGCAACCTGTACAATCAGGAGGTTAAAGGTGCTGATTCTCCAAGTAGGGAGATGGTTAGTCAAGCGGCTGGAATGGCGAACCCGAGCACAAGGAGAGGAGAAATGAGGTGCGTTTTAGAAACCTTTCCCGATCTCATGGCATACCATCTTCTGGGTTTCCCATGCATGTTTTGATGTAGGAAGATGCCCTTGTACCTGGAGATTTGAGACCCATGGGGTGTGTTCCCAGCAGTGTTACTTTAAAGTATCTGGGTTTGCTCACCAAACCTCACCAATCCTCTCAGCCCCAAGAGTGTCCAGCCTTATGTCTCATCCAGCTGTGGGTCTAGATATGGTCAATCCAGGTTGCATCATAGACCCTGAATGGATTTTGTAAGAATTTCTCTCTCTTTAACTGTCTTTGTTTTGTGTGTTTTTTAAAGTAATTTATGTTTAGAATCGGGCTTGGCTGCTTTTCCCTGCTGTGTTGATGCTGCTTTACACCCTCTTGATTCACTTGCAGAGAGATATCGATACATAGGTTTTCAGATTCTTACTAGTCAGATATATTCTTGTGTGGTGACTAGGGTGTGTTGAGTCCAGTTCACTGAGCAGGGAGTAGGTCTTGTCTATTACATATTTGGCTTATGGAGCGGTCTCTGAGCTAATTTCAAACCCTTGTTTTATGCATCACCCCACCTCACCTTTCCCGTTAAGCAGCCATAGTGTGTCTTCTAAAGGTGTGACTCTGTTCTGTTTTGTAATTCAGTTCAAGTGTAGCGATTTTGACATTCCCTCTATAAGCGATATATTAGGATAAGTGTCTTTTTCTGTGTGACTTATTTCACTTAGAATCATCGTATCTAAATCCACTCATCATGCTGCTAACTAGCCTTATGACATTGATTTCATGGCTGAGTCATATTCCATTGTGCCAAGTACCACCATTTCTTTATCCATTTTTCTCTTTCCTGGGATATTGAAGGTGTTCCAAAGCGGAGGTTCTTGGAAACAGAGCAGCCGTAAACTTTAGGGTGCCTGTGTCTTGTTGATTTTTAGTTTTCCCAATTTATACGCCCTTGAGTGGAAGTGCCCTATGCTCTCTACGCTGTGTTTATTACTTGTTTCAGGACACACCGTACTCTTCTCCAGAGTGCCTGTTGGCAATTTACATCCCGCCCATCAGCGTAGCAAGGCTTCCATGTCTCCATGGCCTGTCCTGCTTTTCTGGTTTTTACACTTTGTTCAGCATGGCCCTTTTGACCGAGGGCAAGCGAGACTTCTTTGTAGCGCTGATTTGCCCTTCCGGCTTGCTTGGTTGGCCAAAAAGGGCGTATGCGTTTTTTCCTGAATATATTCAGGAAAAAACGCATACGCCCTTTTTGGCCAAGGGCATCATTGTCAACGTTTTGCCGCTTTTCATGTGCTTTAAAGGCGAGTCGAATCTACCTCCTGAAATCTGTTTCCTGCAAATCTGCCTTGCTTTCAAATCCTCTTCGTTGCCTTCCCTCAATATATTTGTGGACGAGAGTTCTCATTTATAACTCTGCACGTTTGTGAATTGCAGTGCCCCTGAGCTCCATTTGTCTCCTCGCTTTTTTGGGAGCTGGCCGCAAAAGCGCAGGATTGCTTCAGGCCCTATTTTGGTTCTGGGGGGCAGGCTGAGCCTGTGGTTCATTCTTCTTCCTGATGGGAAAATGGAGTGACCTGTGCCTGTCCCAACACCTAGGGCTAGTCTTTCGTTGGTTCCCCGTCTTCCCGTTCATCCTCAGGACAAATTGCAACCTGGACGAAACAGTAGGTTAAAGGTGCTGATTCTCCAAGTAGGGAGATGGTTAGTCAAGCGGCTGGAATGGCGAACCCGAGCACAAGGAGAGGAGAAATGAGGTGCGTTTTAGAAACCTTTCCCGATCTCACGGCATACCATCTTCTGGCTTTCCCATGCATGTTTTGATGTAGGAAGATGCCCTTGTACCTGGAGATTTGAGACCCATGGGGTGTGTTCCCCGCAGTGTTACTTTAAAGTATCTGCGTTTGCTCACCCAACCTCACCAATCCTCTCAGCCCCAAGAGTGTCCAGCCTTATGTCTCATCCAGCTGTGGATCTAGATATGGTCAATCCAGGTTGCATCACAGACCCTGAACGGATTTTGTAAGAATTTCTCTCTCTTTCACTGTCTTTGTTTTGTGGGTTTTTTAAAGTAATTTATGTTTAGAATCGGGCTTGGCTGCTTTTCCCTGCTGTGTTGATGCCGCTTTACACCCTCTTGATTCACTTGCAGAGAGATATCGATACATAGGTTTTCAGATTCTTACTAGTCAGATATATTCTTGTGCGGTGACTAGGGGGTGTTGAGTCCAGTTCACTGAGCAGGGAGTAGGCCTTGTCTATTACATATTTGGCTTATGGAGCGGTGTCTGAGCTAATTTCAAACCCTTGTTTTATGCATCACCCCACCTCACCTTTCCCGTTAAGCAGCCATAGTGTGTCTTCTAAAGGTGTGACTCTGTTCTGTTTTGTAATTCAGTTCAAGTGTAGCGATTTTGACATTCCCTCTATAAGCGATATCTTAGGATAAGTGTCTTTTTCTGTGTGACTTATTTCACTTAGAATCATCGTATCTAAATCCACTCATCATGCTGCTAACTAGCCTTATGACATTGATTTCATGGCTGAGTGATATTCCACTGTGCCAAGTACCACCATTTCTTTATCCATTTTTCTCTTTCCTGGGATATTGAAGGTGTACCGAAGTGGAGGTTCTTGGAAACAGAGCAGCCGTAAACTTTAGGGTGCCTGTGTCTTGTTGATTTTTAGTTTTCCCAATTTATACGCCCATGAGTGGAAGTGCCCTATGCTCTCAACGCTGTGTTTATTACTTGTTTCAGGACACACCGTACTCTTCTCCAGAGTGCCTGTTGGCAATTTACATCCCGCCCATCAGCGTAGCAAGGCTTCCATGTCTCCATGGCCTGTCCTGCTTTTCTGGTTTTTACACTTTGTTCAGCATGGCCCTTTTGACCGAGGGCAAGCGAGACTTCTTTGTAGCGCTGATTTGCCCTTCCGGCTTGCTTGGTTGGCCAAAAAGGGCGTATGCGTTTTTTCCTGAATATATTCAGGAAAAAACGCATACGCCCTTTTTGGCCAAGGGCATCATTGTCAACGTTTTGCCGCTTTTCATGTGCTTTAAAGGCGAGTCGAATCTACCTCCTGAAATCTGTTTCCTGCAAATCTGCCTTGCTTTCAAATCCTCTTCGTTGCCTTCCCTCAATATATTTGTGGACGAGAGTTCTCATTTATAACTCTGCACGTTTGTGAATTGCAGTGCCCCTGAGCTCCATTTGTCTCCTCGCTTTTTTGGGAGCTGGCCGCAAAAGCGCAGGATTGCTTCAGGCCCTATTTTGGTTCTGGGGGGCAGGCTGAGCCTGTGGTTCATTCTTCTTCCTGATGGGAAAATGGAGTGACCTGTGCCTGTCCCAACACCTAGGGCTAGTCTTTCGTTGGTTCCCCGTCTTCCTGTTCATCCTCAGGACAAATTGCAACCTGGACGAAACAGTAGGTTAAAGGTGCTGATTCTCCAAGTAGGGAGATGGTTAGTCAAGCGGCTGGAATGGCGAACCCGAGCACAAGGAGAGGAGAAATGAGGTGCGTTTTAGAAACCTTTCCCGATCTCACGGCATACCATCTTCTGGGTTTCCCATGCATGTTTTGATGTAGGAAGATTCCCTTGTACCTGGAGATTTGAGACCCATGGGGTGGGTACCCCGCGGTATTACTTTAAAGTATCTGCATTTGCTCACCCAACCTCACCAATCCTCTCAGCCCCAAGAGTGTCCAGCCTTATGTCTCATCCAGCTGTGGGTCTAGATATGGTCAATCCAGGTTGCATCAGAGACCCTGAACGGATTTTGTAAGAATTTCTCTCTCTTTCACTGTCTTTGCTTTGTGGGTTTTTTAAAGTAATGTATGTTTAGAATGGGGTTTGGCTGCTTTTCCCTGCTGTGTTTATGCCGCTTTACACCCTCTTGATTCACTTGCAGAGAGATATCGATACATAGGTTTTCAGATTCATACTAGTCAGATATATTCTTGTGCGGTGACTAGGGGGTGTTGAGTCCAGTTCACTGAGCAGGGAGTAGGCCTTGTCTATTACATATTTGGCTTATGGAGCGGTGTCTGAGCTAATTTCAAACCCTTGTTTTATGCATCACCCCACCTCACCTTTCCCGTTAAGCAGCCATAGTGTGTCTTCTAAAGGTGTGACTCTGTTCTGTTTTGTAATTCAGTTCAAGTGTAGCGATTTTGACATTCCCTCTATAAGCGATATCTTAGGATAAGTGTCTTTTTCTGTGTGACTTATTTCACTTAGAGTCATCGTACCTAAATCCACTCATCATGCTGCTAACTAGCCTTATGACATTGATTTCATGGCTGAGTGATATTCCATTGTGCCAAGTACCACCATTTCTTTATCCATTTTTCTCTTTCCTGGGATATTGAAGGTGTACCGAAGTGGAGGTTCTTGGAAACAGAGCAGCCGTAAACTTTAGGGTGCCTGTGTCTTGTTGATTTTTAGTTTTCCCAATTTATACGCCCTTGAGTGGAAGTGCCCTATGCTCTCTACGCTGTGTTTATTACTTGTTTCAGGACACACCGTACTCTTCTCCAGAGTGCCTGTTGGCAATTTATATCCCGCCCATCAGCGTAGCAAGGCTCCCATGTCTCCATGGCCTGTCCTGCTTTTCTGGTTTTTACACTTTGTTCAGCATGGCCCTTTTGACCGAGGGCAAGCGAGACTTCTTTGTAGCGCTGATTTGCCCTTCCGGCTTGCTTGGTTGGCCAAAAAGGGCGTATGCGTTTTTTCCTGAATATATTCAGGAAAAAACGCATACGCCCTTTTTGGCCAAGGGCATCATTGTCAACGTTTTGCCGCTTTTCATGTGCTTTAAAGGCGAGTCGAATCTACCTCCTGAAATCTGTTTCCTGCAAATCTGCCTTGCTTTCAAATCCTCTTCGTTGCCTTCCCTCAATATATTTGTGGACGAGAGTTCTCATTTATAACTCTGCACGTTTGTGAATTGCAGTGCCCCTGAGCTCCATTTGTCTCCTCGCTTTTTTGGGAGCTGGCCGCAAAAGCGCAGGATTGCTTCAGGCCCTATTTTGGTTCTGGGGGGCAGGCTGAGCCTGTGGTTCATTCTTCTTCCTGATGGGAAAATGGAGTGACCTGTGCCTGTCCCAACACCTAGGGCTAGTCTTTCGTTGGTTCCCCGTCTTCCCGTTCATCCTCAGGACAAATTGCAACCTGGACGAAACAGTAGGTTAAAGGTGCTGATTCTCCAAGTAGGGAGATGGTTAGTCAAGCGGCTGGAATGGCGAACCCGAGCACAAGGAGAGGAGAAATGAGGTGCGTTTTAGAAACCTTTCCCGATCTCACGGCATACCATCTTCTGGGTTTCCCATGCATGTTTTGATGTAGGAAGATTCCCTTGTACCTGGAGATTTGAGACCCATGGGGTGTGTTCCCCGCAGTGTTACTTTAAAGTATCTGCATTTGCTCACCCAACCTCACCAACCCTCTCAGCCCCAAGAATGTCCAGCCTTATGTCTCATCCAGCTGTGGGTCTTGATATGGTCAATCCAGGTTGCATCATAGACCCTGAACGGATTTTGTAAGAATTTCTCTCTCTTTCACTGTCTTTGTTTTGTGGGTTTTTTAAAGTAATTTATGTTTAGAATCGGGCTTGGCTGCTTTTCCCTGCTGTGTTGATGCCGCTTTACACCCTCTTGATTCACTTGCAGAGAGATATCGATACATAGGTTTTCAGATTCTTACTAGTCAGATATATTCTTGTGCGGTGACTAGGGGGTGTTGAGTCCAGTTCACTGAGCAGGGAGTAGGCCTTGTCTATTACATATTTGGCTTATGGAGCGGTGTCTGAGCTAATTTCAAACCCTTGTTTTATGCATCACCCCACCTCACCTTTCCCGTTAAGCAGCCATAGTGTGTCTTCTAAAGGTGTGACTCTGTTCTGTTTTGTAATTCAGTTCAAGTGTAGCGATTTTGACATTCCCTCTATAAGCGATATCTTAGGATAAGTGTCTTTTTCTGTGTGACTTATTTCACTTAGAATCATCGTATCTAAATCCACTCATCATGCTGCTAACTAGCCTTATGACATTGATTTCATGGCTGAGTGATATTCCACTGTGCCAAGTACCACCATTTCTTTATCCATTTTTCTCTTTCCTGGGATATTGAAGGTGTACCGAAGTGGAGGTTCTTGGAAACGGAGCAGCCGTAAACTTTAGGGTGCCTGTGTCTTGTTGATTTTTAGTTTTCCCAATTTATACGCCCATGAGTGGAAGTGCCCTATGCTCTCAACGCTGTGTTTATTACTTGTTTCAGGACACACCGTACTCTTCTCCAGAGTGCCTGTTGGCAATTTACATCCCGCCCATCAGCGTAGCAAGGCTTCCATGTCTCCATGGCCTGTCCTGCTTTTCTGGTTTTTACACTTTGTTCAGCATGGCCCTTTTGACCGAGGGCAAGCGAGACTTCTTTGTAGCGCTGATTTGCCCTTCCGGCTTGCTTGGTTGGCCAAAAAGGGCGTATGCGTTTTTTCCTGAATATATTCAGGAAAAAACGCATACGCCCTTTTTGGCCAAGGGCATCATTGTCAACGTTTTGCCGCTTTTCATGTGCTTTAAAGGCGAGTCGAATCTACCTCCTGAAATCTGTTTCCTGCAAATCTGCCTTGCTTTCAAATCCTCTTCGTTGCCTTCCCTCAATATATTTGTGGACGAGAGTTCTCATTTATAACTCTGCACGTTTGTGAATTGCAGTGCCCCTGAGCTCCATTTGTCTCCTCGCTTTTTTGGGAGCTGGCCGCAAAAGCGCAGGATTGCTTCAGGCCCTATTTTGGTTCTGGGGGGCAGGCTGAGCCTGTGGTTCATTCTTCTTCCTGATGGGAAAATGGAGTGACCTGTGCCTGTCCCAACACCTAGGGCTAGTCTTTCGTTGGTTCCCCGTCTTCCCGTTCATCCTCAGGACAAATTGCAACCTGGACGAAACAGTAGGTTAAAGGTGCTGATTCTCCAAGTAGGGAGATGGTTAGTCAAGCGGCTGGAATGGCGAACCCGAGCACAAGGAGAGGAGAAATGAGGTGCGTTTTAGAAACCTTTCCCGATCTCACGGCATACCATCTTCTGGGTTTCCCATGCATGTTTTGATGTAGGAAGATTCCCTTGTACCTGGAGATTTGAGACCCATGGGGTGGGTACCCCGCGGTATTACTTTAAAGTATCTGCATTTGCTCACCCAACCTCACCAATCCTCTCAGCCCCAAGAGTGTCCAGCCTTATGTCTCATCCAGCTGTGGGTCTAGATATGGTCAATCCAGGTTGCATCAGAGACCCTGAACGGATTTTGTAAGAATTTCTCTCTCTTTCACTGTCTTTGCTTTGTGGGTTTTTTAAAGTAATGTATGTTTAGAATGGGGTTTGGCTGCTTTTCCCTGCTGTGTTTATGCCGCTTTACACCCTCTTGATTCACTTGCAGAGAGATATCGATACATAGGTTTTCAGATTCATACTAGTCAGATATATTCTTGTGCGGTGACTAGGGGGTGTTGAGTCCAGTTCACTGAGCAGGGAGTAGGCCTTGTCTATTACATATTTGGCTTATGGAGCGGTGTCTGAGCTAATTTCAAACCCTTGTTTTATGCATCACCCCACCTCACCTTTCCCGTTAAGCAGCCATAGTGTGTCTTCTAAAGGTGTGACTCTGTTCTCTTTTGTAATTCAGTTCAAGTGTAGCGATTTTGACATTCCCTCTATAAGCGATATCTTAGGGTAAGTGTCTTTTTCTGTGTGACTTATTTCACTTAGAGTCATCGTACCTAAATCCACTCATCATGCTGCTAACTAGCCTTATGACATTGATTTCATGGCTGAGTGATATTCCATTGTGCCAAGTACCACCATTTCTTTATCCATTTTTCTCTTTCCTGGGATATTGAAGGTGTACCGAAGTGGAGGTTCTTGGAAACAGAGCAGCCGTAAACTTTAGGGTGCCTGTGTCTTGTTGATTTTTAGTTTTCCCAATTTATACGCCCTTGAGTGGAAGTGCCCTATGCTCTCTACGCTGTGTTTATTACTTGTTTCAGGACACACCGTACTCTTCTCCAGAGTGCCTGTTGGCAATTTACATCCCGCCCATCAGCGTAGCAAGGCTCCCATGTCTCCATGGCCTGTCCTGCTTTTCTGGTTTTTACTGTTTGTTCAGCATGGCCCTTTTGACCGAGGGCAAGCGAGACTTCTTTGTAGCGCTGATTTGCCCTTCCGGCTTGCTTGGTTGGCCAAAAAGGGCGTATGCGTTTTTTCCTGAATATATTCAGGAAAAAACGCATACGCCCTTTTTGGCAAGGGCATCATTGTCAACGTTTTGCCGCTTTTCATGTGCTTTAAAGGCGAGTCGAATCTACCTCCTGAAATCTGTTTCCTGCAAATCTGCCTTGCTTTCAAATCCTCTTCGTTGCCTTCCCTCAATATATTTGTGGACGAGAGTTCTCATTTATAACTCTGCACGTTTGTGAATTGCAGTGCCCCTGAGCTCCATTTGTCTCCTCGCTTTTTTGGGAGCTGGCCACAAAAGCGCAGGATTGCTTCAGGCCCTATTTTGGTTCTGGGGGGCAGGCTGAGCCTGTGGTTCATTCTTCTTCCTGATGGGAAAATGGAGTGACCTATGCCTGTCCCAACACCTAGGGCTCGTCTCTCGTTGGTTCCGCGTCTTCCCGTTCATCCTCAGGACAAATTGCAACCTGTACAATCAGGAGGTTAAAGGTGCTGATTCTCCAAGTAGGGAGATGGTTAGTCAAGCGGCTGGAATGGCGAACCCGAGCACAAGGAGAGGAGAAATGAGGTGCGTTTTAGAAACCTTTCCCGATCTCATGGCATACCATCTTCTGGGTTTCCCATGCATGTTTTGATGTAGGAAGATTCCCTTGTACCTGGAGATTTGAGACCCATGGGGTGTGTTCCCCGCAGTGTTACTTTAAAGTATCTGCATTTGCTCACCCAACCTCACCAACCCTCTCAGCCCCAAGAATGTCCAGCCTTATGTCTCATCCAGCTGTGGGTCTTGATATGGTCAATCCAGGTTGCATCATAGACCCTGAACGGATTTTGTAAGAATTTCTCTCTCTTTCACTGTCTTTGTTTTGTGGGTTTTTTAAAGTAATTTATGTTTAGAATCGGGCTTGGCTGCTTTTCCCTGCTGTGTTGATGCCGCTTTACACCCTCTTGATTCACTTGCAGAGAGATATCGATACATAGGTTTTCAGATTCTTACTAGTCAGATATATTCTTGTGCGGTGACTAGGGGGTGTTGAGTCCAGTTCACTGAGCAGGGAGTAGGCCTTGTCTATTACATATTTGGCTTATGGAGCGGTGTCTGAGCTAATTTCAAACCCTTGTTTTATGCATCACCCCACCTCACCTTTCCCGTTAAGCAGCCATAGTGTGTCTTCTAAAGGTGTGACTCTGTTCTGTTTTGTAATTCAGTTCAAGTGTAGCGATTTTGACATTCCCTCTATAAGCGATATCTTAGGATAAGTGTCTTTTTCTGTGTGACTTATTTCACTTAGAATCATCGTATCTAAATCCACTCATCATGCTGCTAACTAGCCTTATGACATTGATTTCATGGCTGAGTGATATTCCACTGTGCCAAGTACCACCATTTCTTTATCCATTTTTCTCTTTCCTGGGATATTGAAGGTGTACCGAAGTGGAGGTTCTTGGAAACAGAGCAGCCGTAAACTTTAGGGTGCCTGTGTCTTGTTGATTTTTAGTTTTCCCAATTTATACGCCCATGAGTGGAAGTGCCCTATGCTCTCAACGCTGTGTTTATTACTTGTTTCAGGACACACCGTACTCTTGTCCAGAGTGCCTGTTGGCAATTTACATCCCGCCCATCAGCGTAGCAAGGCTTCCATGTCTCCATGGCCTGTCCTGCTTTTCTGGTTTTTACACTTTGTTCAGCATGGCCCTTTTGACCGAGGGCAAGCGAGACTTCTTTGTAGCGCTGATTTGCCCTTCCGGCTTGCTTGGTTGGCCAAAAAGGGCGTATGCGTTTTTTCCTGAATATATTCAGGAAAAAACGCATACGCCCTTTTTGGCCAAGGGCATCATTGTCAACGTTTTGCCGCTTTTCATGTGCTTTAAAGGCGAGTCGAATCTACCTCCTGAAATCTGTTTCCTGCAAATCTGCCTTGCTTTCAAATCCTCTTCGTTGCCTTCCCTCAATATATTTGTGGACGAGAGTTCTCATTTATAACTCTGCACGTTTGTGAATTGCAGTGCCCCTGAGCTCCATTTGTCTCCTCGCTTTTTTGGGAGCTGGCCGCAAAAGCGCAGGATTGCTTCAGGCCCTATTTTGGTTCTGGGGGGCAGGCTGAGCCTGTGGTTCATTCTTCTTCCTGATGGGAAAATGGAGTGACCTGTGCCTGTCCCAACACCTAGGGCTAGTCTTTCGTTGGTTCCCCGTCTTCCCGTTCATCCTCAGGACAAATTGCAACCTGGACGAAACAGTAGGTTAAAGGTGCTGATTCTCCAAGTAGGGAGATGGTTAGTCAAGCGGCTGGAATGGCGAACCCGAGCACAAGGAGAGGAGAAATGAGGTGCGTTTTAGAAACCTTTCCCGATCTCACGGCATACCATCTTCTGGGTTTCCCATGCATGTTTTGATGTAGGAAGATTCCCTTGTACCTGGAGATTTGAGACCCATGGGGTGGGTACCCCGCGGTATTACTTTAAAGTATCTGCATTTGCTCACCCAACCTCACCAATCCTCTCAGCCCCAAGAGTGTCCAGCCTTATGTCTCATCCAGCTGTGGGTCTAGATATGGTCAATCCAGGTTGCATCAGAGACCCTGAACGGATTTTGTAAGAATTTCTCTCTCTTTCACTGTCTTTGCTTTGTGGGTTTTTTAAAGTAATGTATGTTTAGAATGGGGTTTGGCTGCTTTTCCCTGCTGTGTTTATGCCGCTTTACACCCTCTTGATTCACTTGCAGAGAGATATCGATACATAGGTTTTCAGATTCATACTAGTCAGATATATTCTTGTGCGGTGACTAGGGGGTGTTGAGTCCAGTTCACTGAGCAGGGAGTAGGCCTTGTCTATTACATATTTGGCTTATGGAGCGGTGTCTGAGCTAATTTCAAACCCTTGTTTTATGCATCACCCCACCTCACCTTTCCCGTTAAGCAGCCATAGTGTGTCTTCTAAAGGTGTGACTCTGTTCTGTTTTGTAATTCAGTTCAAGTGTAGCGATTTTGACATTCCCTCTATAAGCGATATCTTAGGATAAGTGTCTTTTTCTGTGTGACTTATTTCACTTAGAGTCATCGTACCTAAATCCACTCATCATGCTGCTAACTAGCCTTATGACATTGATTTCATGGCTGAGTGATATTCCATTGTGCCAAGTACCACCATTTCTTTATCCATTTTTCTCTTTCCTGGGATATTGAAGGTGTACCGAAGTGGAGGTTCTTGGAAACAGAGCAGCCGTAAACTTTAGGGTGCCTGTGTCTTGTTGATTTTTAGTTTTCCCAATTTATACGCCCTTGAGTGGAAGTGCCCTATGCTCTCTACGCTGTGTTTATTACTTGTTTCAGGACACACCGTACTCTTCTCCAGAGTGCCTGTTGGCAATTTACATCCCGCCCATCAGCGTAGCAAGTCTTCCATGTCTCCATGGCCTGTCCTGCTTTTCTGGTTTTTACACTTTGTTCAGCATGGCCCTTTTGACCGAGGGCAAGCGAGACTTCTTTGTAGCGCTGATTTGCCCTTCCGGCTTGCTTGGTTGGCCAAAAAGGGCGTATGCGTTTTTTCCTGAATATATTCAGGAAAAAACGCATACGCCCTTTTTGGCCAAGGGCATCATTGTCAACGTTTTGCCGCTTTTCATGTGCTTTAAAGGCGAGTCGAATCTACCTCCTGAAATCTGTTTCCTGCAAATCTGCCTTGCTTTCAAATCCTCTTCATTGCCTTCCCTCAATATATTTGTGGACGAGAGTTCTCATTTATAACTCTGCACGTTTGTGAATTGCAATGCCCCTGAGCTCCATTTGTCTCCTCGCTTTTTTGGGAGCTGGCCGCAAAAGCGCAGGATTGCTTCAGGCCCTATTTTGGTTCTGGGGGGCAGGCTGAGCCTGTGGTTCATTCTTCTTCCTGATGGGAAAATGGAGTGACCTATGCCTGTCCCAACACCTAGGGCTCGTCTCTCGTTGGTTCCGCGTCTTCCCGTTCATCCTCAGGACAAATTGCAACCTGTACAATCAGGAGGTTAAAGGTGCTGATTCTCCAAGTAGGGAGATGGTTAGTCAAGCGGCTGGAATGGCGAACCCGAGCACAAGGAGAGGAGAAATGAGGTGCGTTTTAGAAACCTTTCCCGATCTCATGGCATACCATCTTCTGGGTTTCCCATGCATGTTTTGATGTAGGAAGATTCCCTTGTACCTGGAGATTTGAGACCCATGGGGTGTGTTCCCCGCAGTGTTACTTTAAAGTATCTGCATTTGCTCACCCAACCTCACCAACCCTCTCAGCCCCAAGAATGTCCAGCCTTATGTCTCATCCAGCTGTGGGTCTTGATATGGTCAATCCAGGTTGCATCATAGACCCTGAACGGATTTTGTAAGAATTTCTCTCTCTTTCACTGTCTTTGTTTTGTGGGTTTTTTAAAGTAATTTATGTTTAGAATCGGGCTTGGCTGCTTTTCCCTGCTGTGTTGATGCCGCTTTACACCCTCTTGATTCACTTGCAGAGAGATATCGATACATAGGTTTTCAGATTCTTACTAGTCAGATATATTCTTGTGCGGTGACTAGGGGGTGTTGAGTCCAGTTCACTGAGCAGGGAGTAGGCCTTGTCTATTACATATTTGGCTTATGGAGCGGTGTCTGAGCTAATTTCAAACCCTTGTTTTATGCATCACCCCACCTCACCTTTCCCGTTAAGCAGCCATAGTGTGTCTTCTAAAGGTGTGACTCTGTTCTGTTTTGTAATTCAGTTCAAGTGTAGCGATTTTGACATTCCCTCTATAAGCGATATCTTAGGATAAGTGTCTTTTTCTGTGTGACTTATTTCACTTAGAATCATCGTATCTAAATCCACTCATCATGCTGCTAACTAGCCTTATGACATTGATTTCATGGCTGAGTGATATTCCACTGTGCCAAGTACCACCATTTCTTTATCCATTTTTCTCTTTCCTGGGATATTGAAGGTGTACCGAAGTGGAGGTTCTTGGAAACAGAGCAGCCGTAAACTTTAGGGTGCCTGTGTCTTGTTGATTTTTAGTTTTCCCAATTTATACGCCCATGAGTGGAAGTGCCCTATGCTCTCAACGCTGTGTTTATTACTTGTTTCAGGACACACCGTACTCTTCTCCAGAGTGCCTGTTGGCAATTTACATCCCGCCCATCAGCGTAGCAAGGCTTCCATGTCTCCATGGCCTGTCCTGCTTTTCTGGTTTTTACACTTTGTTCAGCATGGCCCTTTTGACCGAGGGCAAGCGAGACTTCTTTGTAGCGCTGATTTGCCCTTCCGGCTTGCTTGGTTGGCCGAAAAGGGCGTATGCGTTTTTTCCTGAATATATTTAGGAAAAAACGCATACGCCCTTTTTGGCCAAGGGCATCATTGTCAACGTTTTGCCGCTTTTCATGTGCTTTAAAGGCGAGTCGAATCTACCTCCTGAAATCTGTTTCCTGCAAATCTGCCTTGCTTTCAAATCCTCTTCGTTGCCTTCCCTCAATATATTTGTGGACGAGAGTTCTCATTTATAACTCTGCACGTTTGTGAATTGCAGTGCCCCTGAGCTCCATTTGTCTCCTCGCTTTTTTGGGAGCTGGCCGCAAAAGCGCAGGATTGCTTCAGGCCCTATTTTGGTTCTGGGGGGCAGGCTGAGCCTGTGGTTCATTCTTCTTCCTGATGGGAAAATGGAGTGACCTGTGCCTGTCCCAACACCTAGGGCTAGTCTTTCTTTGGTTCCCCGTCTTCCCGTTCATCCTCAGGCCAAATTGCAACCTGGACGAAACAGTAGGTTAAAGGTGCTGATTCTCCAAGTAGGGAGATGGTTAGTCAAGCGGCTGGAATGGCGAACCCGAGCACAAGGAGAGGAGAAATGAGGTGCGTTTTAGAAACCTTTCCCGATCTCACGGCATACCATCTTCTGGGTTTCCCATGCATGTTTTGATGTAGGAAGATTCCCTTGTACCTGGAGATTTGAGACCCATGGGGTGGGTACCCCGCGGTATTACTTTAAAGGATCTGCATTTGCTCACCCAACCTCACCAATCCTCTCAGCCCCAAGAGTGTCCAGCCTTATGTCTCATCCAGCTGTGGGTCTAGATATGGTCAATCCAGGTTGCATCAGAGACCCTGAACGGATTTTGTAAGAATTTCTCTCTCTTTCACTGTCTTTGCTTTGTGGGTTTTTTAAAGTAATGTATGTTTAGAATGGGGTTTGGCTGCTTTTCCCTGCTGTGTTTATGCCGCTTTACACCCTCTTGATTCACTTGCAGAGAGATATCGATACATAGGTTTTCAGATTCATACTAGTCAGATATATTCTTGTGCGGTGACTAGGGGGTGTTGAGTCCAGTTCACTGAGCAGGGAGTAGGCCTTGTCTATTACATATTTGGCTTATGGAGCGGTGTCTGAGCTAATTCCAAACCCTTGTTTTATGCATCACCCCACCTCACCTTTCCCGTTAAGCAGCCATAGTGTGTCTTCTAAAGGTGTGACTCTGTTCTGTTTTGTAATTCAGTTCAAGTGTAGCGATTTTGACATTCCCTCTATAAGCGATATCTTAGGATAAGTGTCTTTTTCTGTGTGACTTATTTCACTTAGAGTCATCGTACCTAAATCCACTCATCATGCTGCTAACTAGCCTTATGACATTGATTTCATGGCTGAGTGATATTCCACTGTGCCAAGTACCACCATTTCTTTATCCATTTTTCTCTTTCCTGGGATATTGAAGGTGTACCGAAGTGGAGGTTCTTGGAAACAGAGCAGCCGTAAACTTTAGGGTGCCTGTGTCTTGTTGATTTTTAGTTTTCCCAATTTATACGCCCATGAGTGGAAGTGCCCTATGCTCTCAACGCTGTGTTTATTACTTGTTTCAGGACACACCGTACTCTTCTCCAGAGTGCCTGTTGGCAATTTACATCCCGCCCATCAGCGTAGCAAGGCTTCCATGTCTCCATGGCCAGTCCTGCTTTTCTGATTTTTACACTTTGTTCAGCATGGCCCTTTTGACCGAGGGCAAGCGAGACTTCTTTGTAGCGCTGATTTGCCCTTCCGGCTTGCTTGGTTGGCCAAAAAGGGCGTATGCGTTTTTTCCTGAATATATTCAGGAAAAAACGCATACGCCCTTTTTGGCCAAGGGCATCATTGTCAACGTTTTGCCGCTTTTCATGTGCTTTAAAGGCGAGTCGAATCTACCTCCTGAAATCTGTTTCCTGCAAATCTGCCTTGCTTTCAAATCCTCTTCGTTGCCTTCCCTCAATATATTTGTGGACGAGAGTTCTCATTTATAACTCTGCACGTTTGTGAATTGCAGTGCCCCTGAGCTCCATTTGTCTCCTCGCTTTTTTGGGAGCTGGCCGCAAAAGCGCAGGATTGCTTCAGGCCCTATTTTGGTTCTGGGGGGCAGGCTGAGCCTGTGGTTCATTCTTCTTCCTGATGGGAAAATGGAGTGACCTATGCCTGTCCCAACACCTAGGGCTCGTCTCTCGTTGGTTCCGCGTCTTCCCGTTCATCCTCAGGACAAATTGCAACCTGTACAATCAGGAGGTTAAAGGTGCTGATTCTCCAAGTAGGGAGATGGTTAGTCAAGCGGCTGGAATGGCGAACCCGAGCACAAGGAGAGGAGAAATGAGGTGCGTTTTAGAAACCTTTCCCGATCTCATGGCATACCATCTTCTGGGTTTCCCATGCATGTTTTGATGTAGGAAGATTCCCTTGTACCTGGAGATTTGAGACCCATGGGGTGTGTTCCCCGCAGTGTTACTTTAAAGTATCTGCATTTGCTCACCCAACCTCACCAACCCTCTCAGCCCCAAGAATGTCCAGCCTTATGTCTCATCCAGCTGTGGGTCTTGATATGGTCAATCCAGGTTGCATCATAGACCCTGAACGGATTTTGTAAGAATTTCTCTCTCTTTCACTGTCTTTGTTTTGTGGGTTTTTTAAAGTAATTTATGTTTAGAATCGGGCTTGGCTGCTTTTCCCTGCTGTGTTGATGCCGCTTTACACCCTCTTGATTCACTTGCAGAGAGATATCGATACATAGGTTTTCAGATTCTTACTAGTCAGATATATTCTTGTGCAGTGACTAGGGGGTGTTGAGTCCAGTTCACTGAGCAGGGAGTAGGCCTTGTCTATTACTTATTTGGCTTATGGAGCGGTGTCTGAGCTAATTTCAAACCCTTGTTTTATGCATCACCCCACCTCACCTTTCCCGTTAAGCAGCCATAGTGTGTCTTCTAAAGGTGTGACTCTGTTCTGTTTTGTAATTCAGTTCAAGTGTAGCGATTTTGACATTCCCTCTATAAGCGATATCTTAGGATAAGTGTCTTTTTCTGTGTGACTTATTTCACTTAGAATCATCGTATCTAAATCCACTCATCATGCTGCTAACTAGCCTTATGACATTGATTTCATGGCTGAGTGATATTCCACTGTGCCAAGTACCACCATTTCTTTATCCATTTTTCTCTTTCCTGGGATATTGAAGGTGTACCGAAGTGGAGGTTCTTGGAAACAGAGCAGCCGTAAACTTTAGGGTGCCTGTGTCTTGTTGATTTTTAGTTTTCCCAATTTATACGCCCATGAGTGGAAGTGCCCTATGCTCTCAACGCTGTGTTTATTACTTGTTTCAGGACACACCGTACTCTTCTCCAGAGTGCCTGTTGGCAATTTACATCCCGCCCATCAGCGTAGCAAGGCTTCCATGTCTCCATGGCCTGTCCTGCTTTTCTGGTTTTTACACTTTGTTCAGCATGGCCCTTTTGACCGAGGGCAAGCGAGACTTCTTTGTAGCGCTGATTTGCCCTTCCGGCTTGCTTGGTTGGCCAAAAAGGGCGTATGCGTTTTTTCCTGAATATATTTAGGAAAAAACGCATACGCCCTTTTTGGCCAAGGGCATCATTGTCAACGTTTTGCCGCTTTTCATGTGCTTTAAAGGCGAGTCGAATCTACCTCCTGAAATCTGTTTCCTGCAAATCTGCCTTGCTTTCAAATCCTCTTCGTTGCCTTCCCTCAATATATTTGTGGACGAGAGTTCTCATTTATAACTCTGCACGTTTGTGAATTGCAGTGCCCCTGAGCTCCATTTGTCTCCTCGCTTTTTTGGGAGCTGGCCGCAAAAGCGCAGGATTGCTTCAGGCCCTATTTTGGTTCTGGGGGGCAGGCTGAGCCTGTGGTTCATTCTTCTTCCTGATGGGAAAATGGAGTGACCTGTGCCTGTCCCAACACCTAGGGCTAGTCTTTCGTTGGTTCCCCGTCTTCCCGTTCATCCTCAGGACAAATTGCAACCTGGACGAAACAGTAGGTTAAAGGTGCTGATTCTCCAAGTAAGGAGATGGTTAGTCAAGCGGCTGGAATGGCGAACCCGAGCACAAGGAGAGGAGAAATGAGGTGCGTTTTAGAAACCTTTCCCGATCTCACGGCATACCATCTTCTGGGTTTCCCATGCATGTTTTGATGTAGGAAGATTCCCTTGTACCTGGAGATTTGAGACCCATGGGGTGGGTACCCCGTGGTATTACTTTAAAGGATCTGCATTTGCTCACCCAACCTCACCAATCCTCTCAGCCCCAAGAGTGTCCAGCCTTATGTCTCATCCAGCTGTGGGTCTAGATATGGTCAATCCAGGTTGCATCAGAGACCCTGAACGGATTTTGTAAGAATTTCTCTCTCTTTCACTGTCTTTGCTTTGTGGGTTTTTTAAAGTAATGTATGTTTAGAATGGGGTTTGGCTGCTTTTCCCTGCTGTGTTTATGCCGCTTTACACCCTCTTGATTCACTTGCAGAGAGATATCGATACATAGGTTTTCAGATTCATACTAGTCAGATATATTCTTGTGCGGTGACTAGGGGGTGTTGAGTCCAGTTCACTGAGCAGGGAGTAGGCCTTGTCTATTACATATTTGGCTTATGGAGCGGTGTCTGAGCTAATTTCAAACCCTTGTTTTATGCATCACCCCACCTCACCTTTCCCGTTAAGCAGCCATAGTGTGTCTTCTAAAGGTGTGACTCTGTTCTGTTTTGTAATTCAGTTCAAGTGTAGCGATTTTGACATTCCCTCTATAAGCGATATCTTAGGATAAGTGTCTTTTTCTGTGTGACTTATTTCACTTAGAGTCATCGTACCTAAATCCACTCATCATGCTGCTAACTAGCCTTATGACATTGATTTCATGGCTGAGTGATATTCCACTGTGCCAAGTACCACCATTTCTTTATCCATTTTTCTCTTTCCTGGGATATTGAAGGTGTACCGAAGTGGAGGTTCTTGGAAACAGAGCAGCCGTAAACTTTAGGGTGCCTGTGTCTTGTTGATTTTTAGTTTTCCCAATTTATACGCCCTTGAGTGGAAGTGCCCTATGCTCTCTACGCTGTGTTTATTACTTGTTTCAGGACACACCGTACTCTTCTCCAGAGTGCCTGTTGGCAATTTACATCCCGCCCATCAGCGTAGCAAGGCTTCCATGTCTCCATGGCCTGTCCTGCTTTTCTGGTTTTTACACTTTGTTCAGCATGGCCCTTTTGACCGAGGGCAAGCGAGACTTCTTTGTAGCGCTGATTTGCCCTTCCGGCTTGCTTGGTTGGCCAAAAAGGGCGTATGCGTTTTTTCCTGAATATATTCAGGAAAAAACGCATACGCCCTTTTTGGCCAAGGGCATCATTGTCAACGTTTTGCCGCTTTTCATGTGCTTTAAAGGCGAGTCGAATCTACCTCCTGAAATCTGTTTCCTGCAAATCTGCCTTGCTTTCAAATCCTCTTCATTGCCTTCCCTCAATATATTTGTGGACGAGAGTTCTCATTTATAACTCTGCACGTTTGTGAATTGCAGTGCCCCTGAGCTCCATTTGTCTCCTCGCTTTTTTGGGAGCTGGCCGCAAAAGCGCAGGATTGCTTCAGGCCCTATTTTGGTTCTGGGGGGCAGGCTGAGCCTGTGGTTCATTCTTCTTCCTGATGGGAAAATGGAGTGACCTATGCCTGTCCCAACACCTAGGGCTCGTCTCTCGTTGGTTCCGCGTCTTCCCGTTCATCCTCAGGACAAATTGCAACCTGTACAATCAGGAGGTTAAAGGTGCTGATTCTCCAAGTAGGGAGATGGTTAGTCAAGCGGCTGGAATGGCGAACCCGAGCACAAGGAGAGGAGAAATGAGGTGCGTTTTAGAAACCTTTCCCGATCTCATGGCATACCATCTTCTGGGTTTCCCATGCATGTTTTGATGTAGGAAGATTCCCTTGTACCTGGAGATTTGAGACCCATGGGGTGTGTTCCCCGCAGTGTTACTTTAAAGTATCTGCATTTGCTCACCCAACCTCACCAACCCTCTCAGCCCCAAGAATGTCCAGCCTTATGTCTCATCCAGCTGTGGGTCTTGATATGGTCAATCCAGGTTGCATCATAGACCCTGAACGGATTTTGTAAGAATTTCTCTCTCTTTCACTGTCTTTGTTTTGTGGGTTTTTTAAAGTAATTTATGTTTAGAATCGGGCTTGGCTGCTTTTCCCTGCTGTGTTGATGCCGCTTTACACCCTCTTGATTCACTTGCAGAGAGATATCGATACATAGGTTTTCAGATTCTTACTAGTCAGATATATTCTTGTGCGGTGACTAGGGGGTGTTGAGTCCAGTTCACTGAGCAGGGAGTAGGCCTTGTCTATTACATATTTGGCTTATGGAGCGGTGTCTGAGCTAATTTCAAACCCTTGTTTTATGCATCACCCCACCTCACCTTTCCCGTTAAGCAGCCATAGTGTGTCTTCTAAAGGTGTGACTCTGTTCTGTTTTGTAATTCAGTTCAAGTGTAGCGATTTTGACATTCCCTCTATAAGCGATATCTTAGGATAAGTGTCTTTTTCTGTGTGACTTATTTCACTTAGAATCATCGTATCTAAATCCACTCATCATGCTGCTAACTAGCCTTATGACATTGATTTCATGGCTGAGTGATATTCCACTGTGCCAAGTACCACCATTTCTTTATCCATTTTTCTCTTTCCTGGGATATTGAAGGTGTACCGAAGTGGAGGTTCTTGGAAACAGAGCAGCCGTAAACTTTAGGGTGCCTGTGTCTTGTTGATTTTTAGTTTTCCCAATTTATACGCCCATGAGTGGAAGTGCCCTATGCTCTCAACGCTGTGTTTATTACTTGTTTCAGGACACACCGTACTCTTCTCCAGAGTGCCTGTTGGCAATTTACATCCCGCCCATCAGCGTAGCAAGGCTTCCATGTCTCCATGGCCTGTCCTGCTTTTCTGGTTTTTACACTTTGTTCAGCATGGCCCTTTTGACCGAGGGCAAGCGAGACTTCTTTGTAGCGCTGATTTGCCCTTCCGGCTTGCTTGGTTGGCCAAAAAGGGCGTATGCGTTTTTTCCTGAATATATTTAGGAAAAAACGCATACGCCCTTTTTGGCCAAGGGCATCATTGTCAACGTTTTGCCGCTTTTCATGTGCTTTAAAGGCGAGTCGAATCTACCTCCTGAAATCTGTTTCCTGCAAATCTGCCTTGCTTTCAAATCCTCTTCGTTGCCTTCCCTCAATATATTTGTGGACGAGAGTTCTCATTTATAACTCTGCACGTTTGTGAATTGCAGTGCCCCTGAGCTCCATTTGTCTCCTCGCTTTTTTGGGAGCTGGCCGCAAAAGCGCAGGATTGCTTCAGGCCCTATTTTGGTTCTGGGGGGCAGGCTGAGCCTGTGGTTCATTCTTCTTCCTGATGGGAAAATGGAGTGACCTGTGCCTGTCCCAACACCTAGGGCTAGTCTTTCGTTGGTTCCCCGTCTTCCCGTTCATCCTCAGGACAAATTGCAACCTGGACGAAACAGTAGGTTAAAGGTGCTGATTCTCCAAGTAGGGAGATGGTTAGTCAAGCGGCTGGAATGGCGAACCCGAGCACAAGGAGAGGAGAAATGAGGTGCGTTTTAGAAACCTTTCCCGATCTCACGGCATACCATCTTCTGGGTTTCCCATGCATGTTTTGATGTAGGAAGATTCCCTTGTACCTGGAGATTTGAGACCCATGGGGTGGGTACCCCGCGGTATTACTTTAAAGTATCTGCATTTGCTCACCCAACCTCACCAATCCTCTCAGCCCCAAGAGTGTCCAGCCTTATGTCTCATCCAGCTGTGGGTCTAGATATGGTCAATCCAGGTTGCATCAGAGACCCTGAACGGATTTTGTAAGAATTTCTCTCTCTTTCACTGTCTTTGCTTTGTGGGTTTTTTAAAGTAATGTATGTTTAGAATGGGGTTTGGCTGCTTTTCCCTGCTGTGTTTATGCCGCTTTACACCCTCTTGATTCACTTGCAGAGAGATATCGATACATAGGTTTTCAGATTCATACTAGTCAGATATATTCTTGTGCGGTGACTAGGGGGTGTTGAGTCCAGTTCACTGAGCAGGGAGTAGGCCTTGTCTATTACATATTTGGCTTATGGAGCGGTGTCTGAGCTAATTCCAAACCCTTGTTTTATGCATCACCCCACCTCACCTTTCCCGTTAAGCAGCCATAGTGTGTCTTCTAAAGGTGTGACTCTGTTCTGTTTTGTAATTCAGTTCAAGTGTAGCGATTTTGACATTCCCTCTATAAGCGATATCTTAGGATAAGTGTCTTTTTCTGTGTGACTTATTTCACTTAGAGTCATCGTACCTAAATCCACTCATCATGCTGCTAGCTAGCCTTATGACATTGATTTCATGGCTGAGTGATATTCCACTGTGCCAAGTACCACCATTTCTTTATCCATTTTTCTCTTTCCTGGGATATTGAAGGTGTACCGAAGTGGAGGTTCTTGGAAACAGAGCAGCCGTAAACTTTAGGGTGCCTGTGTCTTGTTGATTTTTAGTTTTCCCAATTTATACGCCCATGAGTGGAAGTGCCCTATGCTCTCAACGCTGTGTTTATTACTTGTTTCAGGACACACCGTACTCTTCTCCAGAGTGCCTGTTGGCAATTTACATCCCGCCCATCAGCGTAGCAAGGCTTCCATGTCTCCATGGCCTGTCCTGCTTTTCTGGTTTTTACACTTTGTTCAGCATGGCCCTTTTGACCGAGGGCAAGCGAGACTTCTTTGTAGCGCTGATTTGCCCTTCCGGCTTGCTTGGTTGGCCAAAAAGGGCGTATGCGTTTTTTCCTGAATATATTTAGGAAAAAACGCATACGCCCTTTTTGGCCAAGGGCATCATTGTCAACGTTTTGCCGCTTTTCATGTGCTTTAAAGGCGAGTCGAATCTACCTCCTGAAATCTGTTTCCTGCAAATCTGCCTTGCTTTCAAATCCTCTTCGTTGCCTTCCCTCAATATATTTGTGGACGAGAGTTCTCATTTATAACTCTGCACGTTTGTGAATTGCAGTGCCCCTGAGCTCCATTTGTCTCCTCGCTTTTTTGGGAGCTGGCCGCAAAAGCGCAGGATTGCTTCAGGCCCTATTTTGGTTCTGGGGGGCAGGCTGAGCCTGTGGTTCATTCTTCTTCCTGATGGGAAAATGGAGTGACCTGTGCCTGTCCCAACACCTAGGGCTAGTCTTTCGTTGGTTCCCCGTCTTCCCGTTCATCCTCAGGACAAATTGCAACCTGGACGAAACAGTAGGTTAAAGGTGCTGATTCTCCAAGTAGGGAGATGGTTAGTCAAGCGGCTGGAATGGCGAACCCGAGCACAAGGAGAGGAGAAATGAGGTGCGTTTTAGAAACCTTTCCCGATCTCACGGCATACCATCTTCTGGGTTTCCCATGCATGTTTTGATGTAGGAAGATTCCCTTGTACCTGGAGATTTGAGACCCATGGGGTGGGTACCCCGCGGTATTACTTTAAAGGATCTGCATTTGCTCACCCAACCTCACCAATCCTCTCAGCCCCAAGAGTGTCCAGCCTTATGTCTCATCCAGCTGTGGGTCTAGATATGGTCAATCCAGGTTGCATCAGAGACCCTGAACGGATTTTGTAAGAATTTCTCTCTCTTTCACTGTCTTTGCTTTGTGGGTTTTTTAAAGTAATGTATGTTTAGAATGGGGTTTGGCTGCTTTTCCCTGCTGTGTTTATGCCGCTTTACACCCTCTTGATTCACTTGCAGAGAGATATCGATACATAGGTTTTCAGATTCATACTAGTCAGATATATTCTTGTGCGGTGACTAGGGGGTGTTGAGTCCAGTTCACTGAGCAGGGAGTAGGCCTTGTCTATTACATATTTGGCTTATGGAGCGGTGTCTGAGCTAATTCCAAACCCTTGTTTTATGCATCACCCCACCTCACCTTTCCCGTTAAGCAGCCATAGTGTGTCTTCTAAAGGTGTGACTCTGTTCTGTTTTGTAATTCAGTTCAAGTGTAGCGATTTTGACATTCCCTCTATAAGCGATATCTTAGGATAAGTGTCTTTTTCTGTGTGACTTATTTCACTTAGAGTCATCGTACCTAAATCCACTCATCATGCTGCTAACTAGCCTTATGACATTGATTTCATGGCTGAGTGATATTCCACTGTGCCAAGTACCACCATTTCTTTATCCATTTTTCTCTTTCCTGGGATATTGAAGGTGTACCGAAGTGGAGGTTCTTGGAAACAGAGCAGCCGTAAACTTTAGGGTGCCTGTGTCTTGTTGATTTTTAGTTTTCCCAATTTATACGCCCATGAGTGGAAGTGCCCTATGCTCTCAACGCTGTGTTTATTACTTGTTTCAGGACACACCGTACTCTTCTCCAGAGTGCCTGTTGGCAATTTACATCCCGCCCATCAGCGTAGCAAGGCTTCCATGTCTCCATGGCCTGTCCTGCTTTTCTGGTTTTTACACTTTGTTCAGCATGGCCCTTTTGACCGAGGGCAAGCGAGACTTCTTTGTAGCGCTGATTTGCCCTTCCGGCTTGCTTGGTTGGCCAAAAAGGGCGTATGCGTTTTTTCCTGAATATATTCAGGAAAAAACGCATACGCCCTTTTTGGCCAAGGGCATCATTGTCAACGTTTTGCCGCTTTTCATGTGCTTTAAAGGCGAGTCGAATCTACCTCCTGAAATCTGTTTCCTGCAAATCTGCCTTGCTTTCAAATCCTCTTCGTTGCCTTCCCTCAATATATTTGTGGACGAGAGTTCTCATTTATAACTCTGCACGTTTGTGAATTGCAGTGCCCCTGAGCTCCATTTGTCTCCTCGCTTTTTTGGGAGCTGGCCGCAAAAGCGCAGGATTGCTTCAGGCCCTATTTTGGTTCTGGGGGGCAGGCTGAGCCTGTGGTTCATTCTTCTTCCTGATGGGAAAATGGAGTGACCTATGCCTGTCCCAACACCTAGGGCTCGTCTCTCGTTGGTTCCGCGTCTTCCCGTTCATCCTCAGGACAAATTGCAACCTGTACAATCAGGAGGTTAAAGGTGCTGATTCTCCAAGTAGGGAGATGGTTAGTCAAGCGGCTGGAATGGCGAACCCGAGCACAAGGAGAGGAGAAATGAGGTGCGTTTTAGAAACCTTTCCCGATCTCATGGCATACCATCTTCTGGGTTTCCCATGCATGTTTTGATGTAGGAAGATTCCCTTGTACCTGGAGATTTGAGACCCATGGGGTGGGTACCCCGCGGTATTACTTTAAAGTATCTGCATTTGCTCACCCAACCTCACCAATCCTCTCAGCCCCAAGAGTGTCCAGCCTTATGTCTCATCCAGCTGTGGGTCTAGATATGGTCAATCCAGGTTGCATCAGAGACCCTGAACGGATTTTGTAAGAATTTCTCTCTCTTTCACTGTCTTTGCTTTGTGGGTTTTTTAAAGTAATGTATGTTTAGAATGGGGTTTGGCTGCTTTTCCCTGCTGTGTTTATGCCGCTTTACACCCTCTTGATTCACTTGCAGAGAGATATCGATACATAGGTTTTCAGATTCATACTAGTCAGATATATTCTTGTGCGGTGACTAGGGGGTGTTGAGTCCAGTTCACTGAGCAGGGAGTAGGCCTTGTCTATTACATATTTGGCTTATGGAGCGGTGTCTGAGCTAATTCCAAACCCTTGTTTTATGCATCACCCCACCTCACCTTTCCCGTTAAGCAGCCATAGTGTGTCTTCTAAAGGTGTGACTCTGTTCTGTTTTGTAATTCAGTTCAAGTGTAGCGATTTTGACATTCCCTCTATAAGCGATATCTTAGGATAAGTGTCTTTTTCTGTGTGACTTATTTCACTTAGAGTCATCGTACATAAATCCACTCATCATGCTGCTAACTAGCCTTATGACATTGATTTCATGGCTGAGTGATATTCCACTGTGCCAAGTACCACCATTTCTTTATCCATTTTTCTCTTTCCTGGGATATTGAAGGTGTACCGAAGTGGAGGTTCTTGGAAACAGAGCAGCCGTAAACTTTAGGGTGCCTGTGTCTTGTTGATTTTTAGTTTTCCCAATTTATACGCCCATGAGTGGAAGTGCCCTATGCTCTCAACGCTGTGTTTATTACTTGTTTCAGGACACACCGTACTCTTCTCCAGAGTGCCTGTTGGCAATTTACATCCCGCCCATCAGCGTAGCAAGGCTTCCATGTCTCCATGGCCTGTCCTGCTTTTCTGGTTTTTACACTTTGTTCAGCATGGCCCTTTTGACCGAGGGCAAGCGAGACTTCTTTGTAGCGCTGATTTGCCCTTCCGGCTTGCTTGGTTGGCCAAAAAGGGCGTATGCGTTTTTTCCTGAATATATTCAGGAAAAAACGCATACGCCCTTTTTGGCCAAGGGCATCATTGTCAACGTTTTGCCGCTTTTCATGTGCTTTAAAGGCGAGTCGAATCTACCTCCTGAAATCTGTTTCCTGCAAATCTGCCTTGCTTTCAAATCCTCTTCGTTGCCTTCCCTCAATATATTTGTGGACGAGAGTTCTCATTTATAACTCTGCACGTTTGTGAATTGCAGTGCCCCTGAGCTCCATTTGTCTCCTCGCTTTTTTGGGAGCTGGCCGCAAAAGCGCAGGATTGCTTCAGGCCCTATTTTGGTTCTGGGGGGCAGGCTGAGCCTGTGGTTCATTCTTCTTCCTGATGGGAAAATGGAGTGACCTATGCCTGTCCCAACACCTAGGGCTCGTCTCTCGTTGGTTCCGCGTCTTCCCGTTCATCCTCAGGACAAATTGCAACCTGTACAATCAGGAGGTTAAAGGTGCTGATTCTCCAAGTAGGGAGATGGTTAGTCAAGCGGCTGGAATGGCGAACCCGAGCACAAGGAGAGGAGAAATGAGGTGCGTTTTAGAAACCTTTCCCGATCTCATGGCATACCATCTTCTGGGTTTCCCATGCATGTTTTGATGTAGGAAGATTCCCTTGTACCTGGCGATTTGAGACCCATGGGGTGTGTTCCCCGCAGTGTTACTTTAAAGTATCTGCATTTGCTCACCCAACCTCACCAACCCTCTCAGCCCCAAGAATGTCCAGCCTTATGTCTCATCCAGCTGTGCGTCTTGATATGGTCAATCCAGGTTGCATCATAGACCCTGAACGGATTTTGTAAGACTTTCTCTCTCTTTCACTGTCTTTGTTTTGTGGGTTTTTTAAAGTAATTTATGTTTAGAATCGGGCTTGGCTGCTTTTCCCTGCTGTGTTGATGCCGCTTTACACCCTCTTGATTCACTTGCAGAGAGATATCGATACATAGGTTTTCAGATTCTTACTAGTCAGATATATTCTTGTGCGGTGACTAGGGGGTGTTGAGTCCAGTTCACTGAGCAGGGAGTAGGCCTTGTCTATTACATATTTGGCTTATGGAGCGGTGTCTGAGCTAATTTCAAACCCTTGTTTTATGCATCACCCCACCTCACCTTTCCCGTTAAGCAGCCATAGTGTGTCTTCTAAAGGTGTGACTCTGTTCTGTTTTGTAATTCAGTTCAAGTGTAGCGATTTTGACATTCCCTCTATAAGCGATATCTTAGGATAAGTGTCTTTTTCTGTGTGACTTATTTCACTTAGAATCATCGTATCTAAATCCACTCATCATGCTGCTAACTAGCCTTATGACATTGATTTCATGGCTGAGTGATATTCCACTGTGCCAAGTACCACCATTTCTTTATCCATTTTTCTCTTTCCTGGGATATTGAAGGTGTACCGAAGTGGAGGTTCTTGGAAACAGAGCAGCCGTAAACTTTAGGGTGCCTGTGTCTTGTTGATTTTTAGTTTTCCCAATTTATACGCCCATGAGTGGAAGTGCCCTATGCTCTCAACGCTGTGTTTATTACTTGTTTCAGGACACACCATACTCTTCTCCAGAGTGCCTGTTGGCAATTTACATCCCGCCCATCAGCGTAGCAAGGCTTCCATGTCTCCATGGCCTGTCCTGCTTTTCTGGTTTTTACACTTTGTTCAGCATGGCCCTTTTGACCGAGGGCAAGCGAGACTTCTTTGTAGCGCTGATTTGCCCTTCCGGCTTGCTTGGTTGGCCAAAAAGGGCGTATGCGTTTTTTCCTGAATATATTCAGGAAAAAACGCATACGCCCTTTTTGGCCAAGGGCATCATTGTCAACGTTTTGCCGCTTTTCATGTGCTTTAAAGGCGAGTCGAATCTACCTCCTGAAATCTGTTTCCTGCAAATCTGCCTTGCTTTCAAATCCTCTTCGTTGCCTTCCCTCAATATATTTGTGGACGAGAGTTCTCATTTATAACTCTGCACGTTTGTGAATTGCAGTGCCCCTGAGCTCCATTTGTCTCCTCGCTTTTTTGGGAGCTGGCCGCAAAAGCGCAGGATTGCTTCAGGCCCTATTTTGGTTCTGGGGGGCAGGCTGAGCCTGTGGTTCATTCTTCTTCCTGATGGGAAAATGGAGTGACCTGTGCCTGTCCCAACACCTAGGGCTAGTCTTTCGTTGGTTCCCCGTCTTCCCGTTCATCCTCAGGACAAATTGCAACCTGGACGAAACAGTAGGTTAAAGGTGCTGATTCTCCAAGTAGGGAGATGGTTAGTCAAGCGGCTGGAATGGCGAACCCGAGCACAAGGAGAGGAGAAATGAGGTGCGTTTTAGAAACCTTTCCCGATCTCACGGCATACCATCTTCTGGGTTTCCCATGCATGTTTTGATGTAGGAAGATTCCCTTGTACCTGGAGATTTGAGACCCATGGGGTGGGTACCCCGCGGTATTACTTTAAAGTATCTGCATTTGCTCACCCAACCTCACCAATCCTCTCAGCCCCAAGAGTGTCCAGCCTTATGTCTCATCCAGCTGTGGGTCTAGATATGGTCAATCCAGGTTGCATCAGAGACCCTGAACGGATTTTGTAAGAATTTCTCTCTCTTTCACTGTCTTTGCTTTGTGGGTTTTTTAAAGTAATGTATGTTTAGAATGGGGTTTGGCTGCTTTTCCCTGCTGTGTTTATGCCGCTTTACACCCTCTTGATTCACTTGCAGAGAGATATCGATACATAGGTTTTCAGATTCATACTAGTCAGATATATTCTTGTGCGGTGACTAGGGGGTGTTGAGTCCAGTTCACTGAGCAGGGAGTAGGCCTTGTCTATTACATATTTGGCTTATGGAGCGGTGTCTGAGCTAATTCCAAACCCTTGTTTTATGCATCACCCCACCTCACCTTTCCCGTTAAGCAGCCATAGTGTGTCTTCTAAAGGTGTGACTCTGTTCTGTTTTGTAATTCAGTTCAAGTGTAGCGATTTTGACATTCCCTCTATAAGCGATATCTTAGGATAAGTGTCTTTTTCTGTGTGACTTATTTCACTTAGAGTCATCGTACCTAAATCCACTCATCATGCTGCTAACTAGCCTTATGACATTGATTTCATGGCTGAGTGATATTCCACTGTGCCAAGTACCACCATTTCTTTATCCATTTTTCTCTTTCCTGGGATATTGAAGGTGTACCGAAGTGGAGGTTCTTGGAAACAGAGCAGCCGTAAACTTTAGGGTGCCTGTGTCTTGTTGATTTTTAGTTTTCCCAATTTATACGCCCATGAGTGGAAGTGCCCTATGCTCTCTACGCTGTGTTTATTACTTGTTTCAGGACACACCGTACTCTTCTCCAGAGTGCCTGTTGGCAATTTACATCCCGCCCATCAGCGTAGCAAGGCTTCCATGTCTCCATGGCCTGTCCTGCTTTTCTGGTTTTTACACTTTGTTCAGCATGGCCCTTTTGACCGAGGGCAAGCGAGACTTCTTTGTAGCGCTGATTTGCCCTTCCGGCTTGCTTGGTTGGCCAAAAAGGGCGTATGCGTTTTTTCCTGAATATATTCAGGAAAAAACGCATACGCCCTTTTTGGCCAAGGGCATCATTGTCAACGTTTTGCCGCTTTTCATGTGCTTTAAAGGCGAGTCGAATCTACCTCCTGAAATCTGTTTCCTGCAAATCTGCCTTGCTTTCAAATCCTCTTCGTTGCCTTCCCTCAATATATTTGTGGACGAGAGTTCTCATTTATAACTCTGCACGTTTGTGAATTGCAGTGCCCCTGAGCTCCATTTGTCTCCTCGCTTTTTTGGGAGCTGGCCACAAAAGCGCAGGATTGCTTCAGGCCCTATTTTGGTTCTGGGGGGCAGGCTGAGCCTGTGGTTCATTCTTCTTCCTGATGGGAAAATGGAGTGACCTGTGCCTGTCCCAACACCTAGGGCTAGTCTTTCGTTGGTTCCCCGTCTTCCCGTTCATCCTCAGGACAAATTGCAACCTGGACGAAACAGTAGGTTAAAGGTGCTGATTCTCCAAGTAGGGAGATGGTTAGTCAAGCGGCTGGAATGGCGAACCCGAGCACAAGGAGAGGAGAAATGAGGTGCATTTTAGAAACCTTTCCCGATCTCATGGCATACCATCTTCTGGGTTTCCCATGCATGTTTTGATGTAGGAAGATTCCCTTGTACCTGGAGATTTGAGACCCATGGGGTGGGTACCCCGCGGTATTACTTTAAAGTATCTGCATTTGCTCACCCAACCTCACCAATCCTCTCAGCCCCAAGAGTGTCCAGCCTTATGTCTCATCCAGCTGTGGGTCTAGATATGGTCAATCCAGGTTGCATCAGAGACCCTGAACGGATTTTGTAAGAATTTCTCTCTCTTTCACTGTCTTTGCTTTGTGGGTTTTTTAAAGTAATGTATGTTTAGAATGGGGTTTGGCTGCTTTTCCCTGCTGTGTTTATGCCGCTTTACACCCTCTTGATTCACTTGCAGAGAGATATCGATACATAGGTTTTCAGATTCATACTAGTCAGATATATTCTTGTGCGGTGACTAGGGGGTGTTGAGTCCAGTTCACTGAGCAGGGAGTAGGCCTTGTCTATTACATATTTGGCTTATGGAGCGGTGTCTGAGCTAATTCCAAACCCTTGTTTTATGCATCACCCCACCTCACCTTTCCCGTTAAGCAGCCATAGTGTGTCTTCTAAAGGTGTGACTCTGTTCTGTTTTGTAATTCAGTTCAAGTGTAGCGATTTTGACATTCCCTCTATAAGCGATATCTTAGGATAAGTGTCTTTTTCTGTGTGACTTATTTCACTTAGAGTCATCGTACCTAAATCCACTCATCATGCTGCTAACTAGCCTTATGACATTGATTTCATGGCTGAGTGATATTCCATTGTGCCAAGTACCACCATTTCTTTATCCATTTTTCTCTTTCCTGGGATATTGAAGGTGTACCGAAGTGGAGGTTCTTGGAAACAGAGCAGCCGTAAACTTTAGGGTGCCTGTGTCTTGTTGATTTTTAGTTTTCCCAATTTATACGCCCTTGAGTGGAAGTGCCCTATGCTCTCTACGCTGTGTTTATTACTTGTTTCAGGACACACCGTACTCTTCTCCAGAGTGCCTGTTGGCAATTTACATCCCGCCCATCAGCGTAGCAAGGCTCCCATGCCTCCATGACCTGTCCTGCTTTTCTGGTTTTTACTGTTTGTTCAGCATGGCCCTTTTGACCGAGGGCAAGCGAGACTTCTTTGTAGCGCTGATTTGCCCTTCTGGCTTGCTTGGTTGGCCAAAAAGGGCGTATGCGTTTTTTCCTGAATATATTCAGGAAAAAACGCATACGCCCTTTTTGGCCAAGGGCATCATTGTCAACGTTTTGCCGCTTTTCATGTGCTTTAAAGGCGAGTCGAATCTACCTCCTGAAATCTGTTTCCTGCAAATCTGCCTTGCTTTCAAATCCTCTTCGTTGCCTTCCCTCAATATATTTGTGGACGAGAGTTCTCATTTATAACTCTGCACGTTTGTGAATTGCAGTGCCCCTGAGCTCCATTTGTCTCCTCGCTTTTTTGGGAGCTGGCCGCAAAAGCGCAGGATTGCTTCAGGCCCTATTTTGGTTCTGGGGGGCAGGCTGAGCCTGTGGTTCATTCTTCTTCCTGATGGGAAAATGGAGTGACCTGTGCCTGTCCCAACACCTAGGGCTAGTCTTTCGTTGGTTCCCCGTCTTCCCGTTCATCCTCAGGACAAATTGCAACCTGGACGAAACAGTAGGTTAAAGGTGCTGATTCTCCAAGTAGGGAGATGGTTAGTCAAGCGGCTGGAATGGCGAACCCGAGCACAAGGAGAGGAGAAATGAGGTGCGTTTTAGAAACCTTTCCCGATCTCACGGCATACCATCTTCTGGGTTTCCCATGCATGTTTTGATGTAGGAAGATTCCCTTGTACCTGGAGATTTGAGACCCATGGGGTGGGTACCCCGCGGTATTACTTTAAAGTATCTGCATTTGCTCACCCAACCTCACCAATCCTCTCAGCCCCAAGAGTGTCCAGCCTTATGTCTCATCCAGCTGTGGGTCTAGATATGGTCAATCCAGGTTGCATCAGAGACCCTGAACGGATTTTGTAAGAATTTCTCTCTCTTTCACTGTCTTTGCTTTGTGGGTTTTTTAAAGTAATGTATGTTTAGAATGGGGTTTGGCTGCTTTTCCCTGCTGTGTTTATGCCGCTTTACACCCTCTTGATTCACTTGCAGAGAGATATCGATACATAGGTTTTCAGATTCATACTAGTCAGATATATTCTTGTGCGGTGACTAGGGGGTGTTGAGTCCAGTTCACTGAGCAGGGAGTAGGCCTTGTCTATTACATATTTGGCTTATGGAGCGGTGTCTGAGCTAATTTCAAACCCTTGTTTTATGCATCACCCCACCTCACCTTTCCCGTTAAGCAGCCATAGTGTGTCTTCTAAAGGTGTGACTCTGTTCTGTTTTGTAATTCAGTTCAAGTGTAGCGATTTTGACATTCCCTCTATAAGCGATATCTTAGGATAAGTGTCTTTTTCTGTGTGACTTATTTCACTTAGAGTCATCGTACCTAAATCCACTCATCATGCTGCTAACTAGCCTTATGACATTGATTTCATGGCTGAGTGATATTCCATTGTGCCAAGTACCACCATTTCTTTATCCATTTTTCTCTTTCCTGGGATATTGAAGGTGTACCGAAGTGGAGGTTCTTGGAAACAGAGCAGCCGTAAACTTTAGGGTGCCTGTGTCTTGTTGATTTTTAGTTTTCCCAATTTATACGCCCTTGAGTGGAAGTGCCCTATGCTCTCTACGCTGTGTTTATTACTTGTTTCAGGACACACCGTACTCTTCTCCAGAGTGCCTGTTGGCAATTTACATCCCGCCCATCAGCGTAGCAAGGCTCCCATGTCTCCATGGCCTGTCCTGCTTTTCTGGTTTTTACTGTTTGTTCAGCATGGCCCTTTTGACCGAGGGCAAGCGAGACTTCTTTGTAGCGCTGATTTGCACTTCCGGCTTGCTTGGTTGGCCAAAAAGGGCGTATGCGTTTTTTCCTGAATATATTCAGGAAAAAACGCATACGCCCTTTTTGGCCAAGGGCATCATTGTCAACGTTTTGCCGCTTTTCATGTGCTTTAAAGGCGAGTCGAATCTACCTCCTGAAATCTGTTTCCTGCAAATCTGCCTTGCTTTCAAATCCTCTTCGTTGCCTTCCCTCAATATATTTGTGGACGAGAGTTCTCATTTATAACTCTGCACGTTTGTGAATTGCAGTGCCCCTGAGCTCCATTTGTCTCCTCGCTTTTTTGGGAGCTGGCCGCAAAAGCGCAGGATTGCTTCAGGCCCTATTTTGGTTCTGGGGGGCAGGCTGAGCCTGTGGTTCATTCTTCTTCCTGATGGGAAAATGGAGTGACCTATGCCTGTCCCAACACCTAGGGCTCGTCTCTCGTTGGTTCCGCGTCTTCCCGTTCATCCTCAGGACAAATTGCAACCTGTACAATCAGGAGGTTAAAGGTGCTGATTCTCCAAGTAGGGAGATGGTTAGTCAAGCGGCTGGAATGGCGAACCCGAGCACAAGGAGAGGAGAAATGAGGTGCGTTTTAGAAACCTTTCCCAATCTCATGGCATACCATCTTCTGGGTTTCCCATGCATGTTTTGATGTAGGAAGATTCCCTTGTACCTGGAGATTTGAGACCCATGGGGTGTGTTCCCCGCAGTGTTACTTTAAAGTATCTGCATTTGCTCACCCAACCTCACTAACCCTCTCAGCCCCAAGAATGTCCAGCCTTATGTCTCATCTAGCTGTGGGTCTTGATATGGTCAATCCAGGTTGCATCATAGACCCTGAACGGATTTTGTAAGAATTTCTCTCTCTTTCACTGTCTTTGTTTTGTGGGTTTTTTAAAGTAATTTATGTTTAGAATCGGGCTTGGCTGCTTTTCCCTGCTGTGTTGATGCCGCTTTACACCCTCTTGATTCACTTGCAGAGAGATATCGATACATAGGTTTTCAGATTCTTACTAGTCAGATATATTCTTGTGCGGTGACTAGGGGGTGTTGAGTCCAGTTCACTGAGCAGGGAGTAGGCCTTGTCTATTACATATTTGGCTTATGGAGCGGTGTCTGAGCTAATTTCAAACCCTTGTTTTATGCATCACCCCACCTCACCTTTCCCGTTAAGCAGCCATAGTGTGTCTTCTAAAGTTGTGACTCTGTTCTGTTTTGTAATTCAGTTCAAGTGTAGCGATTTTGACATTCCCTCTATAAGCGATATCTTAGGATAAGTGTCTTTTTCTGTGTGACTTATTTCACTTAGAATCATCGTACCTAAATCCACTCATCATGCTGCTAACTAGCCTTATGACATTGATTTCATGGCTGAGTGATATTCCACTGTGCCAAGTACGACCATTTCTTTATCCATTTTTCTCTTTCCTGGGATATTGAAGGTGTACCGAAGTGGAGGTTCTTGGAAACAGAGCAGCCGTAAACTTTAGGGTGCCTGTGTCTTGTTGATTTTTAGTTTTCCCAATTTATACGCCCATGAGTGGAAGTGCCCTATGCTCTCAACGCTGTGTTTATTACTTGTTTCAGGACACACCGTACTCTTCTCCAGAGTGCCTGTTGGCAATTTACATCCCGCCCATCAGCGTAGCAAGGCTTCCATGTCTCCATGGCCTGTCCTGCTTTTCTGGTTTTTACTGTTTGTTCAGCATGGCCCTTTTGACCGAGGGCAAGCGAGACTTCTTTGTAGCGCTGATTTGCCCTTCCGGCTTGCTTGGTTGGCCAAAAAGGGCGTATGCGTTTTTTCCTGAATATATTCAGGAAAAAACGCATACGCCCTTTTTGGCCAAGGGCATCATTGTCAACGTTTTGCCGCTTTTCATGTGCTTTAAAGGCGAGTCGAATCTACCTCCTGAAATCTGTTTCCTGCAAATCTGCCTTGCTTTCAAATCCTCTTCGTTGCCTTCCCTCAATATATTTGTGGACGAGAGTTCTCATTTATAACTCTGCACGTTTGTGAATTGCAGTGCCCCTGAGCTCCATTTGTCTCCTCGCTTTTTTGGGAGCTGGCCGCAAAAGCGCAGGATTGCTTCAGGCCCTATTTTGGTTCTGGGGGGCAGGCTGAGCCTGTGGTTCATTCTTCTTCCTGATGGGAAAATGGAGTGACCTGTGCCTGTCCCAACACCTAGGGCTAGTCTTTCGTTGGTTCCCCGTCTTCCCGTTCATCCTCAGGACAAATTGCAACCTGGACGAAACAGTAGGTTAAAGGTGCTGATTCTCCAAGTAGGGAGATGGTTAGTCAAGCGGCTGGAATGGCGAACCCGAGCACAAGGAGAGGAGAAATGAGGTGCGTTTTAGAAACCTTTCCCGATCTCACGGCATACCATCTTCTGGGTTTCCCATGCATGTTTTGATGTAGGAAGATTCCCTTGTACCTGGAGATTTGAGACCCATGGGGTGGGTACCCCGCGGTATTACTTTAAAGTATCTGCATTTGCTCACCCAACCTCACCAATCCTCTCAGCCCCAAGAGTGTCCAGCCTTATGTCTCATCCAGCTGTGGGTCTAGATATGGTCAATCCAGGTTGCATCAGAGACCCTGAACGGATTTTGTAAGAATTTCTCTCTCTTTCACTGTCTTTGCTTTGTGGGTTTTTTAAAGTAATGTATGTTTAGAATGGGGTTTGGCTGCTTTTCCCTGCTGTGTTTATGCCGCTTTACACCCTCTTGATTCACTTGCAGAGAGATATCGATACATAGGTTTTCAGATTCATACTAGTCAGATATATTCTTGTGCGGTGACTAGGGGGTGTTGAGTCCAGTTCACTGAGCAGGGAGTAGGCCTTGTCTATTACATATTTGGCTTATGGAGCGGTGTCTGAGCTAATTCCAAACCCTTGTTTTATGCATCACCCCACCTCACCTTTCCCGTTAAGCAGCCATAGTGTGTCTTCTAAAGGTGTGACTCTGTTCTGTTTTGTAATTCAGTTCAAGTGTAGCGATTTTGACATTCCCTCTATAAGCGATATCTTAGGATAAGTGTCTTTTTCTGTGTGACTTATTTCACTTAGAGTCATCGTACCTAAATCCACTCATCATGCTGCTAACTAGCCTTATGACATTGATTTCATGGCTGAGTGATATTCCATTGTGCCAAGTACCACCATTTCTTTATCCATTTTTCTCTTTCCTGGGATATTGAAGGTGTACCGAAGCGGAGGTTCTTGGAAACAGAGCAGCCGTAAACTTTAGGGTGCCTGTGTCTTGTTGATTTTTAGTTTTCCCAATTTATACGCCCATGAGTGGAAGTGCCCTATGCTCTCTACGCTGTGTTTATTACTTGTTTCAGGACACACCGTACTCTTCTCCAGAGTGCCTGTTGGCAATTTATATCCCGCCCATCAGCGTAGCAAGGCTCCCATGTCTCCATGGCCTGTCCTGCTTTTCTGGTTTTTACTGTTTGTTCAGCATGGCCCTTTTGACCGAGGGCAAGCGAGACTTCTTTGTAGCGCTGATTTGCCCTTCCGGCTTGCTTGGTTGGCCAAAATGGGCGTATGCGTTTTTTCCTGAATATATTCAGGAAAAAACGCATACGCCCTTTTTGGCCAAGGGCATCATTGTCAACGTTTTGCCGCTTTTCATGTGCTTTAAAGGCGAGTCGAATCTACCTCCTGAAATCTGTTTCCTGCAAATCTGCCTTGCTTTCAAATCCTCTTCGTTGCCTTCCCTCAATATATTTGTGGACGAGAGTTCTCATTTATAACTCTGCACGTTTGTGAATTGCAGTGCCCCTGAGCTCCATTTGTCTCCTCGCTTTTTTGGGAGCTGGCCGCAAAAGCGCAGGATTGCTTCAGGCCCTATTTTGGTTCTGGGGGGCAGGCTGAGCCTGTGGTTCATTCTTCTTCCTGATGGGAAAATGGAGTGACCTATGCCTGTCCCAACACCTAGGGCTCGTCTCTCGTTGGTTCCGCGTCTTCCCGTTCATCCTCAGGACAAATTGCAACCTGTACAATCAGGAGGTTAAAGGTGCTGATTCTCCAAGTAGGGAGATGGTTAGTCAAGCGGCTGGAATGGCGAACCCGAGCACAAGGAGAGGAGAAATGAGGTGCGTTTTAGAAACCTTTCCCGATCTCATGGCATACCATCTTCTGGGTTTCCCATGCATGTTTTGATGTAGGAAGATTCCCTTGTACCTGGAGATTTGAGACCCATGGGGTGTGTTCCCCGCAGTGTTACTTTAAAGTATCTGCATTTGCTCACCCAACCTCACCAACCCTCTCAGCCCCAAGAATGTCCAGCCTTATGTCTCATCCAGCTGTGGGTCTTGATATGGTCAATCCAGGTTGCATCATAGACCCTGAACGGATTTTGTAAGAATTTCTCACTCTTTCACTGTCTTTGTTTTGTGGGTTTTTTAAAGTAATTTATGTTTAGAATCGGGCTTGGCTGCTTTTCCCTGCTGTGTTGATGCCGCTTTACACCCTCTTGATTCACTTGCAGAGAGATATCGATACATAGGTTTTCAGATTCTTACTAGTCAGATATATTCTTGTGTGGTGACTAGGGTGTGTTGAGTCCAGTTCACTGAGCAGGGAGTAGGCCTTGTCTATTACATATTTGGCTTATGGAGCGGTCTCTGAGCTAATTTCAAACCCTTGTTTTATGCATCACCCCACCTCACCTTTCCCGTTAAGCAGCCATAGTGTGTCTTCTAAAGGTGTGACTCTGTTCTGTTTTGTAATTCAGTTCAAGTGTAGCGATTTTGACATTCCCTCTATAAGCGATATCTTAGGATAAGTGTCTTTTTCTGTGTGACTTATTTCACTTAGAATCATCGTATCTAAATCCACTCATCATGCTGCTAACTAGCCTTATGACATTGATTTCATGGCTGAGTGATATTCCACTGTGCCAAGTACCACCATTTCTTTATCCATTTTTCTCTTTCCTGGGATATTGAAGGTGTACCGAAGTGGAGGTTCTTGGAAACAGAGCAGCCGTAAACTTTAGGGTGCCTGTGTCTTGTTGATTTTTAGTTTTCCCAATTTATACGCCCATGAGTGGAAGTGCCCTATGCTCTCAACGCTGTGTTTATTACTTGTTTCAGGACACACCGTACTCTTCTCCAGAGTGCCTGTTGGCAATTTACATCCCGCCCATCAGCGTAGCAAGGCTTCCATGTCTCCATGGCCTGTCCTGCTTTTCTGGTTTTTACACTTTGTTCAGCATGGCCCTTTTGACCGAGGGCAAGCGAGACTTCTTTGTAGCGCTGATTTGCCCTTCCGGCTTGCTTGGTTGGCCAAAAAGGGCGTATGCGTTTTTTCCTGAATATATTCAGGAAAAAACGCATACGCCCTTTTTGGCCAAGGGCATCATTGTCAACGTTTTGCCGCTTTTCATGTGCTTTAAAGGCGAGTCGAATCTACCTCCTGAAATCTGTTTCCTGCAAATCTGCCTTGCTTTCAAATCCTCTTCGTTGCCTTCCCTCAATATATTTGTGGACGAGAGTTCTCATTTATAACTCTGCACGTTTGTGAATTGCAGTGCCCCTGAGCTCCATTTGTCTCCTCGCTTTTTTGGGAGCTGGCCGCAAAAGCGCAGGATTGCTTCAGGCCCTATTTTGGTTCTGGGGGGCAGGCTGAGCCTGTGGTTCATTCTTCTTCCTGATGGGAAAATGGAGTGACCTGTGCCTGTCCCAACACCTAGGGCTAGTCTTTCGTTGGTTCCCCGTCTTCCCGTTCATCCTCAGGACAAATTGCAACCTGGACGAAACAGTAGGTTAAAGGTGCTGATTCTCCAAGTAGGGAGATGGTTAGTCAAGCGGCTGGAATGGCGAACCCGAGCACAAGGAGAGGAGAAATGAGGTGCGTTTTAGAAACCTTTCCCGATCTCACGGCATACCATCTTCTGGGTTTCCCATGCATGTTTTGATGTAGGAAGATTCCCTTGTACCTGGAGATTTGAGACCCATGGGGTGGGTACCCCGCGGTATTACTTTAAAGTATCTGCATTTGCTCACCCAACCTCACCAATCCTCTCAGCCCCAAGAGTGTCCAGCCTTATGTCTCATCCAGCTGTGGGTCTAGATATGGTCAATCCAGGTTGCATCAGAGACCCTGAACGGATTTTGTAAGAATTTCTCTCTCTTTCACTGTCTTTGCTTTGTGGGTTTTTTAAAGTAATGTATGTTTAGAATGGGGTTTGGCTGCTTTTCCCTGCTGTGTTTATGCCGCTTTACACCCTCTTGATTCACTTGCAGAGAGATATCGATACATAGGTTTTCAGATTCATACTAGTCAGATATATTCTTGTGCGGTGACTAGGGGGTGTTGAGTCCAGTTCACTGAGCAGGGAGTAGGCCTTGTCTATTACATATTTGGCTTATGGAGCGGTGTCTGAGCTAATTCCAAACCCTTGTTTTATGCATCACCCCACCTCACCTTTCCCGTTAAGCAGCCATAGTGTGTCTTCTAAAGGTGTGACTCTGTTCTGTTTTGTAATTCAGTTCAAGTGTAGCGATTTTGACATTCCCTCTATAAGCGATATCTTAGGATAAGTGTCTTTTTCTGTGTGACTTATTTCACTTAGAGTCATCGTACCTAAATCCACTCATCATGCTGCTAACTAGCCTTATGACATTGATTTCATGGCTGAGTGATATTCCATTGTGCCAAGTACCACCATTTCTTTATCCATTTTTCTCTTTCCTGGGATATTGAAGGTGTACCGAAGTGGAGGTTCTTGGAAACAGAGCAGCCGTAAACTTTAGGGTGCCTGTGTCTTGTTGATTTTTAGTTTTCCCAATTTATACGCCCATGAGTGGAAGTGCCCTATGCTCTCTACGCTGTGTTTATTACTTGTTTCAGGACACACCGTACTCTTCTCCAGAGTGCCTGTTGGCAATTTACATCCCGCCCATCAGCGTAGCAAGGCTTCCATGTCTCCATGGCCTGTCCTGCTTTTCTGGTTTTTACACTTTGTTCAGCATGGCCCTTTTGACCGAGGGCAAGCGAGACTTCTTTGTAGCGCTGATTTGCCCTTCCGGCTTGCTTGGTTGGCCAAAAAGGGCGTATGCGTTTTTTCCTGAATATATTCAGGAAAAAACGCATACGCCCTTTTTGGCCAAGGGCATCATTGTCAACGTTTTGCCGCTTTTCATGTGCTTTAAAGGCGAGTCGAATCTACCTCCTGAAATCTGTTTCCTGCAAATCTGCCTTGCTTTCAAATCCTCTTCGTTGCCTTCCCTCAATATATTTGTGGACGAGAGTTCTCATTTATAACTCTGCACGTTTGTGAATTGCAGTGCCCCTGAGCTCCATTTGTCTCCTCGCTTTTTTGGGAGCTGGCCGCAAAAGCGCAGGATTGCTTCAGGCCCTATTTTGGTTCTGGGGGGCAGGCTGAGCCTGTGGTTCATTCTTCTTCCTGATGGGAAAATGGAGTGACCTGTGCCTGTCCCAACACCTAGGGCTAGTCTTTCGTTGGTTCCCCGTCTTCCCGTTCATCCTCAGGACAAATTGCAACCTGGACGAAACAGTAGGTTAAAGGTGCTGATTCTCCAAGTAGGGAGATGGTTAGTCAAGAGGCTGGAATCGCGAATCCGAGCACAAGGAGAGGAGAAATGAGGTGCGTTTTAGAAACCTTTCCCGATCTCACGGCATACCATCTTCTGGGTTTCCCATGCATGTTTTGATGTAGGAAGATTCCCTTGTACCTGGAGATTTGAGACCCATGGGGTGGGTACCCCGCGGTATTACTTTAAAGTATCTGCATTTGCTCACCCAACCTCACCAATCCTCTCAGCCCAAGAGTGTCCAGCCTTATGTCTCATCCAGCTGTGGGTCTAGATATGGTCAATCCAGGTTGCATCAGAGACCCTGAACGGATTTTGTAAGAATTTCTCTCTCTTTCACTGTCTTTGCTTTGTGGGTTTTTTAAAGTAATGTATGTTTAGAATGGGGTTTGGCTGCTTTTCCCTGCTGTGTTTATGCCGCTTTACACCCTCTTGATTCACTTGCAGAGAGATATCGATACATAGGTTTTCAGATTCATACTAGTCAGATATATTCTTGTGCGGTGACTAGGGGGTGTTGAGTCCAGTTCACTGAGCAGGGAGTAGGCCTTGTCTATTACATATTTGGCTTATGGAGCGGTGTCTGAGCTAATTCCGAACCTTTGTTTTATGCATCACCCCACCTCACCTTTCCCGTTAAGCAGCCATAGTGTGTCTTCTAAAGGTGTGACTCTGTTCTGTTTTGTAATTCAGTTCAAGTGTAGCGATTTTGACATTCCCTCTATAAGCGATATCTTAGGATAAGTGTCTTTTTCTGTGTGACTTATTTCACTTAGAGTCATCGTACCTAAATCCACTCATCATGCTGCTAACTAGCCTTATGACATTGATTTCATGGCTGAGTGATATTCCACTGTGCCAAGTACCACCATTTCTTTATCCATTTTTCTCTTTCCTGGGATATTGAAGGTGTACCGAAGTGGAGGTTCTTGGAAACAGAGCAGCCGTAAACTTTAGGGTGCCTGTGTCTTGTTGATTTTTAGTTTTCCCAATTTATACGCCCATGAGTGGAAGTGCCCTATGCTCTCAACGCTGTGTTTATTACTTGTTTCAGGACACACCGTACTCTTCTCCAGAGTGCCTGTTGGCAATTTACATCCCGCCCATCAGCGTAGCAAGGCTTCCATGTCTCCATGGCCTGTCCTGCTTTTCTGGTTTTTACACTTTGTTCAGCATGGCCCTTTTGACCGAGGGCAAGCGAGACTTCTTTGTAGCGCTGATTTGCCCTTCCGGCTTGCTTGGTTGGCCAAAAAGGGCGTATGCGTTTTTTCCTGAATATATTCAGGAAAAAACGCATACGCCCTTTTTGGCCAAGGGCATCATTGTCAACGTTTTGCCGCTTTTCATGTGCTTTAAAGGCGAGTCGAATCTACCTCCTGAAATCTGTTTCCTGCAAATCTGCCTTGCTTTCAAATCCTCTTCGTTGCCTTCCCTCAATATATTTGTGGACGAGAGTTCTCATTTATAACTCTGCACGTTTGTGAATTGCAGTGCCCCTGAGCTCCATTTGTCTCCTCGCTTTTTTGGGAGCTGGCCGCAAAAGCGCAGGATTGCTTCAGGCCCTATTTTGGTTCTGGGGGGCAGGCTGAGCCTGTGGTTCATTCTTCTTCCTGATGGGAAAATGGAGTGACCTGTGCCTGTCCCAACACCTAGGGCTAGTCTTTCGTTGGTTCCCCGTCTTCCCGTTCATCCTCAGGACAAATTGCAACCTGGACGAAACAGTAGGTTAAAGGTGCTGATTCTCCAAGTAGGGAGATGGTTAGTCAAGCGGCTGGAATGGCGAACCCGAGCACAAGGAGAGGAGAAATGAGGTGCGTTTTAGAAACCTTTCCCGATCTCACGGCATACCATCTTCTGGGTTTCCCATGCATGTTTTGATGTAGGAAGATTCCCTTGTACCTGGAGATTTGAGACCCATGGGGTGGGTACCCCGCGGTATTACTTTAAAGTATCTGCATTTGCTCACCCAACCTCACCAATCCTCTCAGCCCCAAGAGTGTCCAGCCTTATGTCTCATCCAGCTGTGGGTCTAGATATGGTCAATCCAGGTTGCATCAGAGACCCTGAACGGATTTTGTAAGAATTTCTCTCTCTTTCACTGTCTTTGCTTTGTGGGTTTTTTAAAGTAATGTATGTTTAGAATGGGGTTTGGCTGCTTTTCCCTGCTGTGTTTATGCCGCTTTACACCCTCTTGATTCACTTGCAGAGAGATATCGATACATAGGTTTTCAGATTCATACTAGTCAGATATATTCTTGTGCGGTGACTAGGGGGTGTTGAGTCCAGTTCACTGAGCAGGGAGTAGGCCTTGTCTATTACATATTTGGCTTATGGAGCGGTGTCTGAGCTAATTCCAAACCCTTGTTTTATGCATCACCCCACCTCACCTTTCCCGTTAAGCAGCCATAGTGTGTCTTCTAAAGGTGTGACTCTGTTCTGTTTTGTAATTCAGTTCAAGTGTAGCGATTTTGACATTCCCTCTATAAGCGATATCTTAGGATAAGTGTCTTTTTCTGTGTGACTTATTTCACTTAGAGTCATCGTACCTAAATCCACTCATCATGCTGCTAACTAGCCTTATGACATTGATTTCATGGCTGAGTGATATTCCATTGTGCCAAGTACCACCATTTCTTTATCCATTTTTCTCTTTCCTGGGATATTGAAGGTGTACCGAAGTGGAGGTTCTTGGAAACAGAGCAGCCGTAAACTTTAGGGTGCCTGTGTCTTGTTGATTTTTAGTTTTCCCAATTTATACGCCCATGAGTGGAAGTGCCCTATGCTCTCTACGCTGTGTTTATTACTTGTTTCAGGACACACCGTACTCTTCTCCAGAGTGCCTGTTGGCAATTTACATCCCGCCCATCAGCGTAGCAAGGCTCCCATGTCTCCATGGCCTGTCCTGCTTTTCTGGTTTTTACACTTTGTTCAGCATGGCCCTTTTGACCGAGGGCAAGCGAGACTTCTTTGTAGCGCTGATTTGCCCTTCCGGCTTGCTTGGTTGGCCAAAAAGGGCGTATGCGTTTTTTCCTGAATATATTCAGGAAAAAACGCATACGCCCTTTTTGGCCAAGGGCATCATTGTCAACGTTTTGCCGCTTTTCATGTGCTTTAAAGGCGAGTCGAATCTACCTCCTGAAATCTGTTTCCTGCAAATCTGCCTTGCTTTCAAATCCTCTTCGTTGCCTTCCCTCAATATATTTGTGGACGAGAGTTCTCATTTATAACTCTGCACGTTTGTGAATTGCAGTGCCCCTGAGCTCCATTTGTCTCCTCGCTTTTTTGGGAGCTGGCCGCAAAAGCGCAGGATTGCTTCAGGCCCTATTTTGGTTCTGGGGGGCAGGCTGAGCCTGTGGTTCATTCTTCTTCCTGATGGGAAAATGGAGTGACCTGTGCCTGTCCCAACACCTAGGGCTAGTCTTTCGTTGGTTCCCCGTCTTCCCGTTCATCCTCAGGACAAATTGCAACCTGGACGAAACAGTAGGTTAAAGGTGCTGATTCTCCAAGTAGGGAGATGGTTAGTCAAGAGGCTGGAATCGCGAATCCGAGCACAAGGAGAGGAGAAATGAGGTGCGTTTTAGAAACCTTTCCCGATCTCACGGCATACCATCTTCTGGGTTTCCCATGCATGTTTTGATGTAGGAAGATTCCCTTGTACCTGGAGATTTGAGACCCATGGGGTGGGTACCCCGCGGTATTACTTTAAAGGATCTGCATTTGCTCACCCAACCTCACCAATCCTCTCAGCCCCAAGAGTGTCCAGCCTTATGTCTCATCCAGCTGTGGGTCTAGATATGGTCAATCCAGGTTGCATCAGAGACCCTGAACGGATTTTGTAAGAATTTCTCTCTCTTTCACTGTCTTTGCTTTGTGGGTTTTTTAAAGTAATGTATGTTTAGAATGGGGTTTGGCTGCTTTTCCCTGCTGTGTTTATGCCGCTTTACACCCTCTTGATTCACTTGCAGAGAGATATCGATACATAGGTTTTCAGATTCATACTAGTCGGATATATTCTTGTGCGGTGACTAGGGGGTGTTGAGTCCAGTTCACTGAGCAGGGAGTAGGCCTTGTCTATTACATATTTGGCTTATGGAGCGGTGTCTGAGCTAATTTCAAACCCTTGTTTTATGCATCACCCCACCTCACCTTTCCCGTTAAGCAGCCATAGTGTGTCTTCTAAAGGTGTGACTCTGTTCTGTTTTGTAATTCAGTTCAAGTGTAGCGATTTTGACATTCCCTCTATAAGCGATATCTTAGGATAAGTGTCTTTTTCTGTGTGACTTATTTCACTTAGAATCATCGTACCTAAATCCACTCATCATGCTGCTAACTAGCCTTATGACATTGATTTCATGGCTGAGTGATATTCCATTGTGCCAAGTACCACCATTTCTTTATCCATTTTTCTCTTTCCTGGGATATTGAAGGTGTACCGAAGTGGAGGTTCTTGGAAACAGAGCAGCCGTAAACTTTAGGGTGCCTGTGTCTTGTTGATTTTTAGTTTTCCCAATTTATACGCCCATGAGTGGAAGTTCCCTATGCTCTCTACGCTGTGTTTATTACTTGTTTCAGGACACACCGTACTCTTCTCCAGAGTGCCTGTTGGCAATTTACATCCCGCCCATCAGCGTAGCAAGGCTCCCATGTCTCCATGGCCTGTCCTGCTTTTCTGGTTTTTACTGTTTGTTCAGCATGGCCCTTTTGACCGAGGGCAAGCGAGACATCTTTGTAGCGCTGATTTGCCCTTCCGGCTTGCTTGGTTGGCCAAAAAGGGCGTATGCGTTTTTTCCTGAATATATTCAGGAAAAAACGCATACGCCCTTTTTGGCCAAGGGCATCATTGTCAACGTTTTGCCGCTTTTCATGTGCTTTAAAGGCGAGTCGAATCTACCTCCTGAAATCTGTTTCCTGCAAATCTGCCTTGCTTTCAAATCCTCTTCGTTGCCTTCCCTCAATATATTTGTGGACGAGAGTTCTCATTTATATCTCTGCACGTTTGTGAATTGCAGTGCCCCTGAGCTCCATTTGTCTCCTCGCTTTTTTGGGAGCTGGCCGCAAAAGCGCAGGATTGCTTCAGGCCCTATTTTGGTTTGGGGGGCAGGCTGAGCCTGTGGTTCATTCTTCTTCCTGATGGGAAAATGGAGTGACCTGTGCCTGTCCCAACACCTAGGGCTAGTCTTTCGTTGGTTCCCCGTCTTCCCGTTCATCCTCAGGACAAATTGCAACCTGGACGAAACAGTAGGTTAAAGGTGCTGATTCTCCAAGTAGGGAGATGGTTAGTCAAGCGGCTGGAATCGCGAATCCGAGCACAAGGAGAGGAGAAATGAGGTGCGTTTTAGAAACCTTTCCCGATCTCACGGCATACCATCTTCTGGGTTTCCCATGCATGTTTTGATGTAGGAAGATTCCCTTGTACCTGGAGATTTGAGACCCATGGGGTGGGTACCCCGCGGTATTACTTTAAAGGATCTGCATTTGCTCACCCAACCTCACCAATCCTCTCAGCCCCAAGAGTGTCCAGCCTTATGTCTCATCCAGCTGTGGGTCTAGATATGGTCAATCCAGGTTGCATCAGAGACCCTGAACGGATTTTGTAAGAATTTCTCTCTCTTTCACTGTCTTTGCTTTGTGGGTTTTTTAAAGTAATGTATGTTTAGAATGGGGTTTGGCTGCTTTTCCCTGCTGTGTTTATGCCGCTTTACACCCTCTTGATTCACTTGCAGAGAGATATCGATACATAGGTTTTCAGATTCATACTAGTCGGATATATTCTTGTGCGGTGACTAGGGGGTGTTGAGTCCAGTTCACTGAGCAGGGAGTAGGCCTTGTCTATTACATATTTGGCTTATGGAGCGGTGTCTGAGCTAATTCCGAACCTTTGTTTTATGCATCACCCCACCTCACCTTTCCCGTTAAGCAGCCATAGTGTGTCTTCTAAAGGTGTGACTCTGTTCTGTTTTGTAATTCAGTTCAAGTGTAGCGATTTTGACATTCCCTCTATAAGCGATATCTTAGGATAAGTGTCTTTTTCTGTGTGACTTATTTCACTTAGAGTCATCGTACCTAAATCCACTCATCATGCTGCTAACTAGCCTTATGACATTGATTTCATGGCTGAGTGATATTCCATTGTGCCAAGTACCACCATTTCTTTATCCATTTTTCTCTTTCCTGGGATATTGAAGGTGTACCGAAGTGGAGGTTCTTGGAAACAGAGCAGCCGTAAACTTTAGGGTGCCTGTGTCTTGTTGATTTTTAGTTTTCCCAATTTATACGCCCATGAGTGGAAGTGCCCTATGCTCTCTACGCTGTGTTTATTACTTGTTTCAGGACACACCGTACTCTTCTCCAGAGTGCCTGTTGGCAATTTACATCCCGCCCATCAGCGTAGCAAGGCTCCCATGTCTCCATGGCCTGTCCTGCTTTTCTGGTTTTTACTGTTTGTTCAGCATGGCCCTTTTGACCGAGGGCAAGCGAGACATCTTTGTAGCGCTGATTTGCCCTTCCGGCTTGCTTGGTTGGCCAAAAAGGGCGTATGCGTTTTTTCCTGAATATATTCAGGAAAAAACGCATACGCCCTTTTTGGCCAAGGGCATCATTGTCAACGTTTTGCCGCTTTTCATGTGCTTTAAAGGCGAGTCGAATCTACCTCCTGAAATCTGTTTCCTGCAAATCTGCCTTGCTTTCAAATCCTCTTCGTTGCCTTCCCTCAATATATTTGTGGACGAGAGTTCTCATTTATAACTCTGCACGTTTGTGAATTGCAGTGCCCCTGAGCTCCATTTGTCTCCTCGCTTTTTTGGGAGCTGGCCGCAAAAGCGCAGGATTGCTTCAGGCCCTATTTTGGTTTGGGGGGCAGGCTGAGCCTGTGGTTCATTCTTCTTCCTGATGGGAAAATGGAGTGACCTGTGCCTGTCCCAACACCTAGGGCTAGTCTTTCGTTGGTTCCCCGTCTTCCCGTTCATCCTCAGGACAAATTGCAACCTGGACGAAACAGTAGGTTAAAGGTGCTGATTCTCCAAGTAGGGAGATGGTTAGTCAAGCGGCTGGAATCGCGAATCCGAGCACAAGGAGAGGAGAAATGAGGTGCGTTTTAGAAACCTTTCCCGATCTCACGGCATACCATCTTCTGGGTTTCCCATGCATGTTTTGATGTAGGAAGATTCCCTTGTACCTGGAGATTTGAGACCCATGGGGTGGGTACCCCGCGGTATTACTTTAAAGGATCTGCATTTGCTCACCCAACCTCACCAATCCTCTCAGCCCCAAGAGTGTCCAGCCTTATGTCTCATCCAGCTGTGGGTCTAGATATGGTCAATCCAGGTTGCATCAGAGACCCTGAACGGATTTTGTAAGAATTTCTCTCTCTTTCACTGTCTTTGCTTTGTGGGTTTTTTAAAGTAATGTATGTTTAGAATGGGGTTTGGCTGCTTTTCCCTGCTGTGTTTATGCCGCTTTACACCCTCTTGATTCACTTGCAGAGAGATATCGATACATAGGTTTTCAGATTCATACTAGTCGGATATATTCTTGTGCGGTGACTAGGGGGTGTTGAGTCCAGTTCACTGAGCAGGGAGTAGGCCTTGTCTATTACATATTTGGCTTATGGAGCGGTGTCTGAGCTAATTTCAAACCCTTGTTTTATGCATCACCCCACCTCACCTTTCCCGTTAAGCAGCCATAGTGTGTCTTCTAAAGGTGTGACTCTGTTCTGTTTTGTAATTCAGTTCAAGTGTAGCGATTTTGACATTCCCTCTATAAGCGATATCTTAGGATAAGTGTCTTTTTCTGTGTGACTTATTTCACTTAGAATCATCGTACCTAAATCCACTCATCATGCTGCTAACTAGCCTTATGACATTGATTTCATGGCTGAGTGATATTCCATTGTGCCAAGTACCACCATTTCTTTATCCATTTTTCTCTTTCCTGGGATATTGAAGGTGTACCGAAGTGGAGGTTCTTGGAAACAGAGCAGCCGTAAACTTTAGGGTGCCTGTGTCTTGTTGATTTTTAGTTTTCCCAATTTATACGCCCATGAGTGGAAGTGCCCTATGCTCTCTACGCTGTGTTTATTACTTGTTTCAGGACACACCGTACTCTTCTCCAGAGTGCCTGTTGGCAATTTACATCCCGCCCATCAGCGTAGCAAGGCTCCCATGTCTCCATGGCCTGTCCTGCTTTTCTGGTTTTTACTGTTTGTTCAGCATGGCCCTTTTGACCGAGGGCAAGCGAGACATCTTTGTAGCGCTGATTTGCCCTTCCGGCTTGCTTGGTTGGCCAAAAAGGGCGTATGCGTTTTTTCCTGAATATATTCAGGAAAAAACGCATACGCCCTTTTTGGCCAAGGGCATCATTGTCAACGTTTTGCCGCTTTTCATGTGCTTTAAAGGCGAGTCGAATCTACCTCCTGAAATCTGTTTCCTGCAAATCTGCCTTGCTTTCAAATCCTCTTCGTTGCCTTCCCTCAATATATTTGTGGACGAGAGTTCTCATTTATATCTCTGCACGTTTGTGAATTGCAGTGCCCCTGAGCTCCATTTGTCTCCTCGCTTTTTTGGGAGCTGGCCGCAAAAGCGCAGGATTGCTTCAGGCCCTATTTTGGTTTGGGGGGCAGGCTGAGCCTGTGGTTCATTCTTCTTCCTGATGGGAAAATGGAGTGACCTGTGCCTGTCCCAACACCTAGGGCTAGTCTTTCGTTGGTTCCCCGTCTTCCCGTTCATCCTCAGGACAAATTGCAACCTGGACGAAACAGTAGGTTAAAGGTGCTGATTCTCCAAGTAGGGAGATGGTTAGTCAAGCGGCTGGAATCGCGAATCCGAGCACAAGGAGAGGAGAAATGAGGTGCGTTTTAGAAACCTTTCCCGATCTCACGGCATACCATCTTCTGGGTTTCCCATGCATGTTTTGATGTAGGAAGATTCCCTTGTACCTGGAGATTTGAGACCCATGGGGTGGGTACCCCGCGGTATTACTTTAAAGGATCTGCATTTGCTCACCCAACCTCACCAATCCTCTCAGCCCCAAGAGTGTCCAGCCTTATGTCTCATCCAGCTGTGGGTCTAGATATGGTCAATCCAGGTTGCATCAGAGACCCTGAACGGATTTTGTAAGAATTTCTCTCTCTTTCACTGTCTTTGCTTTGTGGGTTTTTTAAAGTAATGTATGTTTAGAATGGGGTTTGGCTGCTTTTCCCTGCTGTGTTTATGCCGCTTTACACCCTCTTGATTCACTTGCAGAGAGATATCGATACATAGGTTTTCAGATTCATACTAGTCGGATATATTCTTGTGCGGTGACTAGGGGGTGTTGAGTCCAGTTCACTGAGCAGGGAGTAGGCCTTGTCTATTACATATTTGGCTTATGGAGCGGTGTCTGAGCTAATTTCAAACCCTTGTTTTATGCATCACCCCACCTCACCTTTCCCGTTAAGCAGCCATAGTGTGTCTTCTAAAGGTGTGACTCTGTTCTGTTTTGTAATTCAGTTCAAGTGTAGCGATTTTGACATTCCCTCTATAAGCGATATCTTAGGATAAGTGTCTTTTTCTGTGTGACTTATTTCACTTAGAATCATCGTACCTAAATCCACTCATCATGCTGCTAACTAGCCTTATGACATTGATTTCATGGCTGAGTGATATTCCATTGTGCCAAGTACCACCATTTCTTTATCCATTTTTCTCTTTCCTGGGATATTGAAGGTGTACCGAAGTGGAGGTTCTTGGAAACAGAGCAGCCGTAAACTTTAGGGTGCCTGTGTCTTGTTGATTTTTAGTTTTCCCAATTTATACGCCCTTGAGTGGAAGTGCCCTATGCTCTCTACGCTGTGTTTATTACTTGTTTCAGGACACACCGTACTCTTCTCCAGAGTGCCTGTTGGCAATTTACATCCCGCCCATCAGCGTAGCAAGGCTCCCATGTCTCCATGGCCTGTCCTGCTTTTCTGGTTTTTACTGTTTGTTCAGCATGGCCCTTTTGACCGAGGGCAAGCGAGACTTCTTTGTAGCGCTGATTTGCCCTTCCGGCTTGCTTGGTTGGCCAAAAAGGGCGTATGCGTTTTTTCCTGAATATATTCAGGAAAAAACGCATACGCCCTTTTTGGCCAAGGGCATCATTGTCAACGTTTTGCCGCTTTTCATGTGCTTTAAAGGCGAGTCGAATCTACCTCCTGAAATCTGTTTCCTGCAAATCTGCCTTGCTTTCAAATCCTCTTCGTTGCCTTCCCTCAATATATTTGTGGACGAGAGTTCTCATTTATAACTCTGCACGTTTGTGAATTGCAGTGCCCCTGAGCTCCATTTGTCTCCTCGCTTTTTTGGGAGCTGGCCGCAAAAGCGCAGGATTGCTTCAGGCCCTATTTTGGTTCTGGGGGGCAGGCTGAGCCTGTGGTTCATTCTTCTTCCTGATGGGAAAATGGAGTGACCTGTGCCTGTCCCAACACCTAGGGCTAGTCTTTCGTTGGTTCCCCGTCTTCCCGTTCATCCTCAGGACAAATTGCAACCTGGACGAAACAGTAGGTTAAAGGTGCTGATTCTCCAAGTAGGGAGATGGTTAGTCAAGCGGCTGGAATGGCGAACCCGAGCACAAGGAGAGGAGAAATGAGGTGCGTTTTAGAAACCTTTCCCGATCTCACGGCATACCATCTTCTGGGATTCCCATGCATGTTTTGATGTAGGAAGATTCCCTTGTACCTGGAGATTTGAGACCCATGGGGTGGGTACCCCGCGGTATTACTTTAAAGGATCTGCATTTGCTCACCCAACCTCACCAATCCTCTCAGCCCCAAGAGTGTCCAGCCTTATGTCTCATCCAGCTGTGGGTCTAGATATGGTCAATCCAGGTTGCATCAGAGACCCTGAACGGATTTTGTAAGAATTTCTCTCTCTTTCACTGTCTTTGCTTTGTGGGTTTTTTAAAGTAATGTATGTTTAGAATGGGGTTTGGCTGCTTTTCCCTGCTGTGTTTATGCCGCTTTACACCCTCTTGATTCACTTGCAGAGAGATATCGATACATTGGTTTTCATATTCATACTAGTCAGATATATTCTTTTGTGGTGACTAGGGGGTGTTGAGTCCAGTTCACTGAGCAGGGAGTAGGCCTTGTCTATTACATATTTGGCTTATGGAGCGGTGTCTGAGCTAATTCCAAACCCTTGTTTTATGCATCACCCCACCTCACCTTTCCCGTTAAGCAGCCATAGTGTGTCTTCTAAAGGTGTGACTCTGTTCTGTTTTGTAATTCAGTTCAAGTGAAGCGATTTTGACATTCCCTCTATAAGCGATATCTTAGGATAAGTGTCTTTTTCTGTGTGACTTATTTCACTTAGAGTCATCGTACCTAAATCCACTCATCATGCTGCTAACTAGCCTTATGACATTGATTTCATGGCTGAGTGATATTCCATTGTGCCAAGTACCACCATTTCTTTATCCATTTTTCTCTTTCCTGGGATATTGAAGGTGTACCGAAGCGGAGGTTCTTGGAAACAGAGCAGCCGTAAACTTTAGGGTGCCTGTGTCTTTTTGATTTTTAGTTTTCCCAATTTATACACCCATGAGTGGAAGTGCCCTATGCTCTCTACGCTGTGTTTATTACTTGTTTCAGGACACACCGTACTCTTCTCCAGAGTGCCTGTTGGCAATTTATATCCCGCCCATCAGCGTAGCAAGGCTCCCATGTCTCCATGGCCTGTCCTGCTTTTCTGGTTTTTACTGTTTGTTCAGCATGGCCCTTTTGACCGAGGGCAAGCGAGACTTCTTTGTAGCGCTGATTTGCCCTTCCGGCTTGCTTGGTTGGCCAAAAAGGGCGTATGCGTTTTTTCCTGAATATATTCAGGAAAAAACGCATACGCCCTTTTTGGCCAAGGGCATCATTGTCAACGTTTTGCCGCTTTTCATGTGCTTTAAAGGCGAGTCGAATCTACCTCCTGAAATCTGTTTCCTGCAAATCTGCCTTGCTTTCAAATCCTCTTCGTTGCCTTCCCTCAATATATTTGTGGACGAGAGTTCTCATTTATAACTCTGCACGTTTGTGAATTGCAGTGCCCCTGAGCTCCATTTGTCTCCTCGCTTTTTTGAGAGCTGGCCGCAAAAGCGCAGGATTGCTTCAGGCCCTATTTTGGTTCTGGGGGGCAGGCTGAGCCTGTGGTTCATTCTTCTTCCTGATGGGAAAATAGAGTGACCTATGCCTGTCCCAACACCTAGGGCTCGTCTCTCGTTGGTTCCGCGTCTTCCCGTTCATCCTCAGGACAAATTGCAACCTGTACAATCAGGAGGTTAAAGGTGCTGATTCTCCAAGTAGGGAGATGGTTAGTCAAGCGGCTGGAATGGCGAACCCGAGCACAAGGAGAGGAGAAATGAGGTGCGTTTTAGAAACCTTTCCCGATCTCATGGCATACCATCTTCTGGGTTTCCCATGCATGTTTTGATGTAGGAAGATTCCCTTGTACCTGGAGATTTGAGACCCATGGGGTGTGTTCCCCGCAGTGTTACTTTAAAGTATCTGCATTTGCTCACCCAACCTCACCAACCCTCTCAGCCCCAAGAGTGTCCAGCCTTATGTCTCATCCAGCTGTGGGTCTTGATATGGTCAATCCAGGTTGCATCATAGACCCTGAACGGATTTTGTAAGAATTTCTCTCTCTTTCACTGTCTTTGTTTTGTGGGTTTTTTAAAGTAATTTATGTTTAGAATCGGGCTTGGCTGCTTTTCCCTGCTGTGTTGATGCTGCTTTACACCCTCTTGATTCACTTGCAGAGAGATATCGATACATACGTTTTCAGATTCGTACTAGTCAGATATATTCTTGTGTGGTGACTAGGGTGTGTTGAGTCCAGTTCACTGAGCAGGGAGTAGGCCTTGTCTATTACATATTTGGCTTATGGAGCGGTCTCTGAGCTAATTTCAAACCCTTGTTTTATGCATCACCCCACCTCACCTTTCCCGTTAAGCAGCCATAGTGTGTCTTCTAAAGGTGTGACTCTGTTCTGTTTTGTAATTCAGTTCAAGTGTAGCGATTTTGACATTCCCTCTATAAGCGATATCTTAGGATAAGTGTCTTTTTCTGTGTGACTTATTTCACTTAGAATCATCGTATCTAAATCCACTCATCATGCTGCTAACTAGCCTTATGACATTGATTTCATGGCTGAGTGATATTCCACTGTGCCAAGTACCACCATTTTTTTATCCATTTTTCTCTTTCCTGGGATATTGAAGGTGTACCGAAGTGGAGGTTCTTGGAAACAGAGCAGCCGTAAACTTTAGGGTGCCTGTGTCTTGTTGATTTTTAGTTTTCCCAATTTATACGCCCATGAGTGGAAGTGCCCTATGCTCTCAACGCTGTGTTTATTACTTGTTTCAGGACACACCGTACTCTTCTCCAGAGTGCCTGTTGGCAATTTACATCCCGCCCATCAGCGTAGCAAGGCTTCCATGTCTCCATGGCCTTTCCTGCTTTTCTGGTTTTTACACTTTGTTCAGCATGGCCCTTTTGACCGAGGGCAAGCGAGACTTCTTTGTAGCGCTGATTTGCCCTTCCGGCTTGCTTGGTTGGCCAAAAAGGGCGTATGCGTTTTTTCCTGAATATATTCAGGAAAAAACGCATACGCCCTTTTTGGCCAAGGGCATCATTGTCAACGTTTTGCCGCTTTTCATGTGCTTTAAAGGCGAGTCGAATCTACCTCCTGAAATCTGTTTCCTGCAAATCTGCCTTGCTTTCAAATCCTCTTCGTTGCCTTCCCTCAATATATTTGTGGACGAGAGTTCTCATTTATAACTCTGCACGTTTGTGAATTGCAGTGCCCCTGAGCTCCATTTGTCTCCTCGCTTTTTTGGGAGCTGGCCGCAAAACCGCAGGATTGCTTCAGGCCCTATTTTGGTTCTGGGGGGCAGGCTGAGCCTGTGGTTCATTCTTCTTCCTGATGGGAAAATGGAGTGACCTGTGCCTGTCCCAACACCTAGGGCTAGTCTTTCGTTGGTTCCCCGTCTTCCCGTTCATCCTCAGGACAAATTGCAACCTGGACGAAACAGTAGGTTAAAGGTGCTGATTCTCCAAGTAGGGAGATGGTTAGTCAAGCGGCTGGAATGGCGAACCCGAGCACAAGGAGAGGAGAAATGAGGTGCGTTTTAGAAACATTTCCCGATCTCACGGCATACCATCTTCTGGGTTTCCCATGCATGTTTTGATGTAGGAAGATGCCCTTGTACCTGGAGATTTGAGACCCATGGGGTGGGTACCCCGCGGTATTACTTTAAAGTATCTGCATTTGCTCACCCAACCTCACCAATCCTCTCAGCCCCAAGAGTGTCCAGCCTTATGTCTCATCCAGCTGTGGGTCTAGATATGGTCAATCCAGGTTGCATCAGAGACCCTGAACGGATTTTGTAAGAATTTCTCTCTCTTTCACTGTCTTTGCTTTGTGGGTTTTTTAAAGTAATGTATGTTTAGAATGGGGTTTGGCTGCTTTTCCCTGCTGTGTTTATGCCGCTTTACACCCTCTTGATTCACTTGCAGAGAGATATCGATACATAGGTTTTCAGATTCATACTAGTCAGATATATTCTTGTGCGGTGACTAGGGGGTGTTGAGTCCAGTTCACTGAGCAGGGAGTAGGCCTTGTCTATTACATATTTGGCTTATGGAGCGGTGTCTGAGCTAATTCCAAACCCTTGTTTTATGCATCACCCCACCTCACCTTTCCCGTTAAGCAGCCATAGTGTGTCTTCTAAAGGTGTGACTCTGTTCTGTTTTGTAATTCAGTTCAAGTGTAGCGATTTTGACATTCCCTCTATAAGCGATATCTTAGGATAAGTGTCTTTTTCTGTGTGACTTATTTCACTTAGAGTCATCGTACCTAAATCCACTCATCATGCTGCTAACTAGCCTTATGACATTGATTTCATGGCTGAGTGATATTCCATTGTGCCAAGTACCACCATTTCTTTATCCATTTTTCTCTTTCCTGGGATATTGAAGGTGTACCGAAGTGGAGGTTCTTGGAAACAGAGCAGCCGTAAACATTAGGGTGCCTGTGTCTTGTTGATTTTTAGTTTTCCCAATTTATACGCCCTTGAGTGGAAGTGCCCTATGCTCTCTACGCTGTGTTTATTACTTGTTTCAGGACACACCGTACTCTTCTCCAGAGTGCCTGTTGGCAATTTACATCCCGCCCATCAGCGTAGCAAGGCTCCCATGTCTCCATGGCCTGCCCTGCTTTTCTGGTTTTTACTGTTTGTTCAGCATGGCCCTTTTGACCGAGGGCAAGCGAGACATCTTTGTAGCGCTGATTTGCCCTTCCGGCTTGCTTGGTTGGCCAAAAAGGGCGTATGCGTTTTTTCCTGAATATATTCAGGAAAAAACGCATACGCCCTTTTTGCCAAGGGCATCATTGTCAACGTTTTGCCGCTTTTCATGTGCTTTAAAGGCGAGTCGAATCTACCTCCTGAAATCTGTTTCCTGCAAATCTGCCTTGCTTTCAAATCCTCTTCGTTGCCTTCCCTCAATATATTTGTGGACGAGAGTTCTCATTTATAACTCTGCACGTTTGTGAATTGCAGTGCCCCTGAGCTCCATTTGTCTCCTCGCTTTTTTGGGAGCTGGCCGCAAAAGCGCAGGATTGCTTCAGGCCCTATTTTGGTTCTGGGGGGCAGGCTGAGCCTGTGGTTCATTCTTCTTCCTGATGGGAAAATGGAGTGACCTGTGCCTGTCCCAACACCTAGGGCTAGTCTTTCGTTGGTTCCCCGTCTTCCCGTTCATCCTCAGGACAAATTGCAACCTGGACGAAACAGTAGGTTAAAGGTGCTGATTCTCCAAGTAGGGAGATGGTTAGTCAAGCGGCTGGAATGGCGAACCCGAGCACACGGAGAGGAGAAATGAGGTGCGTTTTAGAAACCTTTCCCGATCTCACGGCATACCATCTTCTGGGTTTCCCAAGCATGTTTTGATGTAGGAAGATTCCCTTGTACCTGGAGATTTGAGACCCATGGGGTGGGTACCCCGCGGTATTACTTTAAAGGATCTGCATTTGCTCACCCAACCTCACCAATCCTCTCAGCCCCAAGAGTGTCCAGCCTTATGTCTCATCCAGCTGTGGGTCTAGATATGGTCAATCCAGGTTGCATCAGAGACCCTGAACGGATATTGTAAGAATTTCTCTCTCTTTCACTGTCTTTGCTTTGTGGGTTTTTTAAAGTAATGTATGTTTAGAATGGGGTTTGGCTGCTTTTCCCTGCTGTGTTTATGCCGCTTTACACCCTCTTGATTCACTTGCAGAGAGATATCGATACATAGGTTTTCAGATTCATACTAGTCAGATATATTCTTGTGCGGTGACTAGGGGGTGTTGAGTCCAGTTCACTGAACAGGGAGTAGGCCTTGTCTATTACATATTTGGCTTATGGAGCGGTGTCTGAGCTAATTTCAAACCCTTGTTTTATGCATCACCCCACCTCACCTTTCCCGTTAAGCAGCCATAGTGTGTCTTCTAAAGGTGTGACTCTGTTCTGTTTTGTAATTCAGTTCAAGTGTAGCGATTTTGACATTCCCTCTATAAGCGATATCTTAGGATAAGTGTCTTTTTCTGTGTGACTTATTTCACTTAGAATCATCGTACCTAAATCCACTCATCATGCTGCTAACTAGCCTTATGACATTGATTTCATGGCTGAGTGATATTCCATTGTGCCAAGTACCACCATTTCTTTATCCATTTTTCTCTTTCCTGGGATATTGAAGGTGTATCGAAGTGGAGGTTCTTGGAAACAGAGCAGCCGTAAACTTTAGGGTGCCTGTGTCTTGTTGATTTTTAGTTTTCCCAATTTATACGCCCTTGAGTGGAAGTGCCCTATGCTCTCTACGCTGTGTTTATTACTTGTTTCAGGACACACCGTACTCTTCTCCAGAGTGCCTGTTGGCAATTTACATCCCGCCCATCAGCGTAGCAAGGCTCCCATGTCTCCATGGCCTGTCCTGCTTTTCTGGTTTTTACTGTTTGTTCAGCATGACCCTTTTGACCGAGGGCAAGCGAGACTTCTTTGTAGCGCTGATTTGCCCTTCCGGCTTGCTTGGTTGGCCAAAAAGGGCGTATGCGTTTTTTCCTGAATATATTCAGGAAAAAACGCATACGCCCTTTTTGGCCAAGGGCATCATTGTCAACGTTTTGCCGCTTTTCATGTGCTTTAAAGGCGAGTCGAATCTACCTCCTGAAATCTGTTTCCTGCAAATCTGCCTTGCTTTCAAATCCTCTTCGTTGCCTTCCCTCAATATATTTGTGGACGAGAGTTCTCATTTATAACTCTGCACGTTTGTGAATTGCAGTGCCCCTGAGCTCCATTTGTCTCCTCGCTTTTTTGGGAGCTGGCCGCAAAAGCGCAGGATTGCTTCAGGCCCTATTTTGGTTCTGGGGGGCAGGCTGAGCCTGTGGTTCATTCTTCTTCCTGATGGGAAAATGGAGTGACCTATGCCTGTCCCAACACCTAGGGCTCGTCTCTCGTTGGTTCCGCGTCTTCCCGTTCATCCTCAGGACAAATTGCAACCTGTACAATCAGGAGGTTAAAGGTGCTGATTCTCCAAGTAGGGAGATGGTTAGTCAAGCAGCTGGAATGGCGAATCCGAGCACAAGGAGAGGAGAAATGAGGTGCGTTTTAGAAACCTTTCCCGATCTCACGGCATACCATCTTCTGGGTTTCCCATGCATGTTTTGATGTAGGAAGATTCCCTTGTACCTGGAGATTTGAGACCCATGGGGTGGGTACCCCGCGGTATTACTTTAAAGTATCTGCATTTGCTCACCCAACCTCACCAATCCTCTCAGCCCCAAGAGTGTCCAGCCTTATGTCTCATCCAGCTGTGGGTCTAGATATGGTCAATCCAGGTTGCATCAGAGACCCTGAACGGATTTTGTAAGAATTTCTCTCTCTTTCACTGTCTTTGCTTTGTGGGATTTTAAAGTAATGTATGTTTAGAATGGGGTTTGGCTGCTTTTCCCTGCTGTGTTTATGCCGCTTTACACCCTCTTGATTCACTTGCAGAGAGATATCGATACATAGGTTTTCAGATTCATACTAGTCAGATATATTCTTGTGCGGTGACTAGGGGGTGTTGAGTCCAGTTCACTGAGCAGGGAGTAGGCCTTGTCTATTACATATTTGGCTTATGGAGCGGTGTCTGAGCTAATTTCAAACCCTTGTTTTATGCATCACCCCACCTCACCTTTCCCGTTAAGCAGCCATAGTGTGTCTTCTAAAGGTGTGACTCTGTTCTGTTTTGTAATTCAGTTCAAGTGTAGCGATTTTGACATTCCCTCTATAAGCGATATCTTAGGATAAGTGTCTTTTTCTGTGTGACTTATTTCACTTAGAATCATCGTACCTAAATCCACTCATCATGCTGCTAACTAGCCTTATGACATTGATTTCATGGCTGAGTGATATTCCATTGTGCCAAGTACCACCATTTCTTTATCCATTTTTCTCTTTCCTGGGATATTGAAGGTGTACCGAAGTGGAGGTTCTTGGAAACAGAGCAGCCGTAAACTTTAGGGTGCCTGTGTCTTGTTGATTTTTAGTTTTCCCAATTTATACGCCCTTGAGTGGAAGTGCCCTATGCTCTCTACGCTGTGTTTATTACTTGTTTCAGGACACACCGTACTCTTCTCCAGAGTGCCTGTTGGCAATTTACATCCCGCCCATCAGCGTAGCAAGGCTCCCATGTCTCCATGGCCTGTCCTGCTTTTCTGGTTTTTACAGTTTGTTCAGCATGGCCCTTTTGACCGAGGGCAAGCGAGACTTCTTTGTAGCGCTGATTTGCCCTTCCGGCTTGCTTGGTTGGCCAAAAAGGGCGTATGCGTTTTTTCCTGAATATATTCAGGAAAAAACGCATACGCCCTTTTTGGCCAAGGGCATCATTGTCAACGTTTTGCCGCTTTTCATGTGCTTTAAAGGCGAGTCGAATCTACCTCCTGAAATCTGTTTCCTGCAAATCTGCCTTGCTTTCAAATCCTCTTCGTTGCCTTCCCTCAATATATTTGTGGACGAGAGTTCTCATTTATAACTCTGCACGTTTGTGAATTGCAGTGCCCCTGAGCTCCATTTGTCTCCTCGCTTTTTTGGGAGCTGGCCGCAAAAGCGCAGGATTGCTTCAGGCCCTATTTTGGTTCTGGGGGGCAGGCTGAGCCTGTGGTTCATTCTTCTTCCTGATGGGAAAATGGAGTGACCTATGCCTGTCCCAACACCTAGGGCTCGTCTCTCGTGGCTTCCGCGTCTTCCCGTTCATCCTCAGGACAAATTGCAACCTGTACAATCAGGAGGTTAAAGGTGCTGATTCTCCAAGTAGGGAGATGGTTAGTCAAGGGGCTGGAATGGCGAACCCGAGCACAAGGAGAGGAGAAATGAGGTGCGTTTTAGAAACCTTTCCCGATCTCATGGCATACCATCTTCTGGGTTTCCCATGCATGTTTTGATGTAGGAAGATTCCCTTGTACCTGGAGATTTGAGACCCATGGTGTGTGTTCCCCGCAGTGTTACTTTAAAGTATCTGCATTTGCTCACCCAACCTCACCAACCCTCTCAGCCCCAAGAGTGTCCAGCCTTATGTCTCATCCAGCTGTGGGTCTTGATATGGTCAATCCAGGTTGCATCATAGACCCTGAACGGATTTTGTAAGAATTTCTCTCTCTTTCACTGTCTTTGTTTTGTGGGTTTTTTAAAGTAATGTATGTTTAGAATGGGGTTTGGCTGCTTTTCTCTGCTGTGTTTATGCCGCTTTACACCCTCTTGATTCACTTGCAGAGAGATATCGATACATAGGTTTTCAGATTCATACTAGTCAGATATATTCTTGTGCGGTGACTAGGGGGTGTTGAGTCCAGTTCACTGAGCAGGGAGTAGGCCTTGTCTATTACATATTTGGCTTATGGAGCGGTGTCTGAGCTAATTCCAAACCCTTGTTTTATGCATCACCCCACCTCACCTTTCCCGTTAAGCAGCCATAGTGTGTCTTCTAAAGGTGTGACTCTGTTCTGTTTTGTAATTCAGTTCAAGTGTAGCGATTTTGACATTCCCTCTATAAGCGATATCTTAGGATAAGTGTCTTTTTCTGTGTGACTTATTTCACTTAGAGTCATCGTACCTAAATCCACTCATCATGCTGCGAACTAGCCTTATGACATTGATTTCATGGCTGAGTGATATTCCATTGTTCCAAGTACCACCATTTCTTTATCCATTTTTCTCTTTCCTGGGATATTGAAGGTGTACCGAAGTGGAGGTTCTTGGAAACAGAGCAGCCGTAAACTTTAGGGTGCCTGTGTCTTGTTGATTTTTAGTTTTCCCAATTTATACGCCCATGAGTGGAAGTGCCCTATGCTCTCAACGCTGTGTTTATTACTTGTTTCAGGACACACCGTACTCTTGTCCAGAGTGCCTGTTGGCAATTTACATCCCGCCCATCAGCGTAGCAAGGCTTCCATGTCTCCATGGCCTGTCCTGCTTTTCTGGTTTTTACACTTTGTTCAGCATGGCCCTTTTGACCGAGGGCAAGCGAGACTTCTTTGTAGCGCTGATTTGCCCTTCCGGCTTGCTTGGTTGGCCAAAAAGGGCGTATGCGTTTTTTCCTGAATATATTCAGGAAAAAACGCATACGCCCTTTTTGGCCAAGGGCATCATTGTCAACGTTTTGCCGCTTTTCATGTGCTTTAAAGGCGAGTCGAATCTACCTCCTGAAATCTGTTTCCTGCAAATCTGCCTTGCTTTCAAATCCTCTTCGTTGCCTTCCCTCAATATATTTGTGGACGAGAGTTCTCATTTATAACTCTGCACGTTTGTGAATTGCAGTGCCCCTGAGCTCCATTTGTCTCCTCGCTTTTTTGGGAAGGCCGCAAAAGCGCAGGATTGCTTCAGGCCCTATTTTGGTTCTGGGGGGCAGGCTGAGCCTGTGGTTCATTCTTCTTCCTGATGGGAAAATGGAGTGACCTGTGCCTGTCCCAACACCTAGGGCTAGTCTTTCGTTGGTTCCCCGTCTTCCCGTTCATCCTCAGGACAAATTGCAACCTGGACGAAACAGTAGGTTAAAGGTGCTGATTCTCCAAGTAGGGAGATGGTTAGTCAAGCGGCTGGAATGGCGAACCCGAGCACAAGGAGAGGAGAAATGAGGTGCGTTTTAGAAACATTTCCCGATCTCACGGCATACCATCTTCTGGGTTTCCCATGCATGTTTTGATGTAGGAAGATGCCCTTGTACCTGGAGATTTGAGACCCATGGGGTGGGTACCCCGCGGTATTACTTTAAAGTATCTGCATTTGCTCACCCAACCTCACCAATCCTCTCAGCCCCAAGAGTGTCCAGCCTTATGTCTCATCCAGCTGTGGGTCTAGATATGGTCAATCCAGGTTGCATCAGAGACCCTGAACGGATTTTGTAAGAATTTCTCTCTCTTTCACTGTCTTTGCTTTGTGGGTTTTTTAAAGTAATGTATGTTTAGAATGGGGTTTGGCTGCTTTTCCCTGCTGTGTTTATGCCGCTTTACACCCTCTTGATTCACTTGCAGAGAGATATCGATACATAGGTTTTCAGATTCATACTAGTCAGATATATTCTTGTGCGGTGACTAGGGGGTGTTGAGTCCAGTTCACTGAGCAGGGAGTAGGCCTTGTCTATTACATATTTGGCTTATGGAGCGGTGTCTGAGCTAATTCCAAACCCTTGTTTTATGCATCACCCCACCTCACCTTTCCCGTTAAGCAGCCATAGTGTGTCTTCTAAAGGTGTGACTCTGTTCTGTTTTGTAATTCAGTTCAAGTGTAGCGATTTTGACATTCCCTCTATAAGCGATATCTTAGGATAAGTGTCTTTTTCTGTGTGACTTATTTCACTTAGAGTCATCGTACCTAAATCCACTCATCATGCTGCTAACTAGCCTTATGACATTGATTTCATGGCTGAGTGATATTCCATTGTGCCAAGTACCACCATTTCTTTATCCATTTTTCTCTTTCCTGGGATATTGAAGGTGTACCGAAGTGGAGGTTCTTGGAAACAGAGCAGCCGTAAACTTTAGGGTGCCTGTGTCTTGTTGATTTTTAGTTTTCCCAATTTATACGCCCATGAGTGGAAGTGCCCTATGCTCTCTACGCTGTGTTTATTACTTGTTTCAGGACACACCGTACTCTTCTCCAGAGTGCCTGTTGGCAATTTACATCCCGCCCATCAGCGTAGCAAGGCTCCCATGTCTCCATGGCCTGTCCTGCTTTTCTGGTTTTTACTGTTTGTTCAGCATGGCCCTTTTGACCGAGGGCAAGCGAGACTTCTTTGTAGCGCTGATTTGCCCTTCCGGCTTGCTTGGTTGGCCAAAAAGGGCGTATGCGTTTTTTCCTGAATATATTCAGGAAAAAACGCATACGCCCTTTTTGGCCAAGGGCATCATTGTCAACGTTTTGCCGCTTTTCATGTGCTTTAAAGGCGAGTCGAATCTACCTCCTGAAATCTGTTTCCTGCAAATCTGCCTTGCTTTCAAATCCTCTTCGTTGCCTTCCCTCAATATATTTGTGGACGAGAGTTCTCATTTATAACTCTGCACGTTTGTGAATTGCAGTGCCCCTGAGCTCCATTTGTCTCCTCGCTTTTTTGGGAGCTGGCCGCAAAAGCGCAGGATTGCTTCAGGCCCTATTTTGGTTCTGGGGGGCAGGCTGAGCCTGTGGTTCATTCTTCTTCCTGATGGGAAAATGGAGTGACCTGTGCCTGTCCCAACACCTAGGGCTAGTCTTTCGTTGGTTCCCCGTCTTCCCGTTCATCCTCAGGACAAATTGCAACCTGGACGAAACAGTAGGTTAAAGGTGCTGATTCTCCAAGTAGGGAGATGGTTAGTCAAGCAGCTGGAATGGCGAATCCGAGCACAAGGAGAGGAGAAATGAGGTGCGTTTTAGAAACCTTTCCCGATCTCACGGCATACCATCTTCTGGGTTTCCCATGCATGTTTTGATGTAGGAAGATTCCCTTGTACCTGGAGATTTGAGACCCATGGGGTGGGTACCCCGCGGTATTACTTTAAAGTATCTGCATTTGCTCACCCAACCTCACCAATCCTCTCAGCCCCAAGAGTGTCCAGCCTTATGTCTCATCCAGCTGTGGGTCTAGATATGGTCAATCCAGGTTGCATCAGAGACCCTGAACGGATTTTGTAAGAATTTCTCTCTCTTTCACTGTCTTTGCTTTGTGGGATTTTAAAGTAATGTATGTTTAGAATGGGGTTTGGCTGCTTTTCCCTGCTGTGTTTATGCCGCTTTACACCCTCTTGATTCACTTGCAGAGAGATATCGATACATAGGTTTTCAGATTCATACTAGTCAGATATATTCTTGTGCGGTGACTAGGGGGTGTTGAGTCCAGTTCACTGAGCAGGGAGTAGGCCTTGTCTATTACATATTTGGCTTATGGAGCGGTGTCTGAGCTAATTTCAAACCCTTGTTTTATGCATCACCCCACCTCACCTTTCCCGTTAAGCAGCCATAGTGTGTCTTCTAAAGGTGTGACTCTGTTCTGTTTTGTAATTCAGTTCAAGTGTAGCGATTTTGACATTCCCTCTATAAGCGATATCTTAGGATAAGTGTCTTTTTCTGTGTGACTTATTTCACTTAGAATCATCGTACCTAAATCCACTCATCATGCTGCTAACTAGCCTTATGACATTGATTTCATGGCTGAGTGATATTCCATTGTGCCAAGTACCACCATTTCTTTATCCATTTTTCTCTTTCCTGGGATATTGAAGGTGTACCGAAGTGGAGGTTCTTGGAAACAGAGCAGCCGTAAACTTTAGGGTGCCTGTGTCTTGTTGATTTTTAGTTTTCCCAATTTATACGCCCTTGAGTGGAAGTGCCCTATGCTCTCTACGCTGTGTTTATTACTTGTTTCAGGACACACCGTACTCTTCTCCAGAGTGCCTGTTGGCAATTTACATCCCGCCCATCAGCGTAGCAAGGCTCCCATGTCTCCATGGCCTGTCCTGCTTTTCTGGTTTTTACAGTTTGTTCAGCATGGCCCTTTTGACCGAGGCAAGCGAGACTTCTTTGTAGCGCTGATTTGCCCTTCCGGCTTGCTTGGTTGGCCAAAAAGGGCGTATGCGTTTTTTCCTGAATATATTCAGGAAAAAACGCATACGCCCTTTTTGGCCAAGGGCATCATTGTCAACGTTTTGCCGCTTTTCATGTGCTTTAAAGGCGAGTCGAATCTACCTCCTGAAATCTGTTTCCTGCAAATCTGCCTTGCTTTCAAATCCTCTTCGTTGCCTTCCCTCAATATATTTGTGGACGAGAGTTCTCATTTATAACTCTGCACGTTTGTGAATTGCAGTGCCCCTGAGCTCCATTTGTCTCCTCGCTTTTTTGGGAGCTGGCCGCAAAAGCGCAGGATTGCTTCAGGCCCTATTTTGGTTCTGGGGGGCAGGCTGAGCCTGTGGTTCATTCTTCTTCCTGATGGGAAAATGGAGTGACCTATGCCTGTCCCAACACCTAGGGCTCGTCTCTCGTGGCTTCCGCGTCTTCCCGTTCATCCTCAGGACAAATTGCAACCTGTACAATCAGGAGGTTAAAGGTGCTGATTCTCCAAGTAGGGAGATGGTTAGTCAAGGGGCTGGAATGGCGAACCCGAGCACAAGGAGAGGAGAAATGAGGTGCGTTTTAGAAACCTTTCCCGATCTCATGGCATACCATCTTCTGGGTTTCCCATGCATGTTTTGATGTAGGAAGATTCCCTTGTACCTGGAGATTTGAGACCCATGGTGTGTGTTCCCCGCAGTGTTACTTTAAAGTATCTGCATTTGCTCACCCAACCTCACCAACCCTCTCAGCCCCAAGAGTGTCCAGCCTTATGTCTCATCCAGCTGTGGGTCTTGATATGGTCAATCCAGGTTGCATCATAGACCCTGAACGGATTTTGTAAGAATTTCTCTCTCTTTCACTGTCTTTGTTTTGTGGGTTTTTTAAAGTAATGTATGTTTAGAATGGGGTTTGGCTGCTTTTCTCTGCTGTGTTTATGCCGCTTTACACCCTCTTGATTCACTTGCAGAGAGATATCGATACATAGGTTTTCAGATTCATACTAGTCAGATATATTCTTGTGCGGTGACTAGGGGGTGTTGAGTCCAGTTCACTGAGCAGGGAGTAGGCCTTGTCTATTACATATTTGGCTTATGGAGCGGTGTCTGAGCTAATTCCAAACCCTTGTTTTATGCATCACCCCACCTCACCTTTCCCGTTAAGCAGCCATAGTGTGTCTTCTAAAGGTGTGACTCTGTTCTGTTTTGTAATTCAGTTCAAGTGTAGCGATTTTGACATTCCCTCTATAAGCGATATCTTAGGATAAGTGTCTTTTTCTGTGTGACTTATTTCACTTAGAGTCATCGTACCTAAATCCACTCATCATGCTGCGAACTAGCCTTATGACATTGATTTCATGGCTGAGTGATATTCCATTGTTCCAAGTACCACCATTTCTTTATCCATTTTTCTCTTTCCTGGGATATTGAAGGTGTACCGAAGCGGAGGTTCTTGGAAACAGAGCAGCCGTAAACTTTAGGGTGCCTGTGTCTTGTTGATTTTTAGTTTTCCCAATTTAGACGCCCATGAGTGGAAGTGCCCTATGCTCTCTACGCTGTGTTTATTACTTGTTTCAGGACACACCGTACTCTTCTCCAGAGTGCCTGTTGGCAATTTATATCCCGCCCATCAGCGTAGCAAAGCTCCCATGTCTCCATGGCCTGTCCTGCTTTTCTGGTTTTTACTGTTTGTTCAGCATGGCCCTTTTGACCGAGGGCAAGCGAGACTTCTTTGTAGCGCTGATTTGCCCTTCCGGCTTGCTTGGTTGGCCAAAAAGGGCGTATGCGTTTTTTCCTGAATATATTCAGGAAAAAACGCATACGCCCTTTTTGGCCAAGGGCATCATTGTCAACGTTTTGCCGCTTTTCATGTGCTTTAAAGGCGAGTCGAATCTACCTCCTGAAATCTGTTTCCTGCAAATCTGCCTTGCTTTCAAATCCTCTTCGTTGCCTTCCCTCAATATATTTGTGGACGAGAGTTCTCATTTATAACTCTGCACGTTTGTGAATTGCAGTGCCCCTGAGCTCCATTTGTCTCCTCGCTTTTTTGGGAGCTGGCCGCAAAAGCGCAGGATTGCTTCAGGCCCTATTTTGGTTCTGGGGGGCAGGCTGAGCCTGTGGTTCATTCTTCTTCCTGATGGGAAAATGGAGTGACCTATGCCTGTCCCAACACCTAGGGCTCGTCTCTCGTTGGTTCCGCGTCTTCCCGTTCATCCTCAGGACAAATTGCAACCTGTACAATCAGGAGGTTAAGGTGCTGATTCTCCAAGTAGGGAGATGGTTAGTCAAGCGGCTGGAATGGCGAACCCGAGCACAAGGAGAGGAGAAATGAGGTGCGTTTTAGAAACCTTTCCCGATCTCATGGCATACCATCTTCTGGGTTTCCCATGCATGTTTTGATGTAGGAAGATTCCCTTGTACCTGGAGATTTGAGACCCATGGGGTGTGTTCCCCGCAGTGTTACTTTAAAGTATCTACATTTGCTCACCCAACCTCACCAACCCTCTCAGCCCCAAGAATGTCCAGGCTTATGTCTCATCCAGCTGTGGGTCTTGATATGGTCAATCCAGGTTGCATCATAGACCCTGAACGGATTTTGTAAGAATTTCTCTCTCTTTCACTGTCTTTGTTTTGTGGGTTTTTTAAAGTAATTTATGTTTAGAATCGGGCTTGGCTGCTTTTCCCTGCTGTGTTCATGCCGCTTTACACCCTCTTGATTCACTTGCAGAGAGATATCGATACATAGGTTTTCAGATTCATACTAGTCAGATATATTCTTGTGCGGTGACTAGGGGGTGTTGAGTCCACTTCACTGAGCAGGGAGTAGGCCTTGTCTATTACATATTTGGCTTATGGAGCGGTGTCTGAGCTAATTCCAAACCCTTGTTTTATGCATCACCCCACCTCACCTTTCCCGTTAAGCAGCCATAGTGTGTCTTCTAAAGGTGTGACTCTGTTCTGTTTTGTAATTCAGTTCAAGTGTAGCGATTTTGACATTCCCTCTATAAGCGATATCTTAGGATAAGTGTCTTTTTCTGTGTGACTTATTTCACTTAGAGTCATCGTACCTAAATCCACTCATCATGCTGCTAACTAGCCTTATGACATTGATTTCATGGCTGAGTGATATTCCATTGTGCGAAGTACCACCATTTCTTTATCCATTTTTCTCTTTCCTGGGATATTGAAGGTGTACCGAAGTGGAGGTTCTTGGAAACAGAGCAGCCGTAAACTTTAGGGTGCCTGTGTCTTGTTGATTTTTAGTTTTCCCAATTTATACGCCCTTGAGTGGAAGTGCCCTATGCTCTCTACGCTGTGTTTATTACTTGTTTCAGGACACACCGTACTCTCCTCCAGAGTGCCTGTTGGCAATTTACATCCCGCCCATCAGCGTAGCAAGGCTCCCATGTCTCCATGGCCTGTCCTGCTTTTCTGGTTTTTACACTTTGTTCAGCATGGCCCTTTTGACTGAGGGCAAGCGAGACTTCTTTGTAGCACTGATTTGCCCTTCCGGCTTGCTTGGTTGGCCAAAAAGGGCGTATGCGTTTTTTCCTGAATATATTCAGGAAAAAACGCATACGCCCTTTTTGGCCAAGGGCATCATTGTCAACGTTTTGCCGCTTTTCATGTGCTTTAAAGGCGAGTCGAATCTACCTCCTGAAATCTGTTTCCTGCAAATCTGCCTTGCTTTCAAATCCTCTTCGTTGCCTTCCCTCAATATATTTGTGGACGAGAGTTCTCATTTATAACTCTGCACGTTTGTGAATTGCAGTGCCCCTGAGCTCCATTTGTCTCCTCGCTTTTTTGGGAGCTGGCCGCAAAAGCGCAGGATTGCTTCAGGCCCTATTTTGGTTCTGGGGGGCAGGCTGAGCCTGTGGTTCATTCTTCTTCCTGATGGGAAAATGGAGTGACCTATGCCTGTCCCAACACCTAGGGCTCGTCTCTCGTTGGTTCCGCGTCTTCCCGTTCATCCTCAGGACAAATTGCAACCTGTACAATCAGGAGGTTAAAGGTGCTGATTCTCCAAGTAGGGAGATGGTTAGTCAAGCGGCTGGAATGGCGAACCCGAGCACCAGGAGAGGAGAAATGAGGTGCGTTTTAGAAACCTTTCCCGATCTCATGGCATACCATCTTCTGGGTTTCCCATGCATGTTTTGATGTAGGAAGATTCCCTTGTACCTGGAGATTTGAGACCCATGGGGTGTGTTCCCCGCAGTGTTACTTTAAAGTATCTGCATTTGCTCACCCAACCTCACCAACCCTCTCAGCCCCAAGAATGTCCAGCCTTATGTCTCATCCAGCTGTGGGTCTTGATATGGTCAATCCAGGTTGCATCATAGACCCTGAACGGATTTTGTAAGAATTTCTCTCTCTTTCACTGTCTTTGTTTTGTGGGTTTTTTAAAGTAATTTATGTTTAGAATCGGGCTTGGCTGCTTTTCCCTGCTGTGTTGATGCCGCTTTACACCCTCTTGATTCACTTGCAGAGAGATATCGATACATAGGTTTTCAGATTCTTACTAGTCAGATATATTCTTGTGTGTTGACTAGGGTGTGTTGAGTCCAGTTCACTGAGCAGGGAGTAGGCCTTGTCTATTACATATTTGGCTTATGGAGCAGTGTCTGAGCTAATTCCAAACCCTTGTTTTATGCATCACCCCACCTCACCTTTCCCGTTAAGCAGCCATAGTGTGTCTTCTAAAGGTGTGACTCTGTTCTGTTTTGTAATTCAGTTCAAGTGTAGCGATTTTGACATTCCCTCTATAAGCGATATCTTAGGATAAGTGTCTTTTTCTGTGTGACTTATTTCACTTAGAATCATCGTATCTAAATCCACTCATCATGCTGCTAACTTGCCTTATGACATTGATTTCATGGCTGAGTGATATTCCACTGTGCCAAGTACCACCATTTCTTTATCCATTTTTCTCTTTCCTGGGATATTGAAGGTGTACCGAAGTGGAGGTTCTTGGAAACAGAGCAGCCGTAAACTTTAGGGTGCCTGTGTCTTGTTGATTTTTAGTTTTCCCAATTTATACGCCCATGAGTGGAAGTGCCCTATGCTCTCAACGCTGTGTTTATTACTTGTTTCAGGACACACCGTACTCTTCTCCAGAGTGCCTGTTGGCAATTTACATCCCGCCCATCAGCGTAGCAAGGCTTCCATGTCTCCATGGCCTCTCCTGCTTTTCTGGTTTTTACACTTTGTTCAGCATGGCCCTTTTGACCGAGGGCAAGCGAGACTTCTTTGTAGCGCTGATTTGCCCTTCCGGCTTGCTTGGTTGGCCAAAAAGGGCGTATGCGTTTTTTCCTGAATATATTCAGGAAAAAACGCATACGCCCTTTTTGGCCAAGGGCATCATTGTCAACGTTTTGCCGCTTTTCATGTGCTTTAAAGGCGAGTCGCATCTACCTCCTGAAATCTGTTTCCTGCAAATCTGCCTTGCTTTCAAATCCTCTTCGTTGCCTTCCCTCAATATATTTGTGGACGAGAGTTCTCATTTATAACTCTGCACGTTTGTGAATTGCAGTGCCCCTGAGCTCCATTTGTCTCCTCGCTTTTTTGGGAGCTGGCCGCAAAAGCGCAGGATTGCTTCAGGCCCTATTTTGGTTCTGGGGGGCAGGCTGAGCCTGTGGTTCATTCTTCTTCCTGATGGGAAAATGGAGTGACCTGTGCCTGTCCCAACACCTAGGGCTAGTCTTTCGTTGGTTCCCCGTCTTCCCGTTCATCCTCAGGACAAATTGCAACCTGGACGAAACAGTAGGTTAAAGGTGCTGATTCTCCAAGTAGGGAGATGGTTAGTCAAGCAGCCGGAATGGCGAACCCGAGCACAAGGAGAGGAGAAATGAGGTGCGTTTTAGAAACCTTTCCCGATCTCACGGCATACCATCTTCTGGGTTTCCCATGCATGTTTTGATGTAGGAAGATTCCCTTGTACCTGGAGATTTGAGACCCATGGGGTGGGTACCAAGCGGTATTACTTTAAAGTATCTGCATTTGCTCACCCAACCTCACCAATCCTCTCAGCCCCAAGAGTGTCCAGCCTTATGTCTCATCCAGCTGTGGGTCTAGATATGGTCAATCCAGGTTGCATCAGAGACCCTGAACGGATTTTGTAAGAATTTCTCTCTCTTTCACTGTCTTTGCTTTGTGGGTTTTTTAAAGTAATGTATGTTTAGAATGGGGTTTGGCTGCTTTTCCCTGCTGTGTTTATGCCGCTTTACACCCTCTTGATTCACTTGCAGAGAGATATCGATACATAGGTTTTCAGATTCATACTAGTCAGATATATTCTTGTGCGGTGACTAGGGGGTGTTGAGTCCAGTTCACTGAGCAGGGAGTAGGCCTTGTCTATTACATATTTGGCTTATGGAGCGGTGTCTGAGCTAATTCCAAACCCTTGTTTTATGCATCACCCCACCTCACCTTTCCCGTTAAGCAGCCATAGTGTGTCTTCTAAAGGTGTGACTCTGTTCTGTTTTGTAATTCAGTTCAAGTGTAGCGATTTTGACATTCCCTCTATAAGCGATATCTTAGGATAAGTGTCTTTTTCTGTGTGACTTATTTCACTTAGAGTCATCGTACCTAAATCCACTCATCATGCTGCTAACTAGCCTTATGACATTGATTTCATGGCTGAGTGATATTCCATTGTGCGAAGTACCACCATTTCTTTATCCATTTTTCTCTTTCCTGGGATATTGAAGGTGTACCGAAGTGGAGGTTCTTGGAAACAGAGCAGCCGTAAACTTTAGGGTGCCTGTGTCTTGTTGATTTTTAGTTTTCCCAATTTATACGCCCTTGAGTGGAAGTGCCCTATGCTCTCTACGCTGTGTTTATTACTTGTTTCAGGACACACCGTACTCTTCTCCAGAGTGCCTGTTGGCAATTTACATCCCGCCCATCAGCGTAGCAAGGCTCCCAGGTCTCCATGGCCTGTCCTGCTTTTCTGGTTTTCACTGTTTGTTCAGCATGGCCCTTTTGACCGAGGGCAAGCGAGACTTCTTTGTAGCGCTGATTTGCCCTTCCGGCTTGCTTGGTTGGCCAAAAAGGGCGTATGCGTTTTTTCCTGAATATATTCAGGAAAAAACGCATACGCCCTTTTTGGCCAAGGGCATCATTGTCAACGTTTTGCCGCTTTTCATGTGCTTTAAAGGCGAGTCGAATCTACCTCCTGAAATCTGTTTCCTGCAAATCTGCCTTGCTTTCAAATCCTCTTCGTTGCCTTCCCTCAATATATTTGTGGACGAGAGTTCTCATTTATAACTCTGCACGTTTGTGAATTGCAGTGCCCCTGAGCTCCATTTGTCTCCTCGCTTTTTTGGGAGCTGGCCGCAAAAGCGCAGGATTGCTTCAGGCCCTATTTTGGTTCTGGGGGGCAGGCTGAGCCTGTGGTTCATTCTTCTTCCTGATGGGAAAATGGAGTGACCTATGCCTGTCCCAACACCTAGGGCTCGTCTCTCGTTGGTTCCGCGTCTTCCCGTTCATCCTCAGGACAAATTGCAACCTGTACAATCAGGAGGTTAAAGGTGCTGATTCTCCAAGTAGGGAGATGGTTAGTCAAGCGGCTGGAATGGCGAACCCGAGCACCAGGAGAGGAGAAATGAGGTGCGTTTTAGAAACCTTTCCCGATCTCATGGCATACCATCTTCTGGGTTTCCCATGCATGTTTTGATGTAGGAAGATTCCCTTGTACCTGGAGATTTGAGACCCATGGGGTGTGTTCCCCGCAGTGTTACTTTAAAGTATCTGCATTTGCTCACCCAACCTCACCAACCCTCTCAGCCCCAAGAATGTCCAGCCTTATGTCTCATCCAGCTGTGGGTCTTGATATGGTCAATCCAGGTTGCATCATAGACCCTGAACGGATTTTGTAAGAATTTCTCTCTCTTTCACTGTCTTTGTTTTGTGGGTTTTTTAAAGTAATTTATGTTTAGAATCGGGCTTGGCTGCTTTTCCCTGCTGTGTTGATGCCGCTTTACACCCTCTTGATTCACTTGCAGAGAGATATCGATACATAGGTTTTCAGATTCTTACTAGTCAGATATATTCTTGTGTGTTGACTAGGGTGTGTTGAGTCCAGTTCACTGAGCAGGGAGTAGGCCTTGTCTATTACATATTTGGCTTATGGAGCAGTGTCTGAGCTAATTCCAAACCCTTGTTTTATGCATCACCCCACCTCACCTTTCCCGTTAAGCAGCCATAGTGTGTCTTCTAAAGGTGTGACTCTGTTCTGTTTTGTAATTCAGTTCAAGTGTAGCGATTTTGACATTCCCTCTATAAGCGATATCTTAGGATAAGTGTCTTTTTCTGTGTGACTTATTTCACTTAGAATCATCGTATCTAAATCCACTCATCATGCTGCTAACTTGCCTTATGACATTGATTTCATGGCTGAGTGATATTCCACTGTGCCAAGTACCACCATTTCTTTATCCATTTTTCTCTTTCCTGGGATATTGAAGGTGTACCGAAGTGGAGGTTCTTGGAAACAGAGCAGCCGTAAACTTTAGGGTGCCTGTGTCTTGTTGATTTTTAGTTTTCCCAATTTATACGCCCATGAGTGGAAGTGCCCTATGCTCTCAACGCTGTGTTTATTACTTGTTTCAGGACACACCGTACTCTTCTCCAGAGTGCCTGTTGGCAATTTACATCCCGCCCATCAGCGTAGCAAGGCTTCCATGTCTCCATGGCCTCTCCTGCTTTTCTGGTTTTTACACTTTGTTCAGCATGGCCCTTTTGACCGAGGGCAAGCGAGACTTCTTTGTAGCGCTGATTTGCCCTTCCGGCTTGCTTGGTTGGCCAAAAAGGGCGTATGCGTTTTTTCCTGAATATATTCAGGAAAAAACGCATACGCCCTTTTTGGCCAAGGGCATCATTGTCAACGTTTTGCCGCTTTTCATGTGCTTTAAAGGCGAGTCGCATCTACCTCCTGAAATCTGTTTCCTGCAAATCTGCCTTGCTTTCAAATCCTCTTCGTTGCCTTCCCTCAATATATTTGTGGACGAGAGTTCTCATTTATAACTCTGCACGTTTGTGAATTGCAGTGCCCCTGAGCTCCATTTGTCTCCTCGCTTTTTTGGGAGCTGGCCGCAAAAGCGCAGGATTGCTTCAGGCCCTATTTTGGTTCTGGGGGGCAGGCTGAGCCTGTGGTTCATTCTTCTTCCTGATGGGAAAATGGAGTGACCTGTGCCTGTCCCAACACCTAGGGCTAGTCTTTCGTTGGTTCCCCGTCTTCCCGTTCATCCTCAGGACAAATTGCAACCTGGACGAAACAGTAGGTTAAAGGTGCTGATTCTCCAAGTAGGGAGATGGTTAGTCAAGCAGCCGGAATGGCGAACCCGAGCACAAGGAGAGGAGAAATGAGGTGCGTTTTAGAAACCTTTCCCGATCTCACGGCATACCATCTTCTGGGTTTCCCATGCATGTTTTGATGTAGGAAGATTCCCTTGTACCTGGAGATTTGAGACCCATGGGGTGGGTACCAAGCGGTATTACTTTAAAGTATCTGCATTTGCTCACCCAACCTCACCAATCCTCTCAGCCCCAAGAGTGTCCAGCCTTATGTCTCATCCAGCTGTGGGTCTAGATATGGTCAATCCAGGTTGCATCAGAGACCCTGAACGGATTTTGTAAGAATTTCTCTCTCTTTCACTGTCTTTGCTTTGTGGGTTTTTTAAAGTAATGTATGTTTAGAATGGGGTTTGGCTGCTTTTCCCTGCTGTGTTTATGCCGCTTTACACCCTCTTGATTCACTTGCAGAGAGATATCGATACATAGGTTTTCAGATTCATACTAGTCAGATATATTCTTGTGCGGTGACTAGGGGGTGTTGAGTCCAGTTCACTGAGCAGGGAGTAGGCCTTGTCTATTACATATTTGGCTTATGGAGCGGTGTCTGAGCTAATTCCAAACCCTTGTTTTATGCATCACCCCACCTCACCTTTCCCGTTAAGCAGCCATAGTGTGTCTTCTAAAGGTGTGACTCTGTTCTGTTTTGTAATTCAGTTCAAGTGTAGCGATTTTGACATTCCCTCTATAAGCGATATCTTAGGATAAGTGTCTTTTTCTGTGTGACTTATTTCACTTAGAGTCATCGTACCTAAATCCACTCATCATGCTGCTAACTAGCCTTATGACATTGATTTCATGGCTGAGTGATATTCCATTGTGCGAAGTACCACCATTTCTTTATCCATTTTTCTCTTTCCTGGGATATTGAAGGTGTACCGAAGTGGAGGTTCTTGGAAACAGAGCAGCCGTAAACTTTAGGGTGCCTGTGTCTTGTTGATTTTTAGTTTTCCCAATTTATACGCCCTTGAGTGGAAGTGCCCTATGCTCTCTACGCTGTGTTTATTACTTGTTTCAGGACACACCGTACTCTTCTCCAGAGTGCCTGTTGGCAATTTACATCCCGCCCATCAGCGTAGCAAGGCTCCCAGGTCTCCATGGCCTGTCCTGCTTTTCTGGTTTTCACTGTTTGTTCAGCATGGCCCTTTTGACCGAGGGCAAGCGAGACTTCTTTGTAGCGCTGATTTGCCCTTCCGGCTTGCTTGGTTGGCCAAAAAGGGCGTATGCGTTTTTTCCTGAATATATTCAGGAAAAAACGCATACGCCCTTTTTGGCCAAGGGCATCATTGTCAACGTTTTGCCGCTTTTCATGTGCTTTAAAGGCGAGTCGAATCTACCTCCTGAAATCTGTTTCCTGCAAATCTGCCTTGCTTTCAAATCCTCTTCGTTGCCTTCCCTCAATATATTTGTGGACGAGAGTTCTCATTTATAACTCTGCACGTTTGTGAATTGCAGTGCCCCTGAGCTCCATTTGTCTCCTCGCTTTTTTGGGAGCTGGCCGCAAAAGCGCAGGATTGCTTCAGGCCCTATTTTGGTTCTGGGGGGCAGGCTGAGCCTGTGGTTCATTCTTCTTCCTGATGGGAAAATGGAGTGACCTATGCCTGTCCCAACACCTAGGGCTCGTCTCTCGTTGGTTCTGCGTCTTCCCGTTCATCCTCAGGACAAATTGCAACCTGTACAATCAGGAGGTTAAAGGTGCTGATTCTCCAAGTAGGGAGATGGTTAGTCAAGCGGCTGGAATGGCGAACCCAGGCACAAGGAGAGGAGAAATGAGGTGCGTTTTAGAAACCTTTCCCGATCTCATGGCACACCATCTTCTGGGTTTCCCATGCATGTTTTGATGTAGGAAGATTCCCTTGTACCTGGAGATTTGAGACCCATGGGGTGTGTTCCCCGCAGTGTTACTTTAAAGTATCTGCATTTGCTCACCCAACCTCACCAACCCTCTCAGCCCCAAGAGTGTCCAGCCTTATGTCTCATCCAGCTGTGGGTCTAGATATGGTCAATCCAGGTTGCATCAGAGACCCTGAACGGATTTTGTAAGAATTTCTCTCTCTTTCACTGTCTTTGTTTTGTGGGTTTTTTAAAGTAATTTATGTTTAGAATCGGGCTTGGCTGCTTTTCCCTGCTGTGTTTATGCCGCTTTACACCCTCTTGATTCACTTGCAGAGAGATATCGATACATAGGTTTTCAGATTCTTACTAGTCAGATATATTCTTGTGTGTTGACTAGGGTGTGTTGAGTCCAGTTCACTGAGCAGGGAGTAGGCCTTGTCTATTACATATTTGGCTTATGGAGCGGTGTCTGAGCTAATTTCAAACCCTTGTTTTATGCATCACCCCACCTCACCTTTCCCGTTAAGCAGCCATAGTGTGTCTTCTAAAGGTGTGACTCTGTTCTGTTTTGTAATTCAGTTCAAGTGTAGCGATTTTGACATTCCCTCTATAAGCGATATCTTAGGATAAGTGTCTTTTTCTGTGTGACTTATTTCACTTAGAATCATCGTATCTAAATCCACTCATCATGCTGCTAACTAGCCTTATGACATTGATTTCATGGCTGAGTGATATTCCACTGTGCCAAGTACCACCATTTCTTTATCCATTTTTCTCTTTCCTGGGATATTGAAGGTGTACCGAAGTGGAGGTTCTTGGAAACAGAGCAGCCGTAAACTTTAGGGTGCCTGTGTCTTGTTGATTTTTAGTTTTCCCAATTTATACGCCCATGAGTGGAAGTGCCCTATGCTCTCAACGCTGTGTTTATTACTTGTTTCAGGACACACCGTACTCTTCTCCAGAGTGCCTGTTGGCAATTTACATCCCGCCCATCAGCGTAGCAAGGCTTCCATGTCTCCATGGCCTGTCCTGCTTTTCTGGTTTTTACACTTTGTTCAGCATGGCCCTTTTGACCGAGGGCAAGCGAGACTTCTTTGTAGCGCTGATTTGCCCTTCCGGCTTGCTTGGTTGGCCAAAAAGGGCGTATGCGTTTTTTCCTGAATATATTCAGGAAAAAACGCATACGCCCTTTTTGGCCAAGGGCATCATTGTCAATGTTTTGCCGCTTTTCATGTGCTTTAAAGGCGAGTCGAATCTACCTCCTGAAATCTGTTTCCTGCAAATCTGCCTTGCTTTCAAATCCTCTTCGTTGCCTTCCCTCAATATATTTGTGGACGAGAGTTCTCATTTATAACTCTGCACGTTTGTGAATTGCAGTGCCCCTGAGCTCCATTTGTCTCCTCGCTTTTTTGGGAGCTGGCCGCAAAAGCGCAGGATTGCTTCAGGCCCTATTTTGGTTCTGGGGGGCAGGCTGAGCCTGTGGTTCATTCTTCTTCCTGATGGGAAAATGGAGTGACCTGTGCCTGTCCCAACACCTAGGGCTAGTCTTTCGTTGGTTCCCCGTCTTCCCGTTCATCCTCAGGACAAATTGCAACCTGGACGAAACAGTAGGTTAAAGGTGCTGATTCTCCAAGTAGGGAGATGGTTAGTCAAGCGGCTGGAATGGCGAACCCGAGCACAAGGAGAGGAGAAATGAGGTGCGTTTTAGAAACCTTTCCCGATCTCACGGCATACCATCTTCTGGGTTTCCCATGCATGTTTTGATGTAGGAAGATTCCCTTGTACCTGGAGATTTGAGACCCATGGGGTGGGTACCCCGCGGTATTACTTTAAAGTATCTGCATTTGCTCACCCAACCTCACCAATCCTCTCAGCCCCAAGAGTGTCCAGCCTTATGTCTCATCCAGCTGTGGGTCTAGATATGGTCAATCCAGGTTGCATCAGAGACCCTGAACGGATTTTGTAAGAATTTCTCTCTCTTTCACTGTCTTTGCTTTGTGGGTTTTTTAAAGTAATGTATGTTTAGAATGGGGTTTGGCTGCTTTTCCCTGCTGTGTTTATGCCGCTTTACACCCTCTTGATTCACTTGCAGAGAGATATCGATACATAGGTTTTCAGATTCATACTAGTCATATATATTCTTGTGCGGTGACTAGGGGGTGTTGAGTCCAGTTCACTGAGCAGGGAGTAGGCCTTGTCTATTACATATTTGGCTTATGGAGCGGTGTCTGAGCTAATTTCAAACCCTTGTTTTATGCATCACCCCACCTCACCTTTCCCGTTAAGCAGCCATAGTGTGTCTTCTAAAGGTGTGACTCTGTTCTGTTTTGTAATTCAGTTCAAGTGTAGCGATTTTGACATTCCCTCTATAAGCGATATCTTAGGATAAGTGTCTTTTTCTGTGTGACTTATTTCACTTAGAATCATCGTACCTAAATCCACTCATCATGCTGCTAACTAGCCTTATGACATTGATTTCATGGCTGAGTGATATTCCATTGTGCCAAGTACCACCATTTCTTTATCCATTTTTCTCTTTCCTGGGATATTGAAGGTGTACCGAAGTGGAGGTTCTTGGAAACAGAGCAGCCGTAAACTTTAGGGTGCCTGTGTCTTGTTGATTTTTAGTTTTCCCAATTTATACGCCCTTGAGTGCAAGTGCCCTATGCTCTCTACACTGTGTTTATTACTTGTTTCAGGACACACCGTACTCTTCTCCAGAGTGCCTGTTGGCAATTTACATCCCGCCCATCAGCGTAGCAAGGCTCCCATGTCTCCATGGCCTGTCCTGCTTTTCTGGTTTTTACTGTTTGTTCAGCATGGCCCTTTTGACCGAGGGCAAGCGAGACTTCTTTGTAGCGCTGATTTGCCCTTCCGGCTTGCTTGGTTGGCCAAAAAGGGCGTATGCGTTTTTTCCTGAATATATTCAGGAAAAAACGCATACGCCCTTTTTGGCCAAGGGCATCATTGTCAACGTTTTGCCGCTTTTCATGTGCTTTAAAGGCGAGTCGAATCTACCTCCTGAAATCTGTTTCCTGCAAATCTGCCTTGCTTTCAAATCCTCTTCGTTGCCTTCCCTCAATATATTTGTGGACGAGAGTTCTCATTTATAACTCTGCACGTTTGTGAATTGCAGTGCCCCTGAGCTCCATTTGTCTCCTCGCTTTTTTGGGAGCTGGCCGCAAAAGCGCAGGATTGCTTCAGGCCCTATTTTGGTTCTGGGGGGCAGGCTGAGCCTGTGGTTCATTCTTCTTCCTGATGGGAAAATGGAGTGACCTGTGCCTGTCCCAACACCTAGGGCTAGTCTTTCGTTGGTTCCCCGTCTTCCCGTTCATCCTCAGGACAAATTGCAACCTGGACGAAACAGTAGGTTAAAGGTGCTGATTCTCCAAGTAGGGAGATGGTTAGTCAAGCGGCTGGAATGGCGAACCCGAGCACAAGGAGAGGAGAAATGAGGTGCGTTTTAGAAACCTTTCCCGATCTCACGGCATACCATCTTCTGGGTTTCCCATGCATGTTTTGATGTAGGAAGATTCCCTTGTACCTGGAGATTTGAGACCCATGGGGTGGGTACCCCGCGGTATTACTTTAAAGTATCTGCATTTGCTCACCCAACCTCACCAATCCTCTCAGCCCCAAGAGTGTCCAGCCTTATGTCTCATCCAGCTGTGGGTCTAGATATGGTCAATCCAGGTTGCATCATAGACCCTGAACGGATTTTGTAAGAATTTCTCTCTCTTTCACTGTCTTTGCTTTGTGGGTTTTTTAAAGTAATGTATGTTTAGAATGGGGTTTGGCTGCTTTTCCCTGCTGTGTTTATGCCGCTTTACACCCTCTTGATTCACTTGCAGAGAGATATCGATACATAGGTTTTCAGATTCATACTAGTCAGATATATTCTTGTGCGGTGACTACGGGGTGTTGAGTCCAGTTCACTGAGCAGGGAGTAGGCCTTGTCTATTACATATTTGGCTTATGGAGCGGTGTCTGAGCTAATTTCAAACCCTTGTTTTATGCATCACCCCACCTCACCTTTCCCGTTAAGCAGCCATAGTGTGTCTTCTAAAGGTGTGACTCTGTTCTGTTTTGTAATTCAGTTCAAGTGTAGCGATTTTGACATTCCCTCTATAAGCGATATCTTAGGATAAGTGTCTTTTTCTGTGTGACTTATTTCACTTAGAATCATCGTACCTAAATCCACTCATCATGCTGCTAACTAGCCTTATGACATTGATTTCATGGCTGAGTGATATTCCATTGTGCCAAGTACCACCATTTCTTTATCCATTTCTCTCTTTCCTGGGATATTGAAGGTGTACCGAAGTGGAGGTTCTTGGAAACAGAGCAGCCGTAAACTTTAGGGTGCCTGTGTCTTGTTGATTTTTAGTTTTCCCAATTTATACGCCCTTGAGTGGAAGTGCCCTATGCTCTCTACGCTGTGTTTATTACTTGTTTCAGGACACACCGTACTCTTCTCCAGAGTGCCTGTTGGCAATTTACATCCCGCCCATCAGCGTAGCAAGGCTCCCATGTCTCCATGGCCTGTCCTGCTTTTCTGGTTTTTACTGTTTGTTCAGCATGGCCCTTTTGACCGAGGGCAAGCGAGACTTCTTTGTAGCGCTGATTTGCCCTTCCGGCTTGCTTGGTTGGCCAAAAAGGGCGTATGCGTTTTTTCCTGAATATATTCAGGAAAAAACGCATACGCCCTTTTTGGCCAAGGGCATCATTGTCAACGTTTTGCCGCTTTTCATGTGCTTTAAAGGCGAGTCGAATCTACCTCCTGAAATCTGTTTCCTGCAAATCTGCCTTGCTTTCAAATCCTCTTCGTTGCCTTCCCTCAATATATTTGTGGACGAGAGTTCTCATTTATAACTCTGCACGTTTGTGAATTGCAGTGCCCCTGAGCTCCATTTGTCTCCTCGCTTTTTTGGGAGCTGGCCGCAAAAGCGCAGGATTGCTTCAGGCCCTATTTTGGTTCTGGGGGGCAGGCTGAGCCTGTGGTTCATTCTTCTTCCTGATGGGAAAATGGAGTGACCTGTGCCTGTCCCAACACCTAGGGCTAGTCTTTCGTTGGTTCCCCGTCTTCCCGTTCATCCTCAGGACAAATTGCAACCTGGACGAAACAGTAGGTTAAAGGTGCTGATTCTCCAAGTAGGGAGATGGTTAGTCAAGCGGCTGGAATGGCGAACCCGAGCACAAGGAGAGGAGAAATGAGGTGCGTTTTAGAAACCTTTCCCGATCTCACGGCATACCATCTTCTGGGTTTCCCATGCATGTTTTGATGTAGGAAGATTCCCTTGTACCTGGAGATTTGAGACCCATGGGGTGGGTACCCCGCGGTATTACTTTAAAGTATCTGCATTTGCTCACCCAACCTCACCAATCCTCTCAGCCCCAAGAGTGTCCAGCCTTATGTCTCATCCAGCTGTGGGTCTAGATATGGTCAATCCAGGTTGCATCAGAGACGTGAACGGATTTTGTAAGAATTTCTCTCTCTTTCACTGTCTTTGCTTTGTGGGTATTTTAAAGTAATGTATGTTTAGAATGGGGTTTGGCTGCTTTTCCCTGCTGTGTTTATGCCGCTTTACACCCTCTTGATTCACTTGCAGAGAGATATCGATACATAGGTTTTCAGATTCATACTAGTCAGATATATTCTTGTGCGGTGACTAGGGGGTGTTGAGTCCAGTTCACTGAGCAGGGAGTAGGCCTTGTCTATTACATATTTGGCTTATGGAGCGGTGTCTGAGCTAATTTCAAACCCTTGTTTTATGCATCACCCCACCTCACCTTTCCCGTTAAGCAGCCATAGTGTGTCTTCTAAAGGTGTGACTCTGTTCTGTTTTGTAATTCAGTTCAAGTGTAGCGATTTTGACATTCCCTCTATAAGCGATATCTTAGGATAAGTGTCTTTTTCTGTGTGACTTATTTCACTTAGAATCATCGTACCTAAATCCACTCATCATGCTGCTAACTAGCCTTATGACATTGATTTCATGGCTGAGTGATATTCCATTGTGCCAAGTACCACCATTTCTTTATCCATTTTTCTCTTTCCTGGGATATTGAAGGTGTACCGAAGTGGAGGTTCTTGGAAACAGAGCAGCCGTAAACTTTAGGGTGCCTGTGTCTTGTTGATTTTTAGTTTTCCCAATTTATACGCCCTTGAGTGGAAGTGCCCTATGCTTTCTACGCTGTGTTTATTACTTGTTTCAGGACACACCGTACTCTTCTCCAGAGTGCCTGTTGGCAATTTACATCCCGCCCATCAGCGTAGCAAGGCTCCCATGTCTCCATGGCCTGTCCTGCTTTTCTGGTTTTTACACTTTGTTCAGCATGGCCCTTTTGACCGAGGGCAAGCGAGACTTCTTTGTAGCGCTGATTTGCCCTTCCGGCTTGCTTGGTTGGCCAAAAAGGGCGTATGCGTTTTTTCCTGAATATATTCAGGAAAAAACGCATACGCCCTTTTTGGCCAAGGGCATCATTGTCAACGTTTTGCCGCTTTTCATGTGCTTTAAAGGCGAGTCGAATCTACCTCCTGAAATCTGTTTCCTGCAAATCTGCCTTGCTTTCAAATCCTCTTCGTTGCCTTCCCTCAATATATTTGTGGACGAGAGTTCTCATTTATAACTCTGCACGTTTGTGAATTGCAGTGCCCCTGAGCTCCATTTGTCTCCTCGCTTTTTTGGGAGCTGGCCGCAAAAGCGCAGGATTGCTTCAGGCCCTATTTTGGTTCTGGGGGGCAGGCTGAGCCTGTGGTTCATTCTTCTTCCTGATGGGAAAATGGAGTGACCTGTGCCTGTCCCAACACCTAGGGCTAGTCTTTCGTTGGTTCCCCGTCTTCCCGTTCATCCTCAGGACAAATTGCAACCTGGACGAAACAGTAGGTTAAAGGTGCTGATTCTCCAAGTAGGGAGATGGTTAGTCAAGCGGCTGGAATGGCGAACCCGAGCACAAGGAGAGGAGAAATGAGGTGCGTTTTAGAAACCTTTCCCGATCTCACGGCATACCATCTTCTGGGTTTCCCATGCATGTTTTGATGTAGGAAGATTCCCTTGTACCTGGAGATTTGAGACCCATGGGGTGGGTACCCCGCGGTATTACTTTAAAGTATCTGCATTTGCTCACCCAACCTCACCAATCCTCTCAGCCCCAAGAGTGTCCAGCCTTATGTCTCATCCAGCTGTGGGTCTAGATATGGTCAATCCAGGTTGCATCAGAGACCCTGAACGGATTTTGTAAGAATTTCTCTCTCTTTCACTGTCTTTGCTTTGTGGGTTTTTTAAAGTAATGTATGTTTAGAATGGGGTTTGGCTGCTTTTCCCTGCTGTGTTTATGCCGCTTTACACCCTCTTGATTCACTTGCAGAGAGATATCGATACATAGGTTTTCAGATTCATACTAGTCAGATATATTCTTGTGCGGTGACTAGGGGGTGTTGAGTCCAGTTCACTGAGCAGGGAGTAGGCCTTGTCTATTACATATTTGGCTTATGGAGCGGTGTCTGAGCTAATTTGAAACCCTTGTTTTATGCATCACCCCACCTCACCTTTCCCGTTAAGCAGCCATAGTGTGTCTTCTAAAGGTGTGCCTCTGTTCTGTTTTGTAATTCAGTTCAAGTGTAGCGATTTTGACATTCCCTCTATAAGCGATATCTTAGGATAAGTGTCTTTTTCTGTGTGACTTATTTCACTTAGAATCATCGTACCTAAATCCACTCATCATGCTGCTAACTAGCCTTATGACATTGATTTCATGGCTGAGTGATATTCCACTGTGCCAAGTACCACCATTTCTTTATCCATTTTTCTCTTTCCTGGGATATTGAAGGTGTACCGAAGTGGAGGTTCGTGGAAACAGAGCAGCCGTAAACTTTAGGGTGCCTGTGTCTTGTTGATTTTTAGTTTTCCCAATTTATGCGCCCATGAGTGGAAGTGCCCTATGCTCTCAACGCTGTGTTTATTACTTGTTTCAGGACACACCGTACTCTTCTCCAAAGTGCCTGTTGGCAATTTACATCCCGCCCATCAGCGTAGCAAGGCTTCCATGTCTCCATGGCCTGTCCTGCTTTTCTGGTTTTTACACTTTGTTCAGCATGGCCCTTTTGACCGAGGGCAAGCGAGACTTCTTTGCAGCGCTGATTTGCCCTTCCGGCTTGCTTGGTTGGCCAAAAAGGGCGTATGCGATTTTTCCTGAATATATTCAGGAAAAAACGCATACGCCCTTTTTGGCCAAGGGCATCATTGTCAACGTTTTGCCGCTTTTCATGTGCTTTAAAGGCGAGTCGAATCTACCTCCTGAAATCTGTTTCCTGCAAATCTGCCTTGCTTTCAAATCCTCTTCGTTGCCTTCCCTCAATATATTTGTGGACGAGAGTTCTCATTTATAACTCTGCACGTTTGTGAATTGCAGTGCCCCTGAGCTCCATTTGTCTCCTCGCTTTTTTGGGAGCTGGCCGCAAAAGCGCAGGATTGCTTCAGTCCCTATTTTGGTTCTGGGGGGCAGGCTGAGCCTGTGGTTCATTCTTCTTCCTGATGGGAAAATGGAGTGACCTGTGCCTGTCCCAACACCTAGGGCTAGTCTTTCGTTGGTTCCCCGTCTTCCCGTTCATCCTCAGGACAAATTGCAACCTGGATGAAACAGTAGGTTAAAGGTGCTGATTCTCCAAGTAGGGAGATGGTTAGTCAAGCGGCTGGAATGGCGAACCCGAGCACAAGGAGAGGAGAAATGAGGTGCGTTTTAGAAACCTTTCCCGATCTCACGGCATACCATCTTCTGGGTTTCCCATGCATGTTTTGATGTAGGAAGATTCCCTTGTACCTGGAGATTTGAGACCCATGGGGTGGGTACCCCGCGGTATTACTTTAAAGTATCTGCATTTGCTCACCCAACCTCACCAATCCTCTCAGCCCCAAGAGTGTCCAGCCTTATGTCTCATCCAGCTGTGGGTCTAGATATGGTCAATCCAGGTTGCATCAGAGACCCTGAACGGATTTTGTAAGAATTTCTCTCTCTTTCACTGTCTTTGCTTTGTGGGTTTTTTAAAGTAATGTATGTTTAGAATGGGGTTTGGCTGCTTTTCCCTGCTGTGTTTATGCCGCTTTACACCCTCTTGATTCACTTGCAGAGAGATATCGATACATAGGTTTTCAGATTCATACTAGTCAGATATATTCTTGTGCGGTGACTAGGGGGTGTTGAGTCCAGTTCACTGAGCAGGGAGTAGGCCTTGTCTATTACATATTTGCCTTATGGAGCGGTGTCTGAGCTAATTTCAAACCCTTGTTTTATGCATCACCCCACCTCACCTTTCCCGTTAAGCAGCCATAGTGTGTCTTCTAAAGGTGTGACTCTGTTCTGTTTTGTAATTCAGTTCAAGTGTAGCGATTTTGACATTCCCTCTATAAGCGATATCTTAGGATAAGTGTCTTTTTCTGTGTGACTTATTTCCCTTAGAATCATCGTACCTAAATCCACTCATCATGCTGCTAACTAGCCTTATGACATTGATTTCATGGCTGAGTGATATTCCATTGTGCCAAGTACCACCATTTCCTATCCATTTTTCTCTTTCCTGGGATATTGAAGGTGTACCGAAGTGGAGGTTCTTGGAAACAGAGCAGCCGTAAACTTTAGGGTGCCTGTGTCTTGTTGATTTTTAGTTTTCCCAATTTATACGCCCTTGAGTGCAAGTGCCCTATGCTCTCTACGCTGTGTTTATTACTTGTTTCAGGACACACCGTACTCTTCTCCAGAGTGCCTGTTGGCAATTTACATCCCGCCCATCAGCGTAGCAAGGCTCCCATGTCTCCATGGCCTGTCCTGCTTTTCTGGTTTTTACTGTTTGTTCAGCATGGCCCTTTTGACCGAGGGCAAGCGAGACTTCTTTGTAGCGCTGATTTGCCCTTCCGGCTTGCTTGGTTGGCCAAAAAGGGCGTATGCGTTTTTTCCTGAATATATTCAGGAAAAAACGCATACGCCCTTTTTGGCCAAGGGCATCATTGTCAACGTTTTGCCGCTTTTCATGTGCTATAAGGCGAGTCGAATCTACCTCCTGAAATCTGTTTCCTGCAAATCTGCCTTGCTTTCAAATCCTCTTCGTTGCCTTCCCTCAATATATTTGTGGACGAGAGTTCTCATTTATAACTCTGCACGTTTGTGAATTGCAGTGCCCCTGAGCTCCATTTGTCTCCTCGCTTTTTTGGGAGCTGGCCGCAAAAGCGCAGGATTGCTTCAGGCCCTATTTTGGTTCTGGGGGGCAGGCTGAGCCTGTGGTTCATTCTTCTTCCTGATGGGAAAATGGAGTGACCTGTGCCTGTCCCAACACCTAGGGCTAGTCTTTCGTTGGTTCCCCGTCTTCCCGTTCATCCTCAGGACAAATTGCAACCTGGACGAAACAGTAGGTTAAAGGTGCTGATTCTCCAAGTAGGGAGATGGTTAGTCAAGCGGCTGGAATGGCGAACCCGAGCACAAGGAGAGGAGAAATGAGGTGCGTTTTAGAAACCTTTCCCGATCTCACGGCATACCATCTTCTGGGTTTCCCATGCATGTTTTGATGTAGGAAGATTCCCTTGTACCTGGAGATTTGAGACCCATGGGGTGGGTACCCCGCGGTATTACTTTAAAGTATCTGCATTTGCTCACCCAACCTCACCAATCCTCTCAGCCCCAAGAGTGTCCAGCCTTATGTCTCATCCAGCTGTGGGTCTAGATATGGTCAATCCAGGTTGCATCAGTGACCCTGAACGGATTTTGTAAGAATTTCTCTCTCTTTCACTGTCTTTGTTTTGTGGGTTTTTTAAAGGAATTTATGTTTAGAATCGGGCTTGGCTGCTTTTCCCTGCTGTGTTGATGCCGCTTTACACCCTCTTGATTCACTTGCAGAGAGATATCAATACATAGGTTTTCAGATTCATACTAGTCAGATATATTCTTGTGTGGTGACTAGGTTGTGTTGAGTCCAGTTCACTGAGCAGGGAGTAGGCCTTGTCTATTACATATTTGGCTTATGGAGCGGTGTCTGAGCTAATTTCAAACCCTTGTTTTATGAATCACCCCACCTCACCTTTCCCGTTAAGCAGCCATAGTGTGTCTTCTAAAGGTGTGACTCTGTTCTGTTTTGTAATTCAGTTCAAGTGTAGCGATTTTGACATTCCCTCTATAAGCGATATCTTAGGATAAGTGTCTTTTTCTGTGTGACTTATTTCACTTAGAATCATCGTATCTAAATCCACTCATCATGCTGCTAACTAGCCTTATGACATTGATTTCATGGCTGAGTGATATTGCATTGTGCCAAGTACCACCATTTCTTTATCCATTTTTCTCTTTCCTGGGATATTGAAGGTGTACCGAAGCGGAGGTTCTTGGAAACAGAGCAGCCGTAAAGTTTGGGGTGCCTGTGTCTTGTTGACTTTTAGTTTTCCCAATTTATACGCCCATGAGTGGAAGTGCCCTATGCTCTCTACGCTGTGTTTATTACTTGTTTCAGGACACACCGTACTCTTCTCCAGAGTGCCTGTTGGCAATTTACATCCCGCCCATCAGCGTAGCAAGGCTCCCATGTCTCCATGGCCTGTCCTGCTTTTCTGGTTTTTACACTTTGTTCAGCATGGCCCTTTTGACCGAGGGCAAGCGAGACTTCTTTGTAGCGCTGATTTGCCCTTCCGGCTTGCTTGGTTGGCCAAAAAGGGCGTATGCGTTTTTTCCTGAATATATTCAGGAAAAAACGCATACGCCCTTTTTGGCCAAGGGCATCATTGTCAACGTTTTGCCGCTTTTCATGTGCTTTAAAGGCGAGTCGAATCTACCTCCTGAAATCTGTTTCCTGCAAATCTGCCTTGCTTTCAAATCCTCTTCGTTGCCTTCCCTCAATATATTTGTGGACGAGAGTTCTCATTTATAACTCTGCACGTTTGTGAATTGCAGTGCCCCTGAGCTCCATTTGTCTCCTCGCTTTTTTGGGAGCTGGCCGCAAAAGCGCAGGATTGCTTCAGGCCCTATTTTGGTTCTGGGGGGCAGGCTGAGCCTGTGGTTCATTCTTCTTCCTGATGAGAAAATGGACTGACCTATGCCTGTCCCAACACCTAGGGCTCGTCTCTCGTTGGTTCCGCGTCTTCCCGTTCATCCTCAGGACAAATTGCAACCTGTACAATCAGGAGGTTAAAGGTGCTGATTCTCCAAGTAGGGAGATGGTTAGTCAAGCGGCTGGAATGGTGAACCCGAGCACAAGGAGAGGAGAAATGAGGTGCATTTTAGAAACCTTTCCCGATCTCATGGCATACCATCTTCTGGGTTTCCCATGCATGTTTTGATGTAGGAAGATGCCCTTGTACCTGGAGATTTGAGACCCATGGGGTGTGTTCCCCGCAGTGTTACTTTAAAGTATCTGCATTTGCTCACCCAACCTCACCAATCCTCTCAGCCCCAAGAGTGTCCAGCCTTATGTCTCATCCAGCTGTGGGTCTAGATATGGTCAATCCAGGTTGCATCAGAGACCCTGAACGGATTTTGTAAGAATTTCTCTCTCTTTCACTGTCTTTGTTTTGTGGGTTTTTTAAAGTAATTTATGTTTAGTATCGGGCTTGGCTGCTTTTCCCTGCTCTGTTGATGCCGCTTTACACCCTCTTGATTCACTTGCAGAGAGATATCGATACATAGGTTTTCAGATTCTTAATAGTCAGATATATTCTTGTGTGGTGACTAGGGTGTGTTGAGTCCAGTTCACTGAGCAGGGAGTAGGCCTTGTTTATTACATATTTGGCTTATGGAGTGGTCTCTGAGCTAATTTGAAACCCTTGTTTTATGCATCACCCCACCTCACCTTTCCCGTTAAGCAGCCATAGTGTGTCTTCTAAAGGTGTGACTCTGTTCTGTTTTGTAATTCAGTTCAAGTGTAGCGATTTTGACATTCCCTCTATAAGCGATATCTTAGGATAAGTGTCTTTTTCTGTGTGACTTATTTCACTTTGAATCATCGTACCTAAATCCACTCATCATGCTGCTAACTAGCCTTATGACATTGATTTCATGGCTGAGTGATATTCCACTGTGCCAAGTACCACCATTTCTTTATCCATTTTTCTCTTTCCTGGGATATTGAAGGTGTACCGAAGTGGAGGTTCTTGGAAACAGAGCAGCCGTAAACTTTAGGGTGCCTGTGTCTTGTTGATTTTTAGTTTTCCCAATTTATGCGCCCATGAGTGGAAGTGCCCTATGCTCTCAACGCTGTGTTTATTACTTGTTTCAGGACACACCGTACTCTTCTCCAGAGTGCCTGTTGGCAATTTACATCCCGCCCATCAGCGTAGCAAGGCTTCCATGTCTCCATGGCCTGTCCTGCTTTTCTGGTTTTTACTGTTTGTTCAGCATGGCCCTTTTGACCGAGGGCAAGCGAGACTTCTTTGCAGCGCTGATTTGCCCTTCCGGCTTGCTTGGTTGGCCAAAAAGGGCGTATGCGTTTTTTCCTGAATATATTCAGGAAAAAACGCATACGCCCTTTTTGGCCAAGGGCATCATTGTCAACCTTTTGCCGCTTTTCATGTGCTTTAAAGGCGAGTCGAATCTACCTCCTGAAATCTGTTTCCTGCAAATCTGCCTTGCTTTCAAATCCTCTTCGTTGCCTTCCCTCAATATATTTGTGGACGAGAGTTCTCATTTATAACTCTGCACGTTTGTGAATTGCAGTGCCCCTGAGCTCCATTTGTCTCCTCGCTTTTTTGGGAGCTGGCCGCAAAAGCGCAGGATTGCTTCAGGCCCTATTTTGGTTCTGGGGGGCAGGCTGAGCCTGTGGTTCATTCTTCTTCCTGATGGGAAAATGGAGTGACCTGTGCCTGTCCCAACACCTAGGGCTAGTCTTTCGTTGGTTCCCCGTCTTCCCGTTCATCCTCAGGACAAATTGCAACCTGGACGAAACAGTAGGTTAAAGGTGCTGATTCTCCAAGTAGGGAGATGGTTAGTCAAGCGGCTGGAATGGCGAACCCGAGCACAAGGAGAGGAGAAATGAGGTGCGTTTTAGAAACCTTTCCCGATCTCACGGCATACCATCTTCTGGGTTTCCCATGCATGTTTTGATGTAGGAAGATTCCCTTGTACCTGGAGATTTGAGACCCATGGGGTGGGTACCCCGCGGTATTACTTTAAAGTATCTGCATTTGCTCACCCAACCTCACCAATCCTCTCAGCCCCAAGAGTGTCCAGCCTTATGTCTCATCCAGCTGTGGGTCTAGATATGGTCAATCCAGGTTGCATCAGAGACCCTGAACGGATTTTGTAAGAATTTCTCTCTCTTTCACTGTCTTTGCTTTGTGGGTTTTTTAAAGTAATGTATGTTTAGAATGGGGTTTGGCTGCTTTTCCCTGCTGTGTTTATGCCGCTTTACACCCTCTTGATTCACTTGCAGAGAGATATCGATACATAGGTTTTCAGATTCATACTAGTCAGATATATTCTTGTGCGGTGACTAGGGGGTGTTGAGTCCAGTTCACTGAGCAGGGAGTAGGCCTTGTCTATTACATATTTGGCTTATGGAGCGGTGTCTGAGCTAATTTCAAACCCTTGTTTTATGCATCACCCCACCTCACCTTTCCCGTTAAGCAGCCATAGTGTGTCTTCTAAAGGTGTGACTCTGTTCTGTTTTGTAATTCAGTTCAAGTGTAGCGATTTTGACATTCCCTCTATAAGTGATATCTTAGGATAAGTGTCTTTTTCTGTGTGACTTATTTCACTTAGAATCATCGTACCTAAATCCACTCATCATGCTGCTAACTAGCCTTATGACATTGATTTCATGGCTGAGTGATATTCCATTGTGCCAAGTACCACCATTTCTTTATCCATTTTTCTCTTTCCTGGGATATTGAAGGTGTACCGAAGTGGAGGTTCTTGGAAACAGAGCAGCCGTAAACTTTAGGGTGCCTGTGTCTTGTTGATTTTTAGTTTTCCCAATTTATACGCCCTTGAGTGGAAGTGCCCTATGCTCTCTACGCTGTGTTTATTACTTGTTTCAGGACACACCGTACTCTTCTCCAGAGTGCCTGTTGGCAATTTACATCCCGCCCATCAGCGTAGCAAGGCTCCCATGTCTCCATGGCCTGTCCTGCTTTTCTGGTTTTTACTGTTTGTTCAGCATGGCCCTTTTGACCGAGGGCAAGCGAGACTTCTTTGTAGCGCTGATTTGCCCTTCCGGCTTGCTTGGTTGGCCAAAAAGGGCGTATGCGTTTTTTCCTGAATATATTCAGGAAAAAACGCATACGCCCTTTTTGGCCAAGGGCATCATTGTCAACGTTTTGCCGCTTTTCATGTGCTTTAAAGGCGAGTCGAATCTACCTCCTGAAATCTGTTTCCTGCAAATCTGCCTTGCTTTCAAATCCTCTTCGTTGCCTTCCCTCAATATATTTGTGGACGAGAGTTCTCATTTATAACTCTGCACGTTTGTGAATTGCAGTGCCCCTGAGCTCCATTTGTCTCCTCGCTTTTTTGGGAGCTGGCCGCAAAAGCGCAGGATTGCTTCAGGCCCTATGTTGGTTCTGGGGGGCAGGCTGAGCCTGTGGTTCATTCTTCTTCCTGATGGGAAAATGGAGTGACCTGTGCCTGTCCCAACACCTAGGGCTAGTCTTTCGTTGGTTCCCCGTCTTCCCGTTCATCCTCAGGACAAATTGCAACCTGGACGAAACAGTAGGTTAAAGGTGCTGATTCTCCAAGTAGGGAGATGGTTAGTCAAGCGGCTGGAATGGCGAACCCGAGCACAAGGAGAGGAGAAATGAGGTGCGTTTTAGAAACCTTTCCCGATCTCACGGCATACCATCTTCTGGGTTTCCCATGCATGTTTTGATGTAGGAAGATTCCCTTGTACCTGGAGATTTGAGACCCATGGGGTGGGTACCCCGCGGTATTACTTTAAAGTATCTGCATTTGCTCACCCAACCTCACCAATCCTCTCAGCCCCAAGAGTGTCCAGCCTTATGTCTCATCCAGCTGTGGGTCTAGATATGGTCAATCCAGGTTGCATCAGTGACCCTGAACGGATTTTGTAAGAATTTCTCTCTCTTTCACTGTCTTTGTTTTGTGGGTTTTTTAAAGTAATTTATGTTTAGAATCGGGCTTGGCTGCTTTTCCCTGCTGTGTTGATGCCGCTTTACACCCTCTTGATTCACTTGCAGAGAGATATCGATACATAGGTTTTCAGATTCATACTAGTCAGATATATTCTTGTGTGGTGACTAGGGTGTGTTGAGTCCAGTTCACTGAGCAGGGAGTAGGCCTTGTCTATTACATATTTGGCTTATAGAGCGGTGTCTGAGCTAATTTCAAACCCTTGTTTTATGAATCACCCCACCTCACCTTTCCCGTTAAGCAGCCATAGTGTGTCTTCTAAAGGTGTGACTCTGTTCTGTTTTGTAATTCAGTTCAAGTGTAGCGATTTTGACATTCCCTCTATAAGCGATATCTTAGGATAAGTGTCTTTTTCTGTGTGACTTATTTCACTTAGAATCATCGTATCTAAATCCACTCATCATGCTGCTAACTAGCCTTATGACATTGATTTCATGGCTGAGTGATATTGCATTGTGCCAAGTACCACCATTTCTTTATCCATTTTTCTCTTTCCTGGGATATTGAAGGTGTACCGAAGTGGAGGTTCTTGGAAACAGAGCAGCCGTAAAGTTTGGTGTGCCTGTGTCTTGTTGACTTTTAGTTTTCCCAATTTATACGACCATGAGTGGAAGTGCCCTATGCTCTCTACGCTGTGTTTATTACTTGTTTCAGGACACACCGTACTCTTCTCCAGAGTGCCTGTTGGCAATTTACATCCCGCCCATCAGCGTAGCAAGGCTCCCATGTCTCCATGGCCTGTCCTGCTTTTCTGGTTTTTACACTTTGTTCAGCATGGCCCTTTTGACCGAGGGCAAGCGAGACTTCTTTGTAGCGCTGATTTGCCCTTCCGGCTTGCTTGGTTGGCCAAAAAGGGCGTATGCGTTTTTTCCTGAATATATTCAGGAAAAAACGCATACGCCCTTTTTGGCCAAGGGCATCATTGTCAACGTTTTGCCGCTTTTCATGTGCTTTAAAGGCGAGTCGAATCTACCTCCTGAAATCTGTTTCCTGCAAATCTGCCTTGCTTTCAAATCCTCTTCGTTGCCTTCCCTCAATATATTTGTGGACGAGAGTTCTCATTTATAACTCTGCACGTTTGTGAATTGCAGTGCCCCTGAGCTCCATTTGTCTCCTCGCTTTTTTGGGAGCTGGCCGCAAAAGCGCAGGATTGCTTCAGGCCCTATTTTGGTTCTGGGGGGCAGGCTGAGCCTGTGGTTCATTCATCTTCCTGATGAGAAAATGGAGTGACCTTTGCCTGTCCCAACACCTAGGGCTCGTCTCTCGTTGGTTCCGCGTCTTCCCGTTCATCCTCTGGACAAATTGCAACCTGTACAATCAGGAGGTTAAAGGTGCTGATTCTCCAAGTAGGGAGATGGTTAGTCAAGCAGCTGGAATGGTGAACCCGAGCACAAGGAGAGGAGAAATGAGGTGCATTTTAGAAACCTTTCCCGATCTCATGGCATACCATCTTCTGGGTTTCCCATGCATGTTTTGATGTAGGAAGATGCCCTTGTACCTGGAGATTTGAGACCCATGGGGTGTGTTCCCCGCAGTGTTACTTTAAAGTATCTGCATTTGCTCACCCAACCTCACCAATCCTCTCAGCCCCAAGAGTGTCCAGCCTTATGTCTCATCCAGCTGTGGGTCTAGATATGGTCAATCCAGGTTGCATCATAGACCCTGAACGGATTTTGTAAGAATTTCTCTCTCTTTCACTGTCTTTGTTTTGTGGGTTTTTTAAAGTAATTTATGTTTAGAATCGGGCTTGGCTGCTTTTCCCTGCTGTGTTGATGCCGCTTTACACCCTCTTGATTCACTTGCAGAGAGATATCGATACATAGGTTTTCAGATTCTTACTAGTCAGATATATTCTTGTGTGGTGACTAGGGTGTGTTGAGTCCAGTTCACTGAGCAGGGAATAGGCCTTGTCTATTACATATTTGGCTTATGGAGAGGTCTCTGAGCTAATTTGAAACCCTTGTTTTATGCATCACCCCACCTCACCTTTCCGGTTAAGCAGCCATAGTGTGTCTTCTAAAGGTGTGCCTCTGTTCTGTTTTGTAATTCAGTTCAAGTGTAGCGATTTTGACATTCCCTCTATAAGCGATATCTTAGGATAAGTGCCTTTTTCTGTGTGACTTATTTCACTTAGAATCATCGTACCTAAATCCACTCATCATGCTGCTAACTAGCCTTATGACATTGATTTCATGGCTGAGTGATATTGCATTGTGCCAAGTACCACCATTTCTTTATCCATTTTTCTATTTCCTGGGATATTGAAGGTGTACCGAAGCGGAGGTTCTTGTAAACAGATCAGCCGTAAAGTTTGGGGTGCCTGTGTCTTGTTGATTTTAGTTTTCCCAATTTATACGCCCATGAGTGGAAGTGCCCTATGCTCTCAACGCTGTGTTTATTACTTGTTTCAGGACACACCGTACTCATCTCCAGAGTGCCTGTTGGCAATTTACATCCCGCCCATTAGCGTAGCAAGGCTCCCATGTCTCCATGGCCTGTCCTGCTTTTCTGGTTTTTACACTTTGTTCAGCATGGCCCTTTTGACCGAGGGCAAGCGAGACTTCTTTGTAGCGCTGATTTGCCCTTCCGGCTTGCTTGGTTGGCCAAAAAGGGCGTATGCGTTTTTCCTGAATATATTCAGGAAAAAACGCATACGCCCTTTTTGGCCAAGGGCATCATTGTCAACGTTTTGCCGCTTTTCATGTGCTTTAAAGGCGAGTCGAATCTACCTCCTGAAATCTGTTTCCTGCAAATCTGCCTTGCTTTCAAATCCTCTTCGTTGCCTTCCCTCAATATATTTGTGGACGAGAGTTCTCATTTATAATTCTGCACGTTTGTGAATTGCAGTGCCCCTGAGCTCCATTTGTCTCCTCGCTTTTTTGGGAGCTGGCCGCAAAAGCGCAGGATTGCTTCAGGCCCTATTTTGGTTCTGGGGGGCAGGCTGAGCCTGTGGTTCATTCTTCTTCCTGATGGGAAAATGGAGTGACCTATGCCTGTCCCAACACCTAGGGCTCGTCTCTCGTTGGTTCCGCGTCTTCCCGTTCATCCTCAGGACAAATTGCAACCTGTACAATCAGGAGGTTAAAGGTGCTGATTCTCCAAGTAGGGAGATGGTTAGTCAAGCGGCTGGAATGGCGAACCCGAGCACAAGGAGAGGAGAAATGAGGTGCGTTTTAGAAACCTTTCCCGATCTCATGGCATACCATCTTCTGGGTTTCCCATGCATGTTTTGATGTAGGAAGATTCCCTTGTACCTGGAGATATGAGACCCATGGGGTGTGTTCCACGCAGTGTTACTTTAAAGTATCTGCATTTGCTCACCCAACCTCACCAACCCTCTCAGCCCCAAGAGTGTCCAGCCTTATGTCTCATCCAGCTGTGGGTCTTGATATGGTCAATCCAGGTTGCATCATAGACCCTGAACGGATTTTGTAAGAATTTCTCTCTCTTTCACTGTCTTTGTTTTGTGGGTTTTTTAAAGTAATTTATGTTTAGAATCGGGCTTGGCTGCTTTTCCCTGCTGTGTTGATGCCGCTTTACACCCTCTTGATTCACTTGCAGAGAGATATCGATACATAGGTTTTCAGATTCTTACTAGTCAGATATATTCTTGTGTGTTGACTAGGGTGTGTTGAGTCCAGTTCACTGAGCAGGGAGTAGGCCTTGTCTATTACATATTTTGCTTATGGAGCGGTGTCTGAGCTAATTTCAAACCCTTGTTTTATGCATCACCCCACCTCACCTTTCCCGTTAAGCAGCCATAGTGTGTCTTCTAAAGGTGTGACTCTGTTCTGTTTTGTAATTCAGTTCAAGTGTAGCGATTTTGACATTCCCTCTATAAGCGATATCTTAGGATAATGTCTTTTTCTGTGTGACTTATTTCACTTAGAATCATCGTACCTAAATCCACTCATCATGCTGCTAACTAGCCTTATGACATTGATTTCATGGCTGAGTGATATTCCATTGTGCCAAGTACCACCATTTCTTTATCCATTTTTCTCTTTCCTGGGATATTGAAGGTGTACCGAAGCGGAGGTTCTTGGAAACAGAGCAGCCGTAAACTTTAGGGTGCCTGTGTCTTGTTGATTTTTAGTTTTCCAAATTTATACGCCCATGAGTGGAAGTGCCCTATGCTCTCTACGCTGTGTTTATTACTTGTTTCAGGACACACCGGACTCTTCTCCAGAGTGCCTGTTGGCAATTTATATCCCGCCCATCAGCGTAGCAAGGCTCCCATGTCTCCATGGCCTGTCCTGCTTTTCTGGTATTTACACTTTGTTCAGCATGGCCCTTTTGACCGAGGGCAAGCGAGACTTCTTTGTAGCGCTGATTTGCCCTTCCGGCTTGCTTGGTTGGCCAAAAAGGGCGTATGCGTTTTTTCCTGAATATATTCAGGAAAAAACGCATACGCCCTTTTTGGCCAAGGGCATCATTGTCAACGTTTTGCCGCTTTTCATGTGCTTTAAAGGCGAGTCGAATCTACCTCCTGAAATCTGTTTCCTGCAAATCTGCCTTGCTTTCAAATCCTCTTCGTTGCCTTCCCTCAATATATTTGTGGACGAGAGTTCTCATTTATAACTCTGCACGTTTGTGAATTGCAGTGCCCCTGAGCTCCATTTGTCTCCTCGCTTTTTTGGGAGCTGGCCGCAAAAGCGCAGGATTGCTTCAGGCCCTATTTTGGTTCTGGGGGGCAGGCTGAGCCTGTGGTTCATTCTTCTTCCTGATGGGAAAATGGAGTGACCTATGCCTGTCCCAACACCTAGGGCTCGTCTCTCGTTGGTTCCGCGTCTTCCCGTTCATCCTCAGGACAAATTGCAACCTGTACAATCAGGAGGTTAAAGGTGCTGATTCTCCAAGTAGGGAGATGGTTAGTCAAGCGGCTGGAATGGCGAACCCGAGCACAAGGAGAGGAGAAATGAGGTGCGTTTTAGAAACCTTTCCCGATCTCATGGCATACCATCTTCTGGGTTTCCCATGCATGTTTTGATGTAGGAAGATTCCCTTGTACCTGGAGATTTGAGACCCATGGGGTGTGTTCCACGCAGTGTTACTTTAAAGTATCTGCATTTGCTCACCCAACCTCACCAACCCTCTCAGCCCCAAGAGTGTCCAGCCTTATGTCTCATCCAGCTGTGGGTCTTGATATGGTCAATCCAGGTTGCATCATAGACCCTGAACGGATTTTGTAAGAATTTCTCTCTCTTTCACTGTCTTTGTTTTGTGGGTTTTTTAAAGTAATTTATGTTTAGAATCGGGCTTGGCTGCTTTTCCCTGCTGTGTTGATGCCGCTTTACACCCTCTTGATTCACTTGCAGAGAGATATCGATACATAGGTTTTCAGATTCTTACTAGTCAGATATATTCTTGTGTGTTGACTAGGGTGTGTTGAGTCCAGTTCACTGAGCAGGGAGTAGGCCTTGTCTATTACATATTTTGCTTATGGAGCGGTCTCTGAGCTAATTTGAAACCCTTGTTTTATGCATCACCCCACCTCACCTTTCCCGTTAAGCAGCCATAGTGTGTCTTCTAAAGGTGTGACTCTGTTCTGTTTTGTAATTCAGTTCAAGTGTAGCGATTTTGACATTCCCTCTATAAGCGATATCTTAGGATAAGTGTCTTTTTCTGTGTGACTTATTTCACTTAGAATCATCGTATCTAAATCCACTCATCATGCTGCTAACTAGCCTTATGACATTGATTTCATGGCTGAGTGATATTCCACTGTGCCAAGTACCACCATTTCTTTATCCATTTTTCTCTTTCCTGGGATATTGAAGGTGTACCGAAGTGGAGGTTCTTGGAAACAGAGCAGCCGTAAACTTTAGGGTGCCTGTGTCTTGTTGACTTTTAGTTTTCCCAATTTATACGCCCATGAGTGGAAGTGCCCTATGCTCTCTACGCTGTGTTTATTACTTGTTTCAGGACACACCGTACTCTTCTCCAGAGTGCCTGTTGGCAATTTACATCCCGCCCATCAGCGTAGCAAGGCTCCCATGTCTCCATGGCCTGTCCTGCTTTTCTGGTTTTTACTGTTTGTTCAGCATGGCCCTTTTGACCGAGGGCAAGCGAGACTTCTTTGTAGCGCTGATTTGCCCTTCCGGCTTGCTTGGTTGGCCAAAAAGGGCGTATGCGTTTTTTCCTGAATATATTCAGGAAAAAACGCATACGCCCTTTTTGGCCAAGGGCATCATTGTCAACGTTTTGCCGCTTTTCATGTGCTTTAAAGGCGAGTCGAATCTACCTCCTGAAATCTGTTTCCTGCAAATCTGCCTTGCTTTCAAATCCTCTTCGTTGCCTTCCCTCAATATATTTGTGGACGAGAGTTCTCATTTATAACTCTGCACGTTTGTGAATTGCAGTGCCCCTGAGCTCCATTTGTCTCCTCGCTTTTTTGGGAGCTGGCCGCAAAAGCGCAGGATTGCTTCAGGCCCTATTTTGGTTCTGGGGGGCAGGCTGAGCCTGTGGTTCATTCTTCTTCCTGATGGGAAAATGGAGTGACCTATGCCTGTCCCAACACCTAGGGCTCGTCTCTCGTTGGTTCCGCGTCTTCCCGTTCATCCTCAGGACAAATTGCAACCTGTACAATCAGGAGGTTAAAGGTGCTGATTCTCCAAGTAGGGAGATGGTTAGTCAAGCAGCTGGAATGGCGAACCCGAGCACAAGGAGAGGAGAAATGAGGTGCGTTTTAGAAACCTTTCCCGATATCCTGGCATACCATCTTCTGGGTTTCCCATGCATGTTTTGATGTATGAAGATGCCCTTGTACCTGGAGATTTGAGACCCATGGGGTGTGTTCCCCGCAGTGTTACTTTAAAGTATCTGCATTTGCTCACCCAACCTCACCAACCCTCTCAGCCCCAAGAGTGTCCAGCCTTATGTCTCATCCAGCTGTGGGTCTTGATATGGTCAATCCAGGTTGCATCATAGACCCTGAACGGATTTTGTAAGAATTTCTCTCTCTTTCACTGTCTTTGTTTTGTGGGTTTTTTAAAGTAATTTATGTTTAGAATCGGGCTTGGCTGCTTTTCCCTGCTGTGTTGATGCCGCTTTACACCCTCTTGATTCACTTGCAGAGAGATATCGATACATAGGTTTTCAGATTCTTACTAGTCAGATATATTCTTGTGTGTTGACTAGGGTGTGTTGAGTCCAGTTCACTGAGCAGGGAGTAGGCCTTGTCTATTACATATTTTGCTTATGGAGCGGTGTCTGAGCTAATTTCAAACCCTTGTTTTATGCATCACCCCACCTCACCTTTCCCGTTAAGCAGCCATAGTGTGTCTTCTAAAGGTGTGACTCTGTTCTGTTTTGTAATTCAGTTCAAGTGTAGCGATTTTGACATTCCCTCTATAAGCGATATCTTAGGATAAGTGTCTTTTTCTGTGTGACTTATTTCACTTAGAATCATCGTATCTAAATCCACTCATCATGCTGCTAACTAGCCTTATGACATTGATTTCATGGCTGAGTGATATTCCACTGTGCCAAGTACCACCATTTCTTTATCCATTTTTCTCTTTCCTGGGATATTGAAGGTGTACCGAAGTGGAGGTTCTTGGAAACAGAGCAGCCGTAAACTTTAGGGTGCCTGTGTCTTGTTGACTTTTAGTTTTCCCAATTTATACGCCCATGAGTGGAAGTGCCCTATGCTCTCTACGCTGTGTTTATTACTTGTTTCAGGACACACCGTACTCTTCTCCAGAGTGCCTGTTGGCAATTTACATCCCGCCCATCAGCGTAGCAAGGCTCCCATGTCTCCATGGCCTGTCCTGCTTTTCTGGTTTTTACACTTTGTTCAGCATGGCCCTTTTGACCGAAGGCAAGCGAGACTTCTTTGTAGCGCTGATTTGCCCTTCCGGCTTGCTTGGTTGGCCAAAAAGGGCGTATGCGTTTTTTCCTGAATATATTCAGGAAAAAACGCATACGCCCTTTTTGGCCAAGGGCATCATTGTCAACGTTTTGCCGCTTTTCATGTGCTTTAAAGGCGAGTCGAATCTACCTCCTGAAATCTGTTTCCTGCAAATCTGCCTTGCTTTCAAATCCTCTTCGTTGCCTTCCCTCAATATATTTGTGGACGAGAGTTCTCATTTATAACTCTGCACGTTTGTGAATTGCAGTGCCCCTGAGCTCCATTTGTCTCCTCGCTTTTTTGGGAGCTGGCCGCAAAAGCGCAGGATTGCTTCAGGCCCTATTTTGGTTCTGGGGGGCAGGCTGAGCCTGTGGTTCATTCTTCTTCCTGATGAGAAAATGGAGTGACCTATGCCTGTCCCAACACCTAGGGCTCGTCTCTCGTTGGTTCCGCGTCTTCCCGTTCATCCTCTGGACAAATTGCAACCTGTACAATCAGGAGGTTAAAGGTGCTGATTCTCCAAGTAGGGAGATGGTTAGTCAAGCAGCTGGAATGGTGAACCCTAGCACAAGGAGAGGAGAAATGAGGTGCAGTTTAGAAACCTTTCCCGATCTCATGGCATACCATCTTCTGGGTTTCCCATGCATGTTTTGATGTAGGAAGATGCCCTTGTACCTGGAGATTTGAGACCCATGGGGTGTGTTCCCCGCAGTGTTACTTTAAAGTATCTGCATTTGCTCACCCAACCTCACCAATCCTCTCAGCCCCAAGACTGTCCAGCCTTATGTCTCATCCAGCTGTGGGTCTAGATATGGTCAATCCAGGTTGCATCATAGACCCTGAACGGATTTTGTAAGAATTTCTCTCTCTTTCACTGTCTTTGTTTTGTGGGTTTTTTAAAGTAATTTATGTTTAGAATCGGGCTTGGCTGCTTTTCCCTGCTGTGTTGATGCCGCTTTACACCCTCTTGATTCACTTGCAGAGAGATATCGATACATAGGTTTTCAGATTCTTACTAGTCAGATATATTCTTGTGTGGTGACTAGGGTGTGTTGAGTCCAGTTCACTGAGCAGGGAATAGGCCTTGTCTATTACATATTTGGCTTATGGAGAGGTCTCTGAGCTAATTTGAAACCCTTGTTTTATGCATCACCCCACCTCACCTTTCCGGTTAAGCAGCCATAGTGTGTCTTCTAAAGGTGTGCCTCTGTTCTGTTTTGTAATTCAGTTCAAGTGTAGCGATTTTGACATTCCCTCTATAAGCGATATCTTAGGATAAGTGCCTTTTTCTGTGTGACTTATTTCACTTAGAATCATCGTACCTAAATCCACTCATCATGCTGCTAACTAGCCTTATGACATTGATTTCATGGCTGAGTGATATTGCATTGTGCCAAGTACCACCATTTCTTTATCCATTTTTCTATTTCCTGGGATATTGAAGGTGTACCGAAGCGGAGGTTCTTGTAAACAGATCAGCCGTAAAGTTTGGGGTGCCTGTGTCTTGTTGATTTTAGTTTTCCCAATTTATACGCCCATGAGTGGAAGTGCCCTATGCTCTCAACGCTGTGTTTATTACTTGTTTCAGGACACACCGTACTCATCTCCAGAGTGCCTGTTGGCAATTTACATCCCGCCCATTAGCGTAGCAAGGCTCCCATGTCTCCATGGCCTGTCCTGCTTTTCTGGTTTTTACACTTTGTTCAGCATGGCCCTTTTGACCGAGGGCAAGCGAGACTTCTTTGTAGCGCTGATTTGCCCTTCCGGCTTGCTTGGTTGGCCAAAAAGGGCGTATGCGTTTTTCCTGAATATATTCAGGAAAAAACGCATACGCCCTTTTTGGCCAAGGGCATCATTGTCAACGTTTTGCCGCTTTTCATGTGCTTTAAAGGCGAGTCGAATCTACCTCCTGAAATCTGTTTCCTGCAAATCTGCCTTGCTTTCAAATCCTCTTCGTTGCCTTCCCTCAATATATTTGTGGACGAGAGTTCTCATTTATAACTCTGCACGTTTGTGAATTGCAGTGCCCCTGAGCTCCATTTGTCTCCTCGCTTTTTTGGGAGCTGGCCGCAAAAGCGCAGGATTGCTTCAGGCCCTATTTTGGTTCTGGGGGGCAGGCTGAGCCTGTGGTTCATTCTTCTTCCTGATGGGAAAATGGAGTGACCTATGCCTGTCCCAACACCTAGGGCTCGTCTCTCGTTGGTTCCGCGTCTTCCCGTTCATCCTCAGGACAAATTGCAACCTGTACAATCAGGAGGTTAAAGGTGCTGATTCTCCAAGTAGGGAGATGGTTAGTCAAGCGGCTGGAATGGCGAACCCGAGCACAAGGAGAGGAGAAATGAGGTGCGTTTTAGAAACCTTTCCCGATCTCATGGCATACCATCTTCTGGGTTTCCCATGCATGTTTTGATGTAGGAAGATTCCCTTGTACCTGGAGATATGAGACCCATGGGGTGTGTTCCACGCAGTGTTACTTTAAAGTATCTGCATTTGCTCACCCAACCTCACCAACCCTCTCAGCCCCAAGAGTGTCCAGCCTTATGTCTCATCCAGCTGTGGGTCTTGATATGGTCAATCCAGGTTGCATCATAGACCCTGAACGGATTTTGTAAGAATTTCTCTCTCTTTCACTGTCTTTGTTTTGTGGGTTTTTTAAAGTAATTTATGTTTAGAATCGGGCTTGGCTGCTTTTCCCTGCTGTGTTGATGCCGCTTTACACCCTCTTGATTCACTTGCAGAGAGATATCGATACATAGGTTTTCAGATTCTTACTAGTCAGATATATTCTTGTGTGTTGACTAGGGTGTGTTGAGTCCAGTTCACTGAGCAGGGAGTAGGCCTTGTCTATTACATATTTTGCTTATGGAGCGGTCTCTGAGCTAATTTGAAACCCTTGTTTTATGCATCACCCCACCTCACCTTTCCCGTTAAGCAGCCATAGTGTGTCTTCTAAAGGTGTGACTCTGTTCTGTTTTGTAATTCAGTTCAAGTGTAGCGATTTTGACATTCCCTCTATAAGCGATATCTTAGGATAATGTCTTTTTCTGTGTGACTTATTTCACTTAGAATCATCGTACCTAAATCCACTCATCATGCTGCTAACTAGCCTTATGACATTGATTTCATGGCTGAGTGATATTCCATTGTGCCAAGTACCACCATTTCTTTATCCATTTTTCTCTTTCCTGGGATATTGAAGGTGTACCGAAGCGGAGGTTCTTGGAAACAGAGCAGCCGTAAACTTTAGGGTGCCTGTGTCTTGTTGATTTTTAGTTTTCCAAATTTATACGCCCATGAGTGGAAGTGCCCTATGCTCTCTACGCTGTGTTTATTACTTGTTTCAGGACACACCGGACTCTTCTCCAGAGTGCCTGTTGGCAATTTATATCCCGCCCATCAGCGTAGCAAGGCTCCCATGTCTCCATGGCCTGTCCTGCTTTTCTGGTATTTACACTTTGTTCAGCATGGCCCTTTTGACCGAGGGCAAGCGAGACTTCTTTGTAACGCTGATTTGCCCTTCCGGCTTGCTTGGTTGGCCAAAAAGGGCGTATGCGTTTTTTCCTGAATATATTCAGGAAAAAACGCATACGCCCTTTTTGGCCAAGGGCATCATTGTCAACGTTTTGCCGCTTTTCATGTGCTTTAAAGGCGAGTCGAATCTACCTCCTGAAATCTGTTTCCTGCAAATCTGCCTTGCTTTCAAATCCTCTTCGTTGCCTTCCCTCAATATATTTGTGGACGAGAGTTCTCATTTATAACTCTGCACGTTTGTGAATTGCAGTGCCCCTGAGCTCCATTTGTCTCCTCGCTTTTTTGGGAGCTGGCCGCAAAAGCGCAGGATTGCTTCAGGCCCTATTTTGGTTCTGGGGGGCAGGCTGAGCCTGTGGTTCATTCTTCTTCCTGATGGGAAAATGGAGTGACCTATGCCTGTCCCAACACCTAGGGCTCGTCTCTCGTTGGTTCCGCGTCTTCCCGTTCATCCTCAGGACAAATTGCAACCTGTACAATCAGGAGGTTAAAGGTGCTGATTCTCCAAGTAGGGAGATGGTTAGTCAAGCGGCTGGAATGGCGAACCCGAGCACAAGGAGAGGAGAAATGAGGTGCGTTTTAGAAACCTTTCCCGATCTCATGGCATACCATCTTCTGGGTTTCCCATGCATGTTTTGATGTAGGAAGATTCCCTTGTACCTGGAGATTTGAGACCCATGGGGTGTGTTCCACGCAGTGTTACTTTAAAGTATCTGCATTTGCTCACCCAACCTCACCAACCCTCTCAGCCCCAAGAGTGTCCAGCCTTATGTCTCATCCAGCTGTGGGTCTTGATATGGTCAATCCAGGTTGCATCATAGACCCTGAACGGATTTTGTAAGAATTTCTCTCTCTTTCACTGTCTTTGTTTTGTGGGTTTTTTAAAGTAATTTATGTTTAGAATCGGGCTTGGCTGCTTTTCCCTGCTGTGTTGATGCCGCTTTACACCCTCTTGATTCACTTGCAGAGAGATATCGATACATAGGTTTTCAGATTCTTACTAGTCAGATATATTCTTGTGTGTTGACTAGGGTGTGTTGAGTCCAGTTCACTGAGCAGGGAGTAGGCCTTGTCTATTACATATTTTGCTTATGGAGCGGTCTCTGAGCTAATTTGAAACCCTTGTTTTATGCATCACCCCACCTCACCTTTCCCGTTAAGCAGCCATAGTGTGTCTTCTAAAGGTGTGACTCTGTTCTGTTTTGTAATTCAGTTCAAGTGTAGCGATTTTGACATTCCCTCTATAAGCGATATCTTAGGATAAGTGTCTTTTTCTGTGTGACTTATTTCACTTAGAATCATCGTATCTAAATCCACTCATCATGCTGCTAACTAGCCTTATGACATTGATTTCATGGCTGAGTGATATTCCACTGTGCCAAGTACCACCATTTCTTTATCCATTTTTCTCTTTCCTGGGATATTGAAGGTGTACCGAAGTGGAGGTTCTTGGAAACAGAGCAGCCGTAAACTTTAGGGTGCCTGTGTCTTGTTGACTTTTAGTTTTCCCAATTTATACGCCCATGAGTGGAAGTGCCCTATGCTCTCTACGCTGTGTTTATTACTTGTTTCAGGACACACCGTACTCTTCTCCAGAGTGCCTGTTGGCAATTTACATCCCGCCCATCAGCGTAGCAAGGCTCCCATGTCTCCATGGCCTGTCCTGCTTTTCTGGTTTTTACTGTTTGTTCAGCATGGCCCTTTTGACCGAGGGCAAGCGAGACTTCTTTGTAGCGCTGATTTGCCCTTCCGGCTTGCTTGGTTGGCCAAAAAGGGCGTATGCGTTTTTTCCTGAATATATTCAGGAAAAAACGCATACGCCCTTTTTGGCCAAGGGCATCATTGTCAACGTTTTGCCGCTTTTCATGTGCTTTAAAGGCGAGTCGAATCTACCTCCTGAAATCTGTTTCCTGCAAATCTGCCTTGCTTTCAAATCCTCTTCGTTGCCTTCCCTCAATATATTTGTGGACGAGAGTTCTCATTTATAACTCTGCACGTTTGTGAATTGCAGTGCCCCTGAGCTCCATTTGTCTCCTCGCTTTTTTGGGAGCTGGCCGCAAAAGCGCAGGATTGCTTCAGGCCCTATTTTGGTTCTGGGGGGCAGGCTGAGCCTGTGGTTCATTCTTCTTCCTGATGAGAAAATGGAGTGACCTATGCCTGTCCCAACACCTAGGGCTCGTCTCTCGTTGGTTCCGCGTCTTCCCGTTCATCCTCTGGACAAATTGCAACCTGTACAATCAGGAGGTTAAAGGTGCTGATTCTCCAAGTAGGGAGATGGTTAGTCAAGCAGCTGGAATGGTGAACCCTAGCACAAGGAGAGGAGAAATGAGGTGCAGTTTAGAAACCTTTCCCGATCTCATGGCATACCATCTTCTGGGTTTCCCATGCATGTTTTGATGTAGGAAGATGCCCTTGTACCTGGAGATTTGAGACCCATGGGGTGTGTTCCCCGCAGTGTTACTTTAAAGTATCTGCATTTGCTCACCCAACCTCACCAATCCTCTCAGCCCCAAGAGTGTCCAGCCTTATGTCTCATCCAGCTGTGGGTCTAGATATGGTCAATCCAGGTTGCATCATAGACCCTGAACGGATTTTGTAAGAATTTCTCTCTCTTTCACTGTCTTTGTTTTGTGGGTTTTTTAAAGTAATTTATGTTTAGAATCGGGCTTGGCTGCTTTTCCCTGCTGTGTTGATGCCGCTTTACACCCTCTTGATTCACTTGCAGAGAGATATCGATACATAGGTTTTCAGATTCTTACTAGTCAGATATATTCTTGTGTGGTGACTAGGGTGTGTTGAGTCCAGTTCACTGAGCAGGGAATAGGCCTTGTCTATTACATATTTGGCTTATGGAGAGGTCTCTGAGCTAATTTGAAACCCTTGTTTTATGCATCACCCCACCTCACCTTTCCGGTTAAGCAGCCATAGTGTGTCTTCTAAAGGTGTGCCTCTGTTCTGTTTTGTAATTCAGTTCAAGTGTAGCGATTTTGACATTCCCTCTATAAGCGATATCTTAGGATAAGTGCCTTTTTCTGTGTGACTTATTTCACTTAGAATCATTGTACCTAAATCCACTCATCATGCTGCTAACTAGCCTTATGACATTGATTTCATGGCTGAGTGATATTGCATTGTGCCAAGTACCACCATTTCTTTATCCATTTTTCTATTTCCTGGGATATTGAAGGTGTACCGAAGCGGAGGTTCTTGTAAACAGATCAGCCGTAAAGTTTGGGGTGCCTGTGTCTTGTTGATTTTAGTTTTCCCAATTTATACGCCCATGAGTGGAAGTGCCCTATGCTCTCAACGCTGTGTTTATTACTTGTTTCAGGACACACCGTACTCATCTCCAGAGTGCCTGTTGGCAATTTACATCCCGCCCATTAGCGTAGCAAGGCTCCCATGTCTCCATGGCCTGTCCTGCTTTTCTGGTTTTTACACTTTGTTCAGCATGGCCCTTTTGACCGAGGGCAAGCGAGACTTCTTTGTAGCGCTGATTTGCCCTTCCGGCTTGCTTGGTTGGCCAAAAAGGGCGTATGCGTTTTTCCTGAATATATTCAGGAAAAAACGCATACGCCCTTTTTGGCCAAGGGCATCATTGTCAACGTTTTGCCGCTTTTCATGTGCTTTAAAGGCGAGTCGAATCTACCTCCTGAAATCTGTTTCCTGCAAATCTGCCTTGCTTTCAAATCCTCTTCGTTGCCTTCCCTCAATATATTTGTGGACGAGAGTTCTCATTTATAACTCTGCACGTTTGTGAATTGCAGTGCCCCTGAGCTCCATTTGTCTCCTCGCTTTTTTGGGAGCTGGCCGCAAAAGCGCAGGATTGCTTCAGGCCCTATTTTGGTTCTGGGGGGCAGGCTGAGCCTGTGGTTCATTCTTCTTCCTGATGGGAAAATGGAGTGACCTATGCCTGTCCCAACACCTAGGGCTCGTCTCTCGTTGGTTCCGCGTCTTCCCGTTCATCCTCAGGACAAATTGCAACCTGTACAATCAGGAGGTTAAAGGTGCTGATTCTCCAAGTAGGGAGATGGTTAGTCAAGCGGCTGGAATGGCGAACCCGAGCACAAGGAGAGGAGAAATGAGGTGCGTTTTAGAAACCTTTCCCGATCTCATGGCATACCATCTTCTGGGTTTCCCATGCATGTTTTGATGTAGGAAGATTCCCTTGTACCTGGAGATTTGAGACCCATGGGGTGTGTTCCACGCAGTGTTACTTTAAAGTATCTGCATTTGCTCACCCAACCTCACCAACCCTCTCAGCCCCAAGAGTGTCCAGCCTTATGTCTCATCCAGCTGTGGGTCTTGATATGGTCAATCCAGGTTGCATCATAGACCCTGAACGGATTTTGTAAGAATTTCTCTCTCTTTCACTGTCTTTGTTTTGTGGGTTTTTTAAAGTAATTTATGTTTAGAATCGGGCTTGGCTGCTTTTCCCTGCTGTGTTGATGCCGCTTTACACCCTCTTGATTCACTTGCAGAGAGATATCGATACATAGGTTTTCAGATTCTTACTAGTCAGATATATTCTTGTGTGTTGACTAGGGTGTGTTGAGTCCAGTTCACTGAGCAGGGAGTAGGCCTTGTCTATTACATATTTTGCTTATGGAGCGGTCTCTGAGCTAATTTGAAACCCTTGTTTTATGCATCACCCCACCTCACCTTTCCCGTTAAGCAGCCATAGTGTGTCTTCTAAAGGTGTGACTCTGTTCTGTTTTGTAATTCAGTTCAAGTGTAGCGATTTTGACATTCCCTCTATAAGCGATATCTTAGGATAAGTGTCTTTTTCTGTGTGACTTATTTCACTTAGAATCATCGTATCTAAATCCACTCATCATGCTGCTAACTAGCCTTATGACATTGATTTCATGGCTGAGTGATATTCCACTGTGCCAAGTACCACCATTTCTTTATCCATTTTTCTCTTTCCTGGGATATTGAAGGTGTACCGAAGTGGAGGTTCTTGGAAACAGAGCAGCCGTAAACTTTAGGGTGCCTGTGTCTTGTTGACTTTTAGTTTTCCCAATTTATACGCCCATGAGTGGAAGTGCCCTATGCTCTCTACGCTGTGTTTATTACTTGTTTCAGGACACACCGTACTCTTCTCCAGAGTGCCTGTTGGCAATTTACATCCCGCCCATCAGCGTAGCAAGGCTCCCATGTCTCCATGGCCTGTCCTGCTTTTCTGGTTTTTACTGTTTGTTCAGCATGGCCCTTTTGACCGAGGGCAAGCGAGACTTCTTTGTAGCGCTGATTTGCCCTTCCGGCTTGCTTGGTTGGCCAAAAAGGGCGTATGCGTTTTTTCCTGAATATATTCAGGAAAAAACGCATACGCCCTTTTTGGCCAAGGGCATCATTGTCAACGTTTTGCCGCTTTTCATGTGCTTTAAAGGCGAGTCGAATCTACCTCCTGAAATCTGTTTCCTGCAAATCTGCCTTGCTTTCAAATCCTCTTCGTTGCCTTCCCTCAATATATTTGTGGACGAGAGTTCTCATTTATAACTCTGCACGTTTGTGAATTGCAGTGCCCCTGAGCTCCATTTGTCTCCTCGCTTTTTTGGGAGCTGGCCGCAAAAGCGCAGGATTGCTTCAGGCCCTATTTTGGTTCTGGGGGGCAGGCTGAGCCTGTGGTTCATTCTTCTTCCTGATGGGAAAATGGAGTGACCTATGCCTGTCCCAACACCTAGGGCTCGTCTCTCGTTGGTTCCGCGTCTTCCCGTTCATCCTCAGGACAAATTGCAACCTGTACAATCAGGAGGTTAAAGGTGCTGATTCTCCAAGTAGGGAGATGGTTAGTCAAGCAGCTGGAATGGCAAACCCGAGCACAAGGAGAGGAGAAATGAGGTGCGTTTTAGAAACCTTTCCCGATATCCTGGCATACCATCTTCTGGGTTTCCCATGCATGTTTTGATGTATGAAGATTCCCTTGTACCTGGAGATTTGAGACCCATGGGGTGGGTACCCCGCGGTATTACTTTAAAGTATCTGCATTTGCTCACCCAACCTCACCAATCCTCTCAGCCCCAAGAGTGTCCAGCCTTATGTCTCATCCAGCTGTGGGTCTAGATATGGTCAATCCAGGTTGCATCAGAGACCCTGAACGGATTTTGTAAGAATTTCTCTCTCTTTCACTGTCTTTGCTTTGTGGGTTTTTTAAAGTAATGTATGTTTAGAATGGGGTTTGGCTGCTTTTCCCTGCTGTGTTTATGCCGCTTTACACCCTCTTGATTCACTTGCAGAGAGATATCGATACATAGGTTTTCAGATTCATACTAGTCAGATATATTCTTGTGCGGTGACTAGGGGGTGTTGAGTCCAGTTCACTGAGCAGGGAGTAGGCCTTGTCTATTACATATTTGGCTTATGGAGCGGTGTCTGAGCTAATTTCAAACCCTTGTTTTATGCATCACCCCACCTCACCTTTCCCGTTAAGCAGCCATAGTGTGTCTTCTAAAGGTGTGACTCTGTTCTGTTTTGTAATTCAGTTCAAGTGTAGCGATTTTGACATTCCCTCTATAAGCGATATCTTAGGATAAGTGTCTTTTTCTGTGTGACTTATTTCACTTAGAATCATCGTACCTAAGTCCACTCATCATGCTGCTAACTAGCCTTATGACATTGATTTCATGGCTGAGTGATATTCCATTGTGCTATGTACCACCATTTCTTTATCCATTTTTCTCTTTCCTGGGATATTGAAGGTGTACCGAAGTGGAGGTTCTTGGAAACAGAGCAGCCGTAAACTTTAGGGTGCCTGTGTCTTGTTGATTTTTAGTTTTCCCAATTTATACGCCCTTGAGTGGAAGTGCCCTATGCTCTCTACGCTGTGTTTATTACTTGTTTCAGGACACACCGTACTCTTCTCCAGAGTGCCTGTTGGCAATTTACATCCCGCCCATCAGCGTAGCAAGGCTCCCATGTCTCCATGGCCTGTCCTGCTTTTCTGGTTTTTACACTTTGTTCAGCATGGCCCTTTTGACCGAGGGCAAGCGAGACTTCTTTGTAGCGCTGATTTGCCCTTCCGGCTTGCTTGGTTGGCCAAAAAGGGCGTATGCGTTTTTTCCTGAATATATTCAGGAAAAAACGCATACGCCCTTTTTGGCCAAGGGCATCATTGTCAACGTTTTGCCGCTTTTCATGTGCTTTAAAGGCGAGTCGAATCTACCTCCTGAAATCTGTTTCCTGCAAATCTGCCTTGCTTTCAAATCCTCTTCGTTGCCTTCCCTCAATATATTTGTGGACGAGAGTTCTCATTTATAACTCTGCACGTTTGTGAATTGCAGTGCCCCTGAGCTCCATTTGTCTCCTCGCTTTTTTGGGAGCTGGCCGCAAAAGCGCAGGATTGCTTCAGGCCCTATTTTGGTTCTGGGGGGCAGGCTGAGCCTGTGGTTCATTCTTCTTCCTGATGGGAAAATGGAGTGACCTATGCCTGTCCCAACACCTAGGGCTCGTCTCTCGTTGGTTCCGCGTCTTCCCGTTCATCCTCAGGACAAATTGCAACCTGTACAATCAGGAGGTTAAAGGTGCTGATTCTCCAAGTAGGGAAATGGTTAGTCAAGCGGCTGGAATGGCGAACCCGAGCACAAGGAGAGGAGAAATGAGGTGCGTTTTAGAAACCTTTCCCGATCTCATGGCATACCATCTTCTGGGTTTCCCATGCATGTTTTGATGTAGGAAGATTCCCTTGTACCTGGAGATTTGAGACCCATGGGGTGTGTTCCCCGCAGTGTTACTTTAAAGTATCTGCATTTGCTCACCCAACCTCACCAACCCTCTCAGCCCCAAGAGTGTCCAGCCTTATGTCTCATCCAGCTGTGGGTCTTGATATGGTCAATCCAGGTTGCATCATAGACCCTGAACGGATTTTGTAAGAATTTCTCTCTCTTTCACTGTCTTTGTTTTGTGGGTTTTTTAAAGTAATTTATGTTTAGAATCGGGCTTGGCTGCTTTTCCCTGCTGTATTGATGCCGCTTTACACCCTCTTGATTCACTTGCAGAGAGATATCGATACATAGGTTTTCAGATTCTTACTAGTCAGATATATTCTTGTGTGTTGACTAGGGTGTGTTGAGTCCAGTTCACTGAGCAGGGAGTAGGCCTTGTCTATTACATATTTTGCTTATGGAGCGGTGTCTGAGCTAATTTCAAACCCTTGTTTTATGCATCACCCCACCTCACCTTTCCCGTTAAGCAGCCATAGTGTGTCTTCTAAAGGTGTGACTCTGTTCTGTTTTGTAATTCAGTTCAAGTGTAGCGATTTTGACATTCCCTCTATAAGCGATATCTTAGGATAAGTGTCTTTTTCTGTGTGACTTATTTCACTTAGAATCATCGTATCTAAATCCACTCATCATGCTGCTAACTAGCCTTATGACATTGATTTCATGGCTGAGTGATATTCCACTGTGCCAAGTACCACCATTTCTTTATCCATTTTTCTCTTTCCTGGGATATTGAAGGTGTACCGAAGTGGAGGTTCTTGGAAACAGAGCAGCCGTAAACTTTAGGGTGCCTGTGTCTTGTTGACTTTTAGTTTTCCCAATTTATACGCCCATGAGTGGAAGTGCCCTATGCTCTCTACGCTGTGTTTATTACTTGTTTCAGGACACACCGTACTCTTCTCCAGAGTGCCTGTTGGCAATTTACATCCCGCCCATCAGCGTAGCAAGGCTCCCATGTCTCCATGGCCTGTCCTGCTTTTCTGGTTTTTACACTTTGTTCAGCATGGCCCTTTTGACCGAAGGCAAGCGAGACTTCTTTGTAGCGCTGATTTGCCCTTCCGGCTTGCTTGGTTGGCCAAAAAGGGCGTATGCGTTTTTTCCTGAATATATTCAGGAAAAAACGCATACGCCCTTTTTGGCCAAGGGCATCATTGTCAACGTTTTGCCGCTTTTCATGTGCTTTAAAGGCGAGTCGAATCTACCTCCTGAAATCTGTTTCCTGCAAATCTGCCTTGCTTTCAAATCCTCTTCGTTGCCTTCCCTCAATATATTTGTGGACGAGAGTTCTCATTTATAACTCTGCACGTTTGTGAATTGCAGTGCCCCTGAGCTCCATTTGTCTCCTCGCTTTTTTGGGAGCTGGCCGCAAAAGCGCAGGATTGCTTCAGGCCCTATTTTGGTTCTGGGGGGCAGGCTGAGCCTGTGGTTCATTCTTCTTCCTGATGAGAAAATGGAGTGACCTATGCCTGTCCCAACACCTAGGGCTCGTCTCTCGTTGGTTCCGCGTCTTCCCGTTCATCCTCTGGACAAATTGCAACCTGTACAATCAGGAGGTTAAAGGTGCTGATTCTCCAAGTAGGGAGATGGTTAGTCAAGCAGCTGGAATGGTGAACCCTAGCACAAGGAGAGGAGAAATGAGGTGCAGTTTAGAAACCTTTCCCGATCTCATGGCATACCATCTTCTGGGTTTCCCATGCATGTTTTGATGTAGGAAGATGCCCTTGTACCTGGAGATTTGAGACCCATGGGGTGTGTTCCCCGCAGTGTTACTTTAAAGTATCTGCATTTGCTCACCCAACCTCACCAATCCTCTCAGCCCCAAGAGTGTCCAGCCTTATGTCTCATCCAGCTGTGGGTCTAGATATGGTCAATCCAGGTTGCATCATAGACCCTGAACGGATTTTGTAAGAATTTCTCTCTCTTTCACTGTCTTTGTTTTGTGGGTTTTTTAAAGTAATTTATGTTTAGAATCGGGCTTGGCTGCTTTTCCCTGCTGTGTTGATGCCGCTTTACACCCTCTTGATTCACTTGCAGAGAGATATCGATACATAGGTTTTCAGATTCTTACTAGTCAGATATATTCTTGTGTGGTGACTAGGGTGTGTTGAGTCCAGTTCACTGAGCAGGGAATAGGCCTTGTCTATTACATATTTGGCTTATGGAGAGGTCTCTGAGCTAATTTGAAACCCTTGTTTTATGCATCACCCCACCTCACCTTTCCGGTTAAGCAGCCATAGTGTGTCTTCTAAAGGTGTGCCTCTGTTCTGTTTTGTAATTCAGTTCAAGTGTAGCGATTTTGACATTCCCTCTATAAGCGATATCTTAGGATAAGTGCCTTTTTCTGTGTGACTTATTTCACTTAGAATCATCGTACCTAAATCCACTCATCATGCTGCTAACTAGCCTTATGACATTGATTTCATGGCTGAGTGATATTGCATTGTGCCAAGTACCACCATTTCTTTATCCATTTTTCTATTTCCTGGGATATTGAAGGTGTACCGAAGCGGAGGTTCTTGTAAACAGATCAGCCGTAAAGTTTGGGGTGCCTGTGTCTTGTTGATTTTAGTTTTCCCAATTTATACGCCCATGAGTGGAAGTGCCCTATGCTCTCAACGCTGTGTTTATTACTTGTTTCAGGACACACCGTACTCATCTCCAGAGTGCCTGTTGGCAATTTACATCCCGCCCATTAGCGTAGCAAGGCTCCCATGTCTCCATGGCCTGTCCTGCTTTTCTGGTTTTTACACTTTGTTCAGCATGGCCCTTTTGACCGAGGGCAAGCGAGACTTCTTTGTAGCGCTGATTTGCCCTTCCGGCTTGCTTGGTTGGCCAAAAAGGGCGTATGCGTTTTTCCTGAATATATTCAGGAAAAAACGCATACGCCCTTTTTGGCCAAGGGCATCATTGTCAACGTTTTGCCGCTTTTCATGTGCTTTAAAGGCGAGTCGAATCTACCTCCTGAAATCTGTTTCCTGCAAATCTGCCTTGCTTTCAAATCCTCTTCGTTGCCTTCCCTCAATATATTTGTGGACGAGAGTTCTCATTTATAACTCTGCACGTTTGTGAATTGCAGTGCCCCTGAGCTCCATTTGTCTCCTCGCTTTTTTGGGAGCTGGCCGCAAAAGCGCAGGATTGCTTCAGGCCCTATTTTGGTTCTGGGGGGCAGGCTGAGCCTGTGGTTCATTCTTCTTCCTGATGGGAAAATGGAGTGACCTATGCCTGTCCCAACACCTAGGGCTCGTCTCTCGTTGGTTCCGCGTCTTCCCGTTCATCCTCAGGACAAATTGCAACCTGTACAATCAGGAGGTTAAAGGTGCTGATTCTCCAAGTAGGGAGATGGTTAGTCAAGCGGCTGGAATGGCGAACCCGAGCACAAGGAGAGGAGAAATGAGGTGCGTTTTAGAAACCTTTCCCGATCTCATGGCATACCATCTTCTGGGTTTCCCATGCATGTTTTGATGTAGGAAGATTCCCTTGTACCTGGAGATTTGAGACCCATGGGGTGTGTTCCACGCAGTGTTACTTTAAAGTATCTGCATTTGCTCACCCAACCTCACCAACCCTCTCAGCCCCAAGAGTGTCCAGCCTTATGTCTCATCCAGCTGTGGGTCTTGATATGGTCAATCCAGGTTGCATCATAGACCCTGAACGGATTTTGTAAGAATTTCTCTCTCTTTCACTGTCTTTGTTTTGTGGGTTTTTTAAAGTAATTTATGTTTAGAATCGGGCTTGGCTGCTTTTCCCTGCTGTGTTGATGCCGCTTTACACCCTCTTGATTCACTTGCAGAGAGATATCGATACATAGGTTTTCAGATTCTTACTAGTCAGATATATTCTTGTGTGTTGACTAGGGTGTGTTGAGTCCAGTTCACTAAGCAGGGAGTAGGCCTTGTCTATTACATATTTTGCTTATGGAGCGGTCTCTGAGCTAATTTGAAACCCTTGTTTTATGCATCACCCCACCTCACCTTTCCCGTTAAGCAGCCATAGTGTGTCTTCTAAAGGTGTGACTCTGTTCTGTTTTGTAATTCAGTTCAAGTGTAGCGATTTTGACATTCCCTCTATAAGCGATATCTTAGGATAAGTGTCTTTTTCTGTGTGACTTATTTCACTTAGAATCATCGTATCTAAATCCACTCATCATGCTGCTAACTAGCCTTATGACATTGATTTCATGGCTGAGTGATATTCCACTGTGCCAAGTACCACCATTTCTTTATCCATTTTTCTCTTTCCTGGGATATTGAAGGTGTACCGAAGTGGAGGTTCTTGGAAACAGAGCAGCCGTAAACTTTAGGGTGCCTGTGTCTTGTTGACTTTTAGTTTTCCCAATTTATACGCCCATGAGTGGAAGTGCCCTATGCTCTCTACGCTGTGTTTATTACTTGTTTCAGGACACACCGTACTCTTCTCCAGAGTGCCTGTTGGCAATTTACATCCCGCCCATCAGCGTAGCAAGGCTCCCATGTCTCCATGGCCTGTCCTGCTTTTCTGGTTTTTACACTTTGTTCAGCATGGCCCTTTTGACCGAAGGCAAGCGAGACTTCTTTGTAGCGCTGATTTGCCCTTCCGGCTTGCTTGGTTGGCCAAAAAGGGCGTATGCGTTTTTTCCTGAATATATTCAGGAAAAAACGCATACGCCCTTTTTGGCCAAGGGCATCATTGTCAACGTTTTGCCGCTTTTCATGTGCTTTAAAGGCGAGTCGAATCTACCTCCTGAAATCTGTTTCCTGCAAATCTGCCTTGCTTTCAAATCCTCTTCGTTGCCTTCCCTCAATATATTTGTGGACGAGAGTTCTCATTTATAACTCTGCACGTTTGTGAATTGCAGTGCCCCTGAGCTCCATTTGTCTCCTCGCTTTTTTGGGAGCTGGCCGCAAAAGCGCAGGATTGCTTCAGGCCCTATTTTGGTTCTGGGGGGCAGGCTGAGCCTGTGGTTCATTCTTCTTCCTGATGAGAAAATGGAGTGACCTATGCCTGTCCCAACACCTAGGGCTCGTCTCTCGTTGGTTCCGCGTCTTCCCGTTCATCCTCTGGACAAATTGCAACCTGTACAATCAGGAGGTTAAAGGTGCTGATTCTCCAAGTAGGGAGATGGTTAGTCAAGCAGCTGGAATGGTGAACCCTAGCACAAGGAGAGGAGAAATGAGGTGCAGTTTAGAAACCTTTCCCGATCTCATGGCATACCATCTTCTGGGTTTCCCATGCATGTTTTGATGTAGGAAGATGCCCTTGTACCTGGAGATTTGAGACCCATGGGGTGTGTTCCCCGCAGTGTTACTTTAAAGTATCTGCATTTGCTCACCCAACCTCACCAATCCTCTCAGCCCCAAGAGTGTCCAGCCTTATGTCTCATCCAGCTGTGGGTCTAGATATGGTCAATCCAGGTTGCATCATAGACCCTGAACGGATTTTGTAAGAATTTCTCTCTCTTTCACTGTCTTTGTTTTGTGGGTTTTTTAAAGTAATTTATGTTTAGAATCGGGCTTGGCTGCTTTTCCCTGCTGTGTTGATGCCGCTTTACACCCTCTTGATTCACTTGCAGAGAGATATCGATACATAGGTTTTCAGATTCTTACTAGTCAGATATATTCTTGTGTGGTGACTAGGGTGTGTTGAGTCCAGTTCACTGAGCAGGGAATAGGCCTTGTCTATTACATATTTGGCTTATGGAGAGGTCTCTGAGCTAATTTGAAACCCTTGTTTTATGCATCACCCCACCTCACCTTTCCGGTTAAGCAGCCATAGTGTGTCTTCTAAAGGTGTGCCTCTGTTCTGTTTTGTAATTCAGTTCAAGTGTAGCGATTTTGACATTCCCTCTATAAGCGATATCTTAGGATAAGTGCCTTTTTCTGTGTGACTTATTTCACTTAGAATCATCGTACCTAAATCCACTCATCATGCTGCTAACTAGCCTTATGACATTGATTTCATGGCTGAGTGATATTGCATTGTGCCAAGTACCACCATTTCTTTATCCATTTTTCTATTTCCTGGGATATTGAAGGTGTACCGAAGCGGAGGTTCTTGTAAACAGATCAGCCGTAAAGTTTGGGGTGCCTGTGTCTTGTTGATTTTAGTTTTCCCAATTTATACGCCCATGAGTGGAAGTGCCCTATGCTCTCAACGCTGTGTTTATTACTTGTTTCAGGACACACCGTACTCATCTCCAGAGTGCCTGTTGGCAATTTACATCCCGCCCATTAGCGTAGCAAGGCTCCCATGTCTCCATGGCCTGTCCTGCTTTTCTGGTTTTTACACTTTGTTCAGCATGGCCCTTTTGACCGAGGGCAAGCGAGACTTCTTTGTAGCGCTGATTTGCCCTTCCGGCTTGCTTGGTTGGCCAAAAAGGGCGTATGCGTTTTTCCTGAATATATTCAGGAAAAAACGCATACGCCCTTTTTGGCCAAGGGCATCATTGTCAACGTTTTGCCGCTTTTCATGTGCTTTAAAGGCGAGTCGAATCTACCTCCTGAAATCTGTTTCCTGCAAATCTGCCTTGCTTTCAAATCCTCTTCGTTGCCTTCCCTCAATATATTTGTGGACGAGAGTTCTCATTTATAACTCTGCACGTTTGTGAATTGCAGTGCCCCTGAGCTCCATTTGTCTCCTCGCTTTTTTGGGAGCTGGCCGCAAAAGCGCAGGATTGCTTCAGGCCCTATTTTGGTTCTGGGGGGCAGGCTGAGCCTGTGGTTCATTCTTCTTCCTGATGGGAAAATGGAGTGACCTATGCCTGTCCCAACACCTAGGGCTCGTCTCTCGTTGGTTCCGCGTCTTCCCGTTCATCCTCAGGACAAATTGCAACCTGTACAATCAGGAGGTTAAAGGTGCTGATTCTCCAAGTAGGGAGATGGTTAGTCAAGCGGCTGGAATGGCGAACCCGAGCACAAGGAGAGGAGAAATGAGGTGCGTTTTAGAAACCTTTCCCGATCTCATGGCATACCATCTTCTGGGTTTCCCATGCATGTTTTGATGTAGGAAGATTCCCTTGTACCTGGAGATTTGAGACCCATGGGGTGTGTTCCACGCAGTGTTACTTTAAAGTATCTGCATTTGCTCACCCAACCTCACCAACCCTCTCAGCCCCAAGAGTGTCCAGCCTTATGTCTCATCCAGCTGTGGGTCTTGATATGGTCAATCCAGGTTGCATCATAGACCCTGAACGGATTTTGTAAGAATTTCTCTCTCTTTCACTGTCTTTGTTTTGTGGGTTTTTTAAAGTAATTTATGTTTAGAATCGGGCTTGGCTGCTTTTCCCTGCTGTGTTGATGCCGCTTTACACCCTCTTGATTCACTTGCAGAGAGATATCGATACATAGGTTTTCAGATTCTTACTAGTCAGATATATTCTTGTGTGTTGACTAGGGTGTGTTGAGTCCAGTTCACTGAGCAGGGAGTAGGCCTTGTCTATTACATATTTTGCTTATGGAGCGGTCTCTGAGCTAATTTGAAACCCTTGTTTTATGCATCACCCCACCTCACCTTTCCCGTTAAGCAGCCATAGTGTGTCTTCTAAAGGTGTGACTCTGTTCTGTTTTGTAATTCAGTTCAAGTGTAGCGATTTTGACATTCCCTCTATAAGCGATATCTTAGGATAAGTGTCTTTTTCTGTGTGACTTATTTCACTTAGAATCATCGTATCTAAATCCACTCATCATGCTGCTAACTAGCCTTATGACATTGATTTCATGGCTGAGTGATATTCCACTGTGCCAAGTACCACCATTTCTTTATCCATTTTTCTCTTTCCTGGGATATTGAAGGTGTACCGAAGTGGAGGTTCTTGGAAACAGAGCAGCCGTAAACTTTAGGGTGCCTGTTTCTTGTTGACTTTTAGTTTTCCCAATTTATACGCCCATGAGTGGAAGTGCCCTATGCTCTCTACGCTGTGTTTATTACTTGTTTCAGGACACACCGTACTCTTCTCCAGAGTGCCTGTTGGCAATTTACATCCCGCCCATCAGCGTAGCAAGGCTCCCATGTCTCCATGGCCTGTCCTGCTTTTCTGGTTTTTACTGTTTGTTCAGCATGGCCCTTTTGACCGAGGGCAAGCGAGACTTCTTTGTAGCGCTGATTTGCCCTTCCGGCTTGCTTGGTTGGCCAAAAAGGGCGTATGCGTTTTTTCCTGAATATATTCAGGAAAAAACGCATACGCCCTTTTTGGCCAAGGGCATCATTGTCAACGTTTTGCCGCTTTTCATGTGCTTTAAAGGCGAGTCGAATCTACCTCCTGAAATCTGTTTCCTGCAAATCTGCCTTGCTTTCAAATCCTCTTCGTTGCCTTCCCTCAATATATTTGTGGACGAGAGTTCTCATTTATAACTCTGCACGTTTGTGAATTGCAGTGCCCCTGAGCTCCATTTGTCTCCTCGCTTTTTTGGGAGCTGGCCGCAAAAGCGCAGGATTGCTTCAGGCCCTATTTTGGTTCTGGGGGGCAGGCTGAGCCTGTGGTTCATTCTTCTTCCTGATGGGAAAATGGAGTGACCTATGCCTGTCCCAACACCTAGGGCTCGTCTCTCGTTGGTTCCGCGTCTTCCCGTTCATCCTCAGGACAAATTGCAACCTGTACAATCAGGAGGTTAAAGGTGCTGATTCTCCAAGTAGGGAGATGGTTAGTCAAGCAGCTGGAATGGCAAACCCGAGCACAAGGAGAGGAGAAATGAGGTGCGTTTTAGAAACCTTTCCCGATATCCTGGCATACCATCTTCTGGGTTTCCCATGCATGTTTTGATGTATGAAGATTCCCTTGTACCTGGAGATTTGAGACCCATGGGGTGGGTACCCCGCGGTATTACTTTAAAGTATCTGCATTTGCTCACCCAACCTCACCAATCCTCTCAGCCCCAAGAGTGTCCAGCCTTATGTCTCATCCAGCTGTGGGTCTAGATATGGTCAATCCAGGTTGCATCAGAGACCCTGAACGGATTTTGTAAGAATTTCTCTCTCTTTCACTGTCTTTGCTTTGTGGGTTTTTTAAAGTAATGTATGTTTAGAATGGGGTTTGGCTGCTTTTCCCTGCTGTGTTTATGCCGCTTTACACCCTCTTGATTCACTTGCAGAGAGATATCGATACATAGGTTTTCAGATTCATACTAGTCAGATATATTCTTGTGCGGTGACTAGGGGGTGTTGAGTCCAGTTCACTGAGCAGGGAGTAGGCCTTGTCTATTACATATTTGGCTTATGGAGCGGTGTCTGAGCTAATTTCAAACCCTTGTTTTATGCATCACCCCACCTCACCTTTCCCGTTAAGCAGCCATAGTGTGTCTTCTAAAGGTGTGACTCTGTTCTGTTTTGTAATTCAGTTCAAGTGTAGCGATTTTGACATTCCCTCTATAAGCGATATCTTAGGATAAGTGTCTTTTTCTGTGTGACTTATTTCACTTAGAATCATCGTACCTAAGTCCACTCATCATGCTGCTAACTAGCCTTATGACATTGATTTCATGGCTGAGTGATATTCCATTGTGCTATGTACCACCATTTCTTTATCCATTTTTCTCTTTCCTGGGATATTGAAGGTGTACTGAAGTGGAGGTTCTTGGAAACAGAGCAGCCGTAAACTTTAGGGTGCCTGTGTCTTGTTGATTTTTAGTTTTCCCAATTTATACGCCCTTGAGTGGAAGTGCCCTATGCTCTCTACGCTGTGTTTATTACTTGTTTCAGGACACACCGTACTCTTCTCCAGAGTGCCTGTTGGCAATTTACATCCCGCCCATCAGCGTAGCAAGGCTCCCATGTCTCCATGGCCTGTCCTGCTTTTCTGGTTTTTACTGTTTGTTCAGCATGGCCCTTTTGACCGAGGGCAAGCGAGACTTCTTTGTAGCGCTGATTTGCCCTTCCGGCTTGCTTGGTTGGCCAAAAAGGGCGTATGCGTTTTTTCCTGAATATATTCAGGAAAAAACGCATACGCCCTTTTTGGCCAAGGGCATCATTGTCAACGTTTTGCCGCTTTTCATGTGCTTTAAAGGCGAGTCGAATCTACCTCCTGAAATCTGTTTCCTGCAAATCTGCCTTGCTTTCAAATCCTCTTCGTTGCCTTCCCTCAATATATTTGTGGACGAGAGTTCTCATTTATAACTCTGCACGTTTGTGAATTGCAGTGCCCCTGAGCTCCATTTGTCTCCTCGCTTTTTTGGGAGCTGGCCGCAAAAGCGCAGGATTGCTTCAGGCCCTATTTTGGTTCTGGGGGGCAGGCTGAGCCTGTGGTTCATTCTTCTTCCTGATGGGAAAATGGAGTGACCTATGCCTGTCCCAACACCTAGGGCTCGTCTCTCGTTGGTTCCGCGTCTTCCCGTTCATCCTCAGGACAAATTGCAACCTGTACAATCAGGAGGTTAAAGGTGCTGATTCTCCAAGTAGGGAGATGGTTAGTCAAGCAGCTGGAATGGCAAACCCGAGCACAAGGAGAGGAGAAATGAGGTGCGTTTTAGAAACCTTTCCCGATATCCTGGCATACCATCTTCTGGGTTTCCCATGCATGTTTTGATGTATGAAGATTCCCTTGTACCTGGAGATTTGAGACCCATGGGGTGTGTTCCCCGCAGTGTTACTTTAAAGTATCTGCATTTGCTCACCCAACCTCACCAACCCTCTCAGCCCCAAGAGTGTCCAGCCTTATGTCTCATCCAGCTGTGGGTCTTGATATGGTCAATCCAGGTTGCATCATAGACCCTGAACGGATTTTGTAAGAATTTCTCTCTCTTTCACTGTCTTTGTTTTGTGGGTTTTTTAAAGTAATTTATGTTTAGAATCGGGCTTGGCTGCTTTTCCCTGCTGTATTGATGCCGCTTTACACCCTCTTGATTCACTTGCAGAGAGATATCGATACATAGGTTTTCAGATTCTTACTAGTCAGATATATTCTTGTGTGTTGACTAGGGTGTGTTGAGTCCAGTTCACTGAGCAGGGAGTAGGCCTTGTCTATTACATATTTTGCTTATGGAGCGGTGTCTGAGCTAATTTCAAACCCTTGTTTTATGCATCACCCCACCTCACCTTTCCCGTTAAGCAGCCATAGTGTGTCTTCTAAAGGTGTGACTCTGTTCTGTTTTGTAATTCAGTTCAAGTGTAGCGATTTTGACATTCCCTCTATAAGCGATATCTTAGGATAAGTGTCTTTTTCTGTGTGACTTATTTCACTTAGAATCATCGTATCTAAATCCACTCATCATGCTGCTAACTAGCCTTATGACATTGATTTCATGGCTGAGTGATATTCCACTGTGCCAAGTACCACCATTTCTTTATCCATTTTTCTCTTTCCTGGGATATTGAAGGTGTACCGAAGTGGAGGTTCTTGGAAACAGAGCAGCCGTAAACTTTAGGGTGCCTGTGTCTTGTTGACTTTTAGTTTTCCCAATTTATACGCCCATGAGTGGAAGTGCCCTATGCTCTCTACGCTGTGTTTATTACTTGTTTCAGGACACACCGTACTCTTCTCCAGAGTGCCTGTTGGCAATTTACATCCCGCCCATCAGCGTAGCAAGGCTCCCATGTCTCCATGGCCTGTCCTGCTTTTCTGGTTTTTACACTTTGTTCAGCATGGCCCTTTTGACCGAAGGCAAGCGAGACTTCTTTGTAGCGCTGATTTGCCCTTCCGGCTTGCTTGGTTGGCCAAAAAGGGCGTATGCGTTTTTTCCTGAATATATTCAGGAAAAAACGCATACGCCCTTTTTGGCCAAGGGCATCATTGTCAACGTTTTGCCGCTTTTCATGTGCTTTAAAGGCGAGTCGAATCTACCTCCTGAAATCTGTTTCCTGCAAATCTGCCTTGCTTTCAAATCCTCTTCGTTGCCTTCCCTCAATATATTTGTGGACGAGAGTTCTCATTTATAACTCTGCACGTTTGTGAATTGCAGTGCCCCTGAGCTCCATTTGTCTCCTCGCTTTTTTGGGAGCTGGCCGCAAAAGCGCAGGATTGCTTCAGGCCCTATTTTGGTTCTGGGGGGCAGGCTGAGCCTGTGGTTCATTCTTCTTCCTGATGAGAAAATGGAGTGACCTATGCCTGTCCCAACACCTAGGGCTCGTCTCTCGTTGGTTCCGCGTCTTCCCGTTCATCCTCTGGACAAATTGCAACCTGTACAATCAGGAGGTTAAAGGTGCTGATTCTCCAAGTAGGGAGATGGTTAGTCAAGCAGCTGGAATGGTGAACCCTAGCACAAGGAGAGGAGAAATGAGGTGCAGTTTAGAAACCTTTCCCGATCTCATGGCATACCATCTTCTGGGTTTCCCATGCATGTTTTGATGTAGGAAGATGCCCTTGTACCTGGAGATTTGAGACCCATGGGGTGTGTTCCCCGCAGTGTTACTTTAAAGTATCTGCATTTGCTCACCCAACCTCACCAATCCTCTCAGCCCCAAGAGTGTCCAGCCTTATGTCTCATCCAGCTGTGGGTCTAGATATGGTCAATCCAGGTTGCATCATAGACCCTGAACGGATTTTGTAAGAATTTCTCTCTCTTTCACTGTCTTTGTTTTGTGGGTTTTTTAAAGTAATTTATGTTTAGAATCGGGCTTGGCTGCTTTTCCCTGCTGTGTTGATGCCGCTTTACACCCTCTTGATTCACTTGCAGAGAGATATCGATACATAGGTTTTCAGATTCTTACTAGTCAGATATATTCTTGTGTGGTGACTAGGGTGTGTTGAGTCCAGTTCACTGAGCAGGGAATAGGCCTTGTCTATTACATATTTGGCTTATGGAGAGGTCTCTGAGCTAATTTGAAACCCTTGTTTTATGCATCACCCCACCTCACCTTTCCGGTTAAGCAGCCATAGTGTGTCTTCTAAAGGTGTGCCTCTGTTCTGTTTTGTAATTCAGTTCAAGTGTAGCGATTTTGACATTCCCTCTATAAGCGATATCTTAGGATAAGTGCCTTTTTCTGTGTGACTTATTTCACTTAGAATCATCGTACCTAAATCCACTCATCATGCTGCTAACTAGCCTTATGACATTGATTTCATGGCTGAGTGATATTGCATTGTGCCAAGTACCACCATTTCTTTATCCATTTTTCTATTTCCTGGGATATTGAAGGTGTACCGAAGCGGAGGTTCTTGTAAACAGATCAGCCGTAAAGTTTGGGGTGCCTGTGTCTTGTTGATTTTAGTTTTCCCAATTTATACGCCCATGAGTGGAAGTGCCCTATGCTCTCAACGCTGTGTTTATTACTTGTTTCAGGACACACCGTACTCATCTCCAGAGTGCCTGTTGGCAATTTACATCCCGCCCATTAGCGTAGCAAGGCTCCCATGTCTCCATGGCCTGTCCTGCTTTTCTGGTTTTTACACTTTGTTCAGCATGGCCCTTTTGACCGAGGGCAAGCGAGACTTCTTTGTAGCGCTGATTTGCCCTTCCGGCTTGCTTGGTTGGCCAAAAAGGGCGTATGCGTTTTTCCTGAATATATTCAGGAAAAAACGCATACGCCCTTTTTGGCCAAGGGCATCATTGTCAACGTTTTGCCGCTTTTCATGTGCTTTAAAGGCGAGTCGAATCTACCTCCTGAAATCTGTTTCCTGCAAATCTGCCTTGCTTTCAAATCCTCTTCGTTGCCTTCCCTCAATATATTTGTGGACGAGAGTTCTCATTTATAACTCTGCACGTTTGTGAATTGCAGTGCCCCTGAGCTCCATTTGTCTCCTCGCTTTTTTGGGAGCTGGCCGCAAAAGCGCAGGATTGCTTCAGGCCCTATTTTGGTTCTGGGGGGCAGGCTGAGCCTGTGGTTCATTCTTCTTCCTGATGGGAAAATGGAGTGACCTATGCCTGTCCCAACACCTAGGGCTCGTCTCTCGTTGGTTCCGCGTCTTCCCGTTCATCCTCAGGACAAATTGCAACCTGTACAATCAGGAGGTTAAAGGTGCTGATTCTCCAAGTAGGGAGATGGTTAGTCAAGCGGCTGGAATGGCGAACCCGAGCACAAGGAGAGGAGAAATGAGGTGCGTTTTAGAAACCTTTCCCGATCTCATGGCATACCATCTTCTGGGTTTCCCATGCATGTTTTGATGTAGGAAGATTCCCTTGTACCTGGAGATTTGAGACCCATGGGGTGTGTTCCACGCAGTGTTACTTTAAAGTATCTGCATTTGCTCACCCAACCTCACCAACCCTCTCAGCCCCAAGAGTGTCCAGCCTTATGTCTCATCCAGCTGTGGGTCTTGATATGGTCAATCCAGGTTGCATCATAGACCCTGAACGGATTTTGTAAGAATTTCTCTCTCTTTCACTGTCTTTGTTTTGTGGGTTTTTTAAAGTAATTTATGTTTAGAATCGGGCTTGGCTGCTTTTCCCTGCTGTGTTGATGCCGCTTTACACCCTCTTGATTCACTTGCAGAGAGATATCGATACATAGGTTTTCAGATTCTTACTAGTCAGATATATTCTTGTGTGTTGACTAGGGTGTGTTGAGTCCAGTTCACTGAGCAGGGAGTAGGCCTTGTCTATTACATATTTTGCTTATGGAGCGGTCTCTGAGCTAATTTGAAACCCTTGTTTTATGCATCACCCCACCTCACCTTTCCCGTTAAGCAGCCATAGTGTGTCTTCTAAAGGTGTGACTCTGTTCTGTTTTGTAATTCAGTTCAAGTGTAGCGATTTTGACATTCCCTCTATAAGCGATATCTTAGGATAAGTGTCTTTTTCTGTGTGACTTATTTCACTTAGAATCATCGTATCTAAATCCACTCATCATGCTGCTAACTAGCCTTATGACATTGATTTCATGGCTGAGTGATATTCCACTGTGCCAAGTACCACCATTTCTTTATCCATTTTTCTCTTTCCTGGGATATTGAAGGTGTACCGAAGTGGAGGTTCTTGGAAACAGAGCAGCCGTAAACTTTAGGGTGCCTGTTTCTTGTTGACTTTTAGTTTTCCCAATTTATACGCCCATGAGTGGAAGTGCCCTATGCTCTCTACGCTGTGTTTATTACTTGTTTCAGGACACACCGTACTCTTCTCCAGAGTGCCTGTTGGCAATTTACATCCCGCCCATCAGCGTAGCAAGGCTCCCATGTCTCCATGGCCTGTCCTGCTTTTCTGGTTTTTACTGTTTGTTCAGCATGGCCCTTTTGACCGAGGGCAAGCGAGACTTCTTTGTAGCGCTGATTTGCCCTTCCGGCTTGCTTGGTTGGCCAAAAAGGGCGTATGCGTTTTTTCCTGAATATATTCAGGAAAAAACGCATACGCCCTTTTTGGCCAAGGGCATCATTGTCAACGTTTTGCCGCTTTTCATGTGCTTTAAAGGCGAGTCGAATCTACCTCCTGAAATCTGTTTCCTGCAAATCTGCCTTGCTTTCAAATCCTCTTCGTTGCCTTCCCTCAATATATTTGTGGACGAGAGTTCTCATTTATAACTCTGCACGTTTGTGAATTGCAGTGCCCCTGAGCTCCATTTGTCTCCTCGCTTTTTTGGGAGCTGGCCGCAAAAGCGCAGGATTGCTTCAGGCCCTATTTTGGTTCTGGGGGGCAGGCTGAGCCTGTGGTTCATTCTTCTTCCTGATGGGAAAATGGAGTGACCTATGCCTGTCCCAACACCTAGGGCTCGTCTCTCGTTGGTTCCGCGTCTTCCCGTTCATCCTCAGGACAAATTGCAACCTGTACAATCAGGAGGTTAAAGGTGCTGATTCTCCAAGTAGGGAGATGGTTAGTCAAGCAGCTGGAATGGCAAACCCGAGCACAAGGAGAGGAGAAATGAGGTGCGTTTTAGAAACCTTTCCCGATATCCTGGCATACCATCTTCTGGGTTTCCCATGCATGTTTTGATGTATGAAGATTCCCTTGTACCTGGAGATTTGAGACCCATGGGGTGGGTACCCCGCGGTATTACTTTAAAGTATCTGCATTTGCTCACCCAACCTCACCAATCCTCTCAGCCCCAAGAGTGTCCAGCCTTATGTCTCATCCAGCTGTGGGTCTAGATATGGTCAATCCAGGTTGCATCAGAGACCCTGAACGGATTTTGTAAGAATTTCTCTCTCTTTCACTGTCTTTGCTTTGTGGGTTTTTTAAAGTAATGTATGTTTAGAATGGGGTTTGGCTGCTTTTCCCTGCTGTGTTTATGCCGCTTTACACCCTCTTGATTCACTTGCAGAGAGATATCGATACATAGGTTTTCAGATTCATACTAGTCAGATATATTCTTGTGCGGTGACTAGGGGGTGTTGAGTCCAGTTCACTGAGCAGGGAGTAGGCCTTGTCTATTACATATTTGGCTTATGGAGCGGTGTCTGAGCTAATTTCAAACCCTTGTTTTATGCATCACCCCACCTCACCTTTCCCGTTAAGCAGCCATAGTGTGTCTTCTAAAGGTGTGACTCTGTTCTGTTTTGTAATTCAGTTCAAGTGTAGCGATTTTGACATTCCCTCTATAAGCGATATCTTAGGATAAGTGTCTTTTTCTGTGTGACTTATTTCACTTAGAATCATCGTACCTAAGTCCACTCATCATGCTGCTAACTAGCCTTATGACATTGATTTCATGGCTGAGTGATATTCCATTGTGCTATGTACCACCATTTCTTTATCCATTTTTCTCTTTCCTGGGATATTGAAGGTGTACCGAAGTGGAGGTTCTTGGAAACAGAGCAGCCGTAAACTTTAGGGTGCCTGTGTCTTGTTGATTTTTAGTTTTCCCAATTTATACGCCCTTGAGTGGAAGTGCCCTATGCTCTCTACGCTGTGTTTATTACTTGTTTCAGGACACACCGTACTCTTCTCCAGAGTGCCTGTTGGCAATTTACATCCCGCCCATCAGCGTAGCAAGGCTCCCATGTCTCCATGGCCTGTCCTGCTTTTCTGGTTTTTACTGTTTGTTCAGCATGGCCCTTTTGACCGAGGGCAAGCGAGACTTCTTTGTAGCGCTGATTTGCCCTTCCGGCTTGCTTGGTTGGCCAAAAAGGGCGTATGCGTTTTTTCCTGAATATATTCAGGAAAAAACGCATACGCCCTTTTTGGCCAAGGGCATCATTGTCAACGTTTTGCCGCTTTTCATGTGCTTTAAAGGCGAGTCGAATCTACCTCCTGAAATCTGTTTCCTGCAAATCTGCCTTGCTTTCAAATCCTCTTCGTTGCCTTCCCTCAATATATTTGTGGACGAGAGTTCTCATTTATAACTCTGCACGTTTGTGAATTGCAGTGCCCCTGAGCTCCATTTGTCTCCTCGCTTTTTTGGGAGCTGGCCGCAAAAGCGCAGGATTGCTTCAGGCCCTATTTTGGTTCTGGGGGGCAGGCTGAGCCTGTGGTTCATTCTTCTTCCTGATGGGAAAATGGAGTGACCTATGCCTGTCCCAACACCTAGGGCTCGTCTCTCGTTGGTTCCGCGTCTTCCCGTTCATCCTCAGGACAAATTGCAACCTGTACAATCAGGAGGTTAAAGGTGCTGATTCTCCAAGTAGGGAAATGGTTAGTCAAGCGGCTGGAATGGCGAACCCGAGCACAAGGAGAGGAGAAATGAGGTGCGTTTTAGAAACCTTTCCCGATATCATGGCATACCATCTTCTGGGTTTCCCATGCATGTTTTGATGTAGGAAGATTCCCTTGTACCTGGAGATTTGAGACCCATGGGGTGTGTTCCCCGCAGTGTTACTTTAAAGTATCTGCATTTGCTCACCCAACCTCACCAACCCTCTCAGCCCCAAGAGTGTCCAGCCTTATGTCTCATCCAGCTGTGGGTCTTGATATGGTCAATCCAGGTTGCATCATAGACCCTGAACGGATTTTGTAAGAATTTCTCTCTCTTTCACTGTCTTTGTTTTGTGGGTTTTTTAAAGTAATTTATGTTTAGAATCGGGCTTGGCTGCTTTTCCCTGCTGTGTTGATGCCGCTTTACACCCTCTTGATTCACTTGCAGAGAGATATCGATACATAGGTTTTCAGATTCTTACTAGTCAGATATATTCTTGTGTGTTGACTAGGGTGTGTTGAGTCCAGTTCACTGAGCAGGGAGTAGGCCTTGTCTATTACATATTTTGCTTATGGAGCGGTGTCTGAGCTAATTTCAAACCCTTGTTTTATGCATCACCCCACCTCACCTTTCCCGTTAAGCAGCCATAGTGTGTCTTCTAAAGGTGTGACTCTGTTCTGTTTTGTAATTCAGTTCAAGTGTAGCGATTTTGACATTCCCTCTATAAGCGATATCTTAGGATAAGTGTCTTTTTCTGTGTGACTTATTTCACTTAGAATCATCGTATCTAAATCCACTCATCATGCTGCTAACTAGCCTTATGACATTGATTTCATGGCTGAGTGATATTCCACTGTGCCAAGTACCACCATTTCTTTATCCATTTTTCTCTTTCCTGGGATATTGAAGGTGTACCGAAGTGGAGGTTCTTGGAAACAGAGCAGCCGTAAACTTTAGGGTGCCTGTGTCTTGTTGACTTTTAGTTTTCCCAATTTATACGCCCATGAGTGGAAGTGCCCTATGCTCTCTACGCTGTGTTTATTACTTGTTTCAGGACACACCGTACTCTTCTCCAGAGTGCCTGTTGGCAATTTACATCCCGCCCATCAGCCTAGCAAGGCTCCCATGTCTCCATGGCCTGTCCTGCTTTTCTGGTTTTTACACTTTGTTCAGCATGGCCCTATGACCGAAGGCAAGCGAGACTTCTTTGTAGCGCTGATTTGCCCTTCCGGCTTGCTTGGTTGGCCAAAAAGGGCGTATGCGTTTTTTCCTGAATATATTCAGGAAAAAACGCATACGCCCTTTTTGGCCAAGGGCATCATTGTCAACGTTTTGCCGCTTTTCATGTGCTTTAAAGGCGAGTCGAATCTACCTCCTGAAATCTGTTTCCTGCAAATCTGCCTTGCTTTCAAATCCTCTTCGTTGCCTTCCCTCAATATATTTGTGGACGAGAGTTCTCATTTATAACTCTGCACGTTTGTGAATTGCAGTGCCCCTGAGCTCCATTTGTCTCCTCGCTTTTTTGGGAGCTGGCCGCAAAAGCGCAGGATTGCTTCAGGCCCTATTTTGGTTCTGGGGGGCAGGCTGAGCCTGTGGTTCATTCTTCTTCCTGATGAGAAAATGGAGTGACCTATGCCTGTCCCAACACCTAGGGCTCGTCTCTCGTTGGTTCCGCGTCTTCCCGTTCATCCTCTGGACAAATTGCAACCTGTACAATCAGGAGGTTAAAGGTGCTGATTCTCCAAGTAGGGAGATGGTTAGTCAAGCAGCTGGAATGGTGAACCCTAGCACAAGGAGAGGAGAAATGAGGTGCAGTTTAGAAACCTTTCCCGATCTCATGGCATACCATCTTCTGGGTTTCCCATGCATGTTTTGATGTAGGAAGATGCCCTTGTACCTGGAGATTTGAGACCCATGGGGTGTGTTCCCCGCAGTGTTACTTTAAAGTATCTGCATTTTCTCACCCAACCTCACCAATCCTCTCAGCCCCAAGAGTGTCCAGCCTTATGTCTCATCCAGCTGTGGGTCTAGATATGGTCAATCCAGGTTGCATCATAGACCCTGAACGGATTTTGTAAGAATTTCTCTCTCTTTCACTGTCTTTGTTTTGTGGGTTTTTTAAAGTAATTTATGTTTAGAATCGGGCTTGGCTGCTTTTCCCTGCTGTGTTGATGCCGCTTTACACCCTCTTGATTCACTTGCAGAGAGATATCGATACATAGGTTTTCAGATTCTTACTAGTCAGATATATTCTTGTGTGGTGACTAGGGTGTGTTGAGTCCAGTTCACTGAGCAGGGAATAGGCCTTGTCTATTACATATTTGGCTTATGGAGAGGTCTCTGAGCTAATTTGAAATCCTTATTTTATGCATCACCCCACCTCACCTTTCCGGTTAAGCAGCCATAGTGTGTCTTCTAAAGGTGTGCCTCTGTTCTGTTTTGTAATTCTGTTCAAGTGTAGCGATTTTGACATTCCCTCTATAAGCGATATCTTAGGATAAGTGCCTTTTTCTGTGTGACTTATTTCACTTAGAATCATCGTACCTAAATCCACTCATCATGCTGCTAACTAGCCTTATGACATTGATTTCATGGCTGAGTGATATTGCATTGTGCCAAGTACAACCATTTCTTTATCCATTTTTCTATTTCCTGGGATATTGAAGGTGTACCGAAGCGGAGGTTCTTGTAAACAGAGCAGCCGTAAAGTTTGGGGTGCCTGTGTCTTGTTGATTTTTAGTTTTCCCAATTTATACGCCCATGAGTGGAAGTGCCCTATGCTCTCAACGCTGTGTTTATTACTTGTTTCAGGACACACCGTACTCTTCTCCAGAGTGCCTGTTGTCAATTTACATCCCGCCCATCAGCGTAGCAAGGCTCCCATGTCTCCATGGCCTGTCCTGATTTTCTGGTTTTTACACTTTGTTCAGTATGGCCCTTTTGACCGAGGGCAAGCGAGACTTCTTTGTAGCGCTGATTTGCCCTTCCGGCTTGCTTGGTTGGCCAAAAAGGGCGTATGCGTTTTTTCCTGAATATATTCAGGAAAAAACGCATACGCCCTTTTTGGCCAAGGGCATCATTGTCAACGTTTTGCCGCTTTTCATGTGCTTTAAAGGCGAGTCGAATCTACCTCCTGAAATCTGTTTCCTGCAAATCTGCCTTGCTTTCAAATCCTCTTCGTTGCCTTCCCTCAATATATTTGTGGACGAGAGTTCTCATTTATAACTCTGCACGTTTGTGAATTGCAGTGCCCCTGAGCTCCATTTGTCTCCTCGCTTTTTTGGGAGCTGGCCGCAAAAGCGCAGGATTGCTTCAGGCCCTATTTTGGTTCTGGGGGGCAGGCTGAGCCTGTGGTTCATTCTTCTTCCTGATGGGAAAATGGAGTGACCTATGCCTGTCCCAACACCTAGGGCTCGTCTCTCGTTGGTTCCGCGTCTTCCCGTTCATCCTCAGGACAAATTGCAACCTGTACAATCAGGAGGTTAAAGGTGCTGATTCTCCAAGTAGGGAAATGGTTAGTCAAGCGGCTGGAATGGCGAACCCGAGCACAAGGAGAGGAGAAATGAGGTGCGTTTTAGAAACCTTTCCCGATCTCATGGCATACCATCTTCTGGGTTTCCCATGCATGTTTTGATGTAGGAAGATTCCCTTGTACCTGGAGATTTGAGACCCATGGGGTGTGTTCCACGCAGTGTTACTTTAAAGTATCTGCATTTGCTCACCCAACCTCACCAACCCTCTCAGCCCCAAGAGTGTCCAGCCTTATGTCTCATCCAGCTGTGGGTCTTGATATGGTCAATCCAGGTTGCATCATAGACCCTGAACGGATTTTGTAAGAATTTCTCTCTCTTTCACTGTCTTTGTTTTGTGGGTTTTTTAAAGTAATTTATGTTTAGAATCGGGCTTGGCTGCTTTTCCCTGCTGTGTTGATGCCGCTTTACACCCTCTTGATTCACTTGCAGAGAGATATCGATACATAGGTTTTCAGATTCTTACTAGTCAGATATATTCTTGTGTGTTGACTAGGGTGTGTTGAGTCCAGTTCACTGAGCAGGGAGTAGGCCTTGTCTATTACATATTTTGCTTATGGAGCGGTGTCTGAGCTAATTTCAAACCCTTGTTTTATGCATCACCCCACCTCACCTTTCCCGTTAAGCAGCCATAGTGTGTCTTCTAAAGGTGTGACTCTGTTCTGTTTTGTAATTCAGTTCAAGTGTAGCGATTTTGACATTCCCTCTATAAGCGATATCTTAGGATAAGTGTCTTTTTCTGTGTGACTTATTTCACTTAGAATCATCGTATCTAAATCCACTCATCATGCTGCTAACTAGCCTTATGACATTGATTTCATGGCTGAGTGATATTCCACTGTGCCAAGTACCACCATTTCTTTATCCATTTTTCTCTTTCCTGGGATATTGAAGGTGTACCGAAGTGGAGGTTCTTGGAAACAGAGCAGCCGTAAACTTTAGGGTGCCTGTGTCTTGTTGACTTTTAGTTTTCCCAATTTATACGCCCATGAGTGGAAGTGCCCTATGCTCTCTACGCTGTGTTTATTACTTGTTTCAGGACACACCGTACTCTTCTCCAGAGTGCCTGTTGGCAATTTACATCCCGCCCATCAGCCTAGCAAGGCTCCCATGTCTCCATGGCCTGTCCTGCTTTTCTGGTTTTTACACTTTGTTCAGCATGGCCCTTTTGACCGAAGGCAAGCGAGACTTCTTTGTAGCGCTGATTTGCCCTTCCGGCTTGCTTGGTTGGCCAAAAAGGGCGTATGCGTTTTTTCCTGAATATATTCAGGAAAAAACGCATACGCCCTTTTTGGCCAAGGGCATCATTGTCAACGTTTTGCCGCTTTTCATGTGCTTTAAAGGCGAGTCGAATCTACCTCCTGAAATCTGTTTCCTGCAAATCTGCCTTGCTTTCAAATCCTCTTCGTTGCCTTCCCTCAATATATTTGTGGACGAGAGTTCTCATTTATAACTCTGCACGTTTGTGAATTGCAGTGCCCCTGAGCTCCATTTGTCTCCTCGCTTTTTTGGGAGCTGGCCGCAAAAGCGCAGGATTGCTTCAGGCCCTATTTTGGTTCTGGGGGGCAGGCTGAGCCTGTGGTTCATTCTTCTTCCTGATGAGAAAATGGAGTGACCTATGCCTGTCCCAACACCTAGGGCTCGTCTCTCGTTGGTTCCGCGTCTTCCCGTTCATCCTCTGGACAAATTGCAACCTGTACAATCAGGAGGTTAAAGGTGCTGATTCTCCAAGTAGGGAGATGGTTAGTCAAGCAGCTGGAATGGTGAACCCTAGCACAAGGAGAGGAGAAATGAGGTGCAGTTTAGAAACCTTTCCCGATCTCATGGCATACCATCTTCTGGGTTTCCCATGCATGTTTTGATGTAGGAAGATGCCCTTGTACCTGGAGATTTGAGACCCATGGGGTGTGTTCCCCGCAGTGTTACTTTAAAGTATCTGCATTTGCTCACCCAACCTCACCAATCCTCTCAGCCCCAAGAGTGTCCAGCCTTATGTCTCATCCAGCTGTGGGTCTAGATATGGTCAATCCAGGTTGCATCATAGACCCTGAACGGATTTTGTAAGAATTTCTCTCTCTTTCACTGTCTTTGTTTTGTGGGTTTTTTAAAGTAATTTATGTTTAGAATCGGGCTTGGCTGCTTTTCCCTGCTGTGTTGATGCCGCTTTACACCCTCTTGATTCACTTGCAGAGAGATATCGATACATAGGTTTTCAGATTCTTACTAGTCAGATATATTCTTGTGTGGTGACTAGGGTGTGTTGAGTCCAGTTCACTGAGCAGGGAGTAGGCCTTGTCTATTACATATTTGGCTTATGGAGAGGTCTCTGAGCTAATTTGAAATCCTTGTTTTATGCATCACCCCACCTCACCTTTCCGGTTAAGCAGCCATAGTGTGTCTTCTAAAGGTGTGCCTCTGTTCTGTTTTGTAATTCAGTTCAAGTGTAGCGATTTTGACATTCCCTCTATAAGCGATATCTTAGGATAAGTGCCTTTTTCTGTGTGACTTATTTCACTTAGAATCATCGTACCTAAATCCACTCATCATGCTGCTAACTAGCCTTATGACATTGATTTCATGGCTGAGTGATATTGCATTGTGCCAAGTACCACCATTTCTTTATCCATTTTTCTATTTCCTGGGATATTGAAGGTGTACCGAAGCGGAGGTTCTTGTAAACAGAGCAGCCGTAAAGTTTGGGGTGCCTGTGTCTTGTTGATTTTTAGTTTTCCCAATTTATACGCCCATGAGTGGAAGTGCCCTATGCTCTCAACGCTGTGTTTATTACTTGTTTCAGGACACACCGTACTCTTCTCCAGAGTGCCTGTTGGCAATTTACATCCCGCCCATCAGCGTAGCAAGGCTCCCATGTCTCCATGGCCTGTCCTGATTTTCTGGTTTTTACACTTTGTTCAGTATGGCCCTTTTGACCGAGGGCAAGCGAGACTTCTTTGTAGCGCTGATTTGCCCTTCCGGCTTGCTTGGTTGGCCAAAAAGGGCGTATGCGTTTTTTCCTGAATATATTCAGGAAAAAACGCATACGCCCTTTTTGGCCAAGGGCATCATTGTCAACGTTTTGCCGCTTTTCATGTGCTTTAAAGGCGAGTCGAATCTACCTCCTGAAATCTGTTTCCTGCAAATCTGCCTTGCTTTCAAATCCTCTTCGTTGCCTTCCCTCAATATATTTGTGGACGAGAGTTCTCATTTATAACTCTGCACGTTTGTGAATTGCAGTGCCCCTGAGCTCCATTTGTCTCCTCGCTTTTTTGGGAGCTGGCCGCAAAAGCGCAGGATTGCTTCAGGCCCTATTTTGGTTCTGGGGGGCAGGCTGAGCCTGTGGTTCATTCTTCTTCCTGATGGGAAAATGGAGTGACCTGTGCCTGTCCCAACACCTAGGGCTCGTCTCTCGTTGGTTCCCCGTCTTCCCGTTCATCCTCAGGACAAATTGCAACCTGTACGAAACAGGAGGTTAAAGGTGCTGATTCTCCAAGTAGGGAGATGGTTAGTCAAGCGGCTGGAATGGCGAACCCGAGCACAAGGAGAGGAGAAATGAGGTGCGTTTTAGAAACCTTTCCCGATCTCATGGCATACCATCTTCTGGGTTTCCCATGCATGTTTTGATGTAGGAAGATTCCCTTGTACCTGGAGATTTGAGACCCATGGGGTGTGTTCCCCGCAGTGTTACTTTAAAGTATCTGCATTTGCTCTCCCAACCTCACCAACCCTCTCAGCCCCAAGAGTGTCCAGCCTTATGTCTCATCCAGCTGTGGGTCTTGATATGGTCAATCCAGGTTGCATCATAGACCCTGAACGGATTTTGTAAGAATTTCTCTCTCTTTCACTGTCTTTGTTTTGTGGGTTTTTTAAAGTAATTTATGTTTAGAATCGGGCTTGGCTGCTTTTCCCTGCTGTGTTGATGCCGCTTTACACCCTCTTGATTCACTTGCAGAGAGATATCGATACATAGGTTTTCAGATTCTTACTAGTCAGATATATTCTTGTGTGTTGACTAGGGTGTGTTGAGTCCAGTTCACTGAGCAGGGAGTAGGCCTTGTCTATTACATATTTTGCTTATGGAGCGGTGTCTGAGCTAATTTCAAACCCTTGTTTTATGCATCACCCCACCTCACCTTTCCCGTTAAGCAGCCATAGTGTGTCTTCTAAAGGTGTGACTCTGTTCTGTTTTGTAATTCAGTTCAAGTGTAGCGATTTTGACATTCCCTCTATAAGCGATATCTTAGGATAAGTGTCTTTTTCTGTGTGACTTATTTCACTTAGAATCATCGTATCTAAATCCACTCATCATGCTGCTAACTAGCCTTATGACATTGATTTCATGGCTGAGTGATATTCCACTGTGCCAAGTACCACCATTTCTTTATCCATTTTTCTCTTTCCTGGGATATTGAAGGTGTACCGAAGTGGAGGTTCTTGGAAACAGAGCAGCCGTAAACTTTAGGGTGCCTGTGTCTTGTTGACTTTTAGTTTTCCCAATTTATACGCCCATGAGTGGAAGTGCCCTATGCTCTCTACGCTGTGTTTATTACTTGTTTCAGGACACACCGTACTCTTCTCCAGAGTGCCTGTTGGCAATTTACATCCCGCCCATCAGCGTAGCAAGGCTCCCATGTCTCCATGGCCTGTCCTGCTTTTCTGGTTTTTACACTTTGTTCAGCATGGCCCTTTTGACCGAAGGCAAGCGAGACTTCTTTGTAGCGCTGATTTGCCCTTCCGGCTTGCTTGGTTGGCCAAAAAGGGCGTATGCGTTTTTTCCTGAATATATTCAGGAAAAAACGCATACGCCCTTTTTGGCCAAGGGCATCATTGTCAACGTTTTGCCGCTTTTCATGTGCTTTAAAGGCGAGTCGAATCTACCTCCTGAAATCTGTTTCCTGCAAATCTGCCTTGCTTTCAAATCCTCTTCGTTGCCTTCCCTCAATATATTTGTGGACGAGAGTTCTCATTTATAACTCTGCACGTTTGTGAATTGCAGTGCCCCTGAGCTCCATTTGTCTCCTCGCTTTTTTGGGAGCTGGCCGCAAAAGCGCAGGATTGCTTCAGGCCCTATTTTGGTTCTGGGGGGCAGGCTGAGCCTGTGGTTCATTCTTCTTCCTGATGAGAAAATGGAGTGACCTATGCCTGTCCCAACACCTAGGGCTCGTCTCTCGTTGGTTCCGCGTCTTCCCGTTCATCCTCTGGACAAATTGCAACCTGTACAATCAGGAGGTTAAAGGTGCTGATTCTCCAAGTAGGGAGATGGTTAGTCAAGCAGCTGGAATGGTGAACCCTAGCACAAGGAGAGGAGAAATGAGGTGCAGTTTAGAAACCTTTCCCGATCTCATGGCATACCATCTTCTGGGTTTCCCATGCATGTTTTGATGTAGGAAGATGCCCTTGTACCTGGAGATTTGAGACCCATGGGGTGTGTTCCCCGCAGTGTTACTTTAAAGTATCTGCATTTGCTCACCCAACCTCACCAATCCTCTCAGCCCCAAGAGTGTCCAGCCTTATGTCTCATCCAGCTGTGGGTCTAGATATGGTCAATCCAGGTTGCATCATAGACCCTGAACGGATTTTGTAAGAATTTCTCTCTCTTTCACTGTCTTTGTTTTGTGGGTTTTTTAAAGTAATTTATGTTTAGAATCGGGCTTGGCTGCTTTTCCCTGCTGTGTTGATGCCGCTTTACACCCTCTTGATTCACTTGCAGAGAGATATCGATACATAGGTTTTCAGATTCTTACTAGTCAGATATATTCTTGTGTGGTGACTAGGGTGTGTTGAGTCCAGTTCACTGAGCAGGGAATAGGCCTTGTCTATTACATATTTGGCTTATGGAGAGGTCTCTGAGCTAATTTGAAACCCTTGTTTTATGCATCACCCCACCTCACCTTTCCGGTTAAGCAGCCATAGTGTGTCTTCTAAAGGTGTGCCTCTGTTCTGTTTTGTAATTCAGTTCAAGTGTAGCGATTTTGACATTCCCTCTATAAGCGATATCTTAGGATAAGTGCCTTTTTCTGTGTGACTTATTTCACTTAGAATCATCGTACCTAAATCCACTCATCATGCTGCTAACTAGCCTTATGACATTGATTTCATGGCTTAGTGATATTGCATTGTGCCAAGTACCACCATTTCTTTATCCATTTTTCTATTTCCTGGGATATTGAAGGTGTACCGAAGCGGAGGTTCTTGTAAACAGAGCAGCCGTAAAGTTTGGGGTGCCTGTGTCTTGTTGATTTTAGTTTTCCCAATTTATACGCCCATGAGTGGAAGTGCCCTATGCTCTCTACGCTGTGTTTATTACTTGTTTCAGGACACACCGTACTCTTCTCCAGAGTGCCTGTTGGCAATTTACATCCCGCCCATCAGCGTAGCAAGGCTCCCATGTCTCCATGGCCTGTCCTGATTTTCTAGTTTTTACACTTTGTTCAGTATGGCCCTTTTGACCGAGGGCAAGCGAGACTTCTTTGTAGCGCTGATTTGCCCTTCCGGCTTGCTTGGTTGGCCAAAAAGGGCATCATTGTCAACGTTTTGCCGCTTTTCATGTGCTTTAAAGGCGAGTCGAATCTACCTCCTGAAATCTGTTTCCTGCAAATCTGCCTTGCTTTCAAATCCTCTTCGTTGCCTTCCCTCAATATATTTGTGGACGAGAGTTCTCATTTATAACTCTGCACGTTTGTGAATTGCAGTGCCCCTGAGCTCCATTTGGCTCCTCGCTTTTTTGGGAGCTGGCCGCAAAAGCGCAGGATTGCTTCAGGCCCTATTTTGGTTCTGGGGGGCAGGCTGAGCCTGTGGTTCATTCTTCTTCCTGATGGGAAAATGGAGTGACCTGTGCCTATCCCAACACCTAGGGCTAGTCTTTCGTTGGTTCCCCGTCTTCCCGTTCATCCTCAGGACAAATTGCAACCTGGACGAAACAGTAGGTTAAAGGTGCTGATTCTCCAAGTAGGGAGATGGTTAGTCAAGCGGCTGGAATGGCGAACCCGAGCACAAGGAGAGGAGAAATGAGGTGCGTTTTAGAAACCTTTCCCGATCTCACGGCATACCATCTTCTGGGTTTCCCATGCATGTTTTGATGTAGGAAGATTCCCTTGTACCTGGAGATTTGAGACCCATGGGGTGGGTACCCCGCGGTATTACTTTAAAGTATCTGCATTTGCTCACCCAACCTCACCAATCCTCTCAGCCCCAAGAGTGTCCAGCCTTATGTCTCATCCAGCTGTGGGTCTAGATATGGTCAATCCAGGTTGCATCAGAGACCCTGAACGGATTTTGTAAGAATTTCTCTCTCTTTCACTGTCTTTGCTTTGTGGGTTTTTTAAAGTAATGTATGTTTAGAATGGGGTTTGGCTGCTTTTCCCTGCTGTGTTTATGCCGCTTTACACCCTCTTGATTCACTTGCAGAGAGATATCAATACATAGGTTTTCAGATTCATACTAGTCAGATATATTCTTGTGCGGTGACTAGGGGGTGTTGAGTCCAGTTCACTGAGCAGGGAGTAGGCCTTGTCTATTACATATTTGGCTTATGGAGCGGTGTCTGAGCTAATTTGAAACCCTTGTTTTATGCATCACCCCACCTCACCTTTCCGGTTAAGCAGCCATAGTGTGTCTTCTAAAGGTGTGACTCTGTTCTGTTTTGTAATTCAGTTCAAGTGTAGCGATTTTGACATTCCCTCTATAAGCGATATCTTAGGATAAGTGCCTTTTTCTGTGTGACTTATTTCACTTAGACTCATCGTACCTAAATCCACTCATCATGCTGCTAACTAGCCTTATGACATTGATTTCATGGCTGAGTTATATTCCATTGTGCCAAGTACCACCATTTCTTTATCCATTTTTCTCTTTCCTGGGATATTGAAGGTGTACCGAAGTGGAGGTTCTTGGAAACAGAGCAGCCGTAAACTTTAGGGTGCCTGTGTCTTGTTGATTTTTAGTTTTCCCAATTTATACGCCCTTGAGTGGAAGTGCCCTATGCTCTCTACGCTGTGTTTATTACTTGTTTCAGGACACACCGTACTCTTCTCCAGAGTGCCTGTTGGCAATTTACATCCCGCCCATCAGCGTAGCAAGGCTCCCATGTCTCCATGGCCTGTCCTGCTTTTCTGGTTTTTACTGTTTGTTCAGCATGGCCCTTTTGACCGAGGGCAAGCGAGACTTCTTTGTAGCGCTGATTTGCCCTTCCGGCTTGCTTGGTTGGCCAAAAAGGGCGTATGCGTTTTTTCCTGAATATATTCAGGAAAAAACGCATACGCCCTTTTTGGCCAAGGGCATCATTTTCAACGTTTTGCCGCTTTTCATGTGCTTTAAAGGCGAGTCGAATCTACCTCCTGAAATCTGTTTCCTGCAAATCTGCCTTGCTTTCAAATCCTCTTCGTTGCCTTCCCTCAATATATTTGTGGACGAGAGTTCTCATTTATAACTCTGCACGTTTGTGAATTGCAGTGCCCCTGAGCTCCATTTGTCTCCTCGCTTTTTTGGGAGCTGGCCGCAAAAGCGCAGGATTGCTTCAGGCCCTATTTTGGTTCTGGGGGGCAGGCTGAGCCTGTGGTTCATTCTTCTTCCTGATGGGAAAATGGAGTGACCTATGCCTGTCCCAACACCTAGGGCTCGTCTCTCGTTGGTTTCGCGTCTTCCCGTTCATCCTCAGGACAAATTGCAACCTGTACAATCAGGAGGTTAAAGGTGCTGATTCTCCAAGTAGGGAGATGGTTAGTCAAGCGGCTGGAATGGCGAACCCGAGCACAAGGAGAGGAGAAATGAGGTGCGTTTTAGAAACCTTTCCCGATCTCATGGCATACCATCTTCTGGGTTTCCCATGCATGTTTTGATGTAGGAAGATTCCCTTGTACCTGGAGATTTGAGACCCATGGGGTGTGTTCCCCGCAGTGTTACTTTAAAGTATCTGCATTTGCTCACCCAACCTCACCAACCCTCTCAGCCCCAAGAGTGTCCAGCCTTATGTCTCATCCAGCTGTGGGTCTTGATATGGTCAATCCAGGTTGCATCATAGACCCTGAACGGATTTTGTAAGAATTTCTCTCTCTTTCACTGTCTTTGTTTTGTGGGTTTTTTAAAGTAATTTATGTTTAGAATCGGGCTTGGCTGCTTTTCCCTGCTGTGTTGATGCCGCTTTACACCCTCTTGATTCACTTGCAGAGAGATATCGATACATAGGTTTTCAGATTCTTACTAGTCAGATATATTCTTGTGTGTTGACTAGGGTGTGTTGAGTCCAGTTCACTGAGCAGGGAGTAGGCCTTGTCTATTACATATTTTGCTTATGGAGCGGTGTCTGAGCTAATTTCAAACCCTTGTTTTATGCATCACCCCACCTCACCTTTCCCGTTAAGCAGCCATAGTGTGTCTTCTAAAGGTGTGACTCTGTTCTGTTTTGTAATTCAGTTCAAGTGTAGCGATTTTGACATTCCCTCTATAAGCGATATCTTAGGATAAGTGTCTTTTTCTGTGTGACTTATTTCACTTAGAATCATCGTATCTAAATCCACTCATCATGCTGCTAACTAGCCTTATGACATTGATTTCATGGCTGAGTGATATTCCACTGTGCCAAGTACCACCATTTCTTTATCCATTTTTCTCTTTCCTGGGATATTGAAGGTGTACCGAAGTGGAGGTTCTTGGAAACAGAGCAGCCGTAAACTTTAGGGTGCCTGTGTCTTGTTGACTTTTAGTTTTCCCAATTTATACGCCCATGAGTGGAAGTGCCCTATGCTCTCTACGCTGTGTTTATTACTTGTTTCAGGACACACCGTACTCTTCTCCAGAGTGCCTGTTGGCAATTTACATCCCGCCCATCAGCGTAGCAAGGCTCCCATGTCTCCATGGCCTGTCCTGCTTTTCTGGTTTTTACTGTTTGTTCAGCATGGCCCTTTTGACCGAGGGCAAGCGAGACTTCTTTGTAGCGCTGATTTGCCCTTCCGGCTTGCTTGGTTGGCCAAAAAGGGCGTATGCGTTTTTTCCTGAATATATTCAGGAAAAAACGCATACGCCCTTTTTGGCCAAGGGCATCATTGTCAACGTTTTGCCGCTTTTCATGTGCTTTAAAGGCGAGTCGAATCTACCTCCTGAAATCTGTTTCCTGCAAATCTGCCTTGCTTTCAAATCCTCTTCGTTGCCTTCCCTCAATATATTTGTGGACGAGAGTTCTCATTTATAACTCTGCACGTTTGTGAATTGCAGTGCCCCTGAGCTCCATTTGTCTCCTCGCTTTTTTGGGAGCTGGCCGCAAAAGCGCAGGATTGCTTCAGGCCCTATTTTGGTTCTGGGGGGCAGGCTGAGCCTGTGGTTCATTCTTCTTCCTGATGAGAAAATGGAGTGACCTATGCCTGTCCCAACACCTAGGGCTCGTCTCTCGTTGGTTCCGCGTCTTCCCGTTCATCCTCTGGACAAATTGCAACCTGTACAATCAGGAGGTTAAAGGTGCTGATTCTCCAAGTAGGGAGATGGTTAGTCAAGCAGCTGGAATGGTGAACCCTAGCACAAGGAGAGGAGAAATGAGGTGCAGTTTAGAAACCTTTCCCGATCTCATGGCATACCATCTTCTGGGTTTCCCATGCATGTTTTGATGTAGGAAGATGCCCTTGTACCTGGAGATTTGAGACCCATGGGGTGTGTTCCCCGCAGTGTTACTTTAAAGTATCTGCATTTGCTCACCCAACCTCACCAATCCTCTCAGCCCCAAGAGTGTCCAGCCTTATGTCTCATCCAGCTGTGGGTCTAGATATGGTCAATCCAGGTTGCATCATAGACCCTGAACGGATTTTGTAAGAATTTATCTCTCTTTCACTGTCTTTGTTTTGTGGGTTTTTTAAAGTAATTTATGTTTAGAATCGGGCTTGGCTGCTTTTCCCTGCTGTGTTGATGCCGCTTTACACCCTCTTGATTCACTTGCAGAGAGATATCGATACATAGGTTTTCAGATTCTTACTAGTCAGATATATTCTTGTGTGGTGACTACGGTGTGTTGAGTCCAGTTCACTGAGCAGGGAGTAGGCCTTGTCTATTACATATTTTGCTTATGGAGCGGTGTCTGAGCTAATTTCAAACCCTTGTTTTATGCATCACCCCACCTCACCTTTCCCGTTAAGCAGCCATAGTGTGTCTTCTAAAGGTGTGACTCTGTTCTGTTTTGTAATTCAGTTCAAGTGTAGCGATTTTGACATTCCCTCTATAAGCGATATCTTAGGATAAGTGTCTTTTTCTGTGTGACTTATTTCACTTAGAATCATCGTATCTAAATCCACTCATCATGCTGCTAACTAGCCTTATGACATTGATTTCATGGCTGAGTGATATTCCACTGTGCCAAGTACCACCATTTCTTTATCCATTTTTCTCTTTCCTGGGATATTGAAGGTGTACCGAAGTGGAGGTTCTTGGAAACAGAGCAGCCGTAAACTTTAGGGTGCCTGTGTCTTGTTGACTTTTAGTTTTCCCAATTTATACGCCCATGAGTGGAAGTGCCCTATGCTCTCTACGCTGTGTTTATTACTTGTTTCAGGACACACCGTACTCTTCTCCAGAGTGCCTGTTGGCAATTTACATCCCGCCCATCAGCGTAGCAAGGCTCCCATGTCTCCATGGCCTGTCCTGCTTTTCTGGTTTTTACACTTTGTTCAGCATGGCCCTTTTGACCGAGGGCAAGCGAGACTTCTTTGTAGCGCTGATTTGCCCTTCCGGCTTGCTTGGTTGGCCAAAAAGGGCGTATGCGTTTTTTCCTGAATATATTCAGGAAAAAACGCATACGCACTTTTTGGCCAAGGGCATCATTGTCAACGTTTTGCCGCTTTTCATGTGCTTTAAAGGCGAGTCGAATCTACCTCCTGAAATCTGTTTCCTGCAAATCTGCCTTGCTTTCAAATCCTCTTCGTTGCCTTCCCTCAATATATTTGTGGACGAGAGTTCTCATTTATAACTCTGCACGTTTGTGAATTGCAGTGCCCCTGAGCTCCATTTGTCTCCTCGCTTTTTTGGGAGCTGGCCGCAAAAGCGCAGGATTGCTTCAGGCCCTATTTTGGTTCTGGGGGGCAGGCTGAGCCTGTGGTTCATTCTTCTTCCTGATGAGAAAATGGAGTGACCTATGCCTGTCCCAACACCTAGGGCTCGTCTCTCGTTGGTTCCGCGTCTTCCCGTTCATCCTCTGGACAAATTGCAACCTGTACAATCAGGAGGTTAAAGGTGCTGATTCTCCAAGTAGGGAGATGGTTAGTCAAGCAGCTGGAATGGTGAACCCTAGCACAAGGAGAGGAGAAATGAGGTGCAGTTTAGAAACCTTTCCCGATCTCATGGCATACCATCTTCTGGGTTTCCCATGCATGTTTTGATGTAGGAAGATGCCCTTGTACCTGGAGATTTGAGACCCATGGGGTGTGTTCCCCGCAGTGTTACTTTAAAGTATCTGCATTTGCTCACCCAACCTCACCAATCCTCTCAGCCCCAAGACTGTCCAGCCTTATGTCTCATCCAGCTGTGGGTCTAGATATGGTCAATCCAGGTTGCATCATAGACCCTGAACGGATTTTGTAAGAATTTCTCTCTCTTTCACTGTCTTTGTTTTGTGGGTTTTTTAAAGTAATTTATGTTTAGAATCGGGCTTGGCTGCTTTTCCCTGCTGTGTTGATGCCGCTTTACACCCTCTTGATTCACTTGCAGAGAGATATCGATACATAGGTTTTCAGATTCTTACTAGTCAGATATATTCTTGTGTGGTGACTACGGTGTGTTGAGTCCAGTTCACTGAGCAGGGAATAGGCCTTGTCTATTACATATTTGGCTTATGGAGAGGTCTCTGAGCTAATTTGAAACCCTTGTTTTATGCATCACCCCACCTCACCTTTCCGGTTAAGCAGCCATAGTGTGTCTTCTAAAGGTGTGCCTCTGTTCTGTTTTGTAATTCAGTTCAAGTGTAGCGATTTTGACATTCCCTCTATAAGCGATATCTTAGGATAAGTGCCTTTTTCTGTGTGACTTATTTCACTTAGAATCATCGTACCTAAATCCACTCATCATGCTGCTAACTAGCCTTATGACATTGATTTCATGGCTGAGTGATATTGCATTGTGCCAAGTACCACCATTTCTTTATCCATTTTTCTATTTCCTGGGATATTGAAGGTGTACCGAAGCGGAGGTTCTTGTAAACAGAGCAGCCGTAAAGTTTGGGGTGCCTGTGTCTTGTTGATTTTAGTTTTCCCAATTTATACGCCCATGAGTGGAAGTGCCCTATGCTCTCAACGCTGTGTTTATTACTTGTTTCAGGACACACCGTACTCATCTCCAGAGTGCCTGTTGGCAATTTACATCCCGCCCATTAGCGTAGCAAGGCTCCCATGTCTCCATGGCCTGTCCTGCTTTTCTGGTTTTTACACTTTGTTCAGCATGGCCCTTTTGACCGAGGGCAAGCGAGACTTCTTTGTAGCGCTGATTTGCCCTTCCGGCTTGCTTGGTTGGCCAAAAAGGGCGTATGCGTTTTTTCCTGAATATATTCAGGAAACAACGCATACGCCCTTTTTGGCCAAGGGCATCACTGTCAACGTTTTGCCGCTTTTCATGTGCTTTAAAGGCGAGTCGAATCTACCTCCTGAAATCTGTTTCCTGCAAATCTGCCTTGCTTTCAAATCCTCTTCGTTGCCTTCCCTCAATATATTTGTGGACGAGAGTTCTCATTTATAACTCTGCACGTTTGTGAATTGCAGTGCCCCTGAGCTCCATTTGTCTCCTCGCTTTTTTGGGAGCTGGCCGCAAAAGCGCAGGATTGCTTCAGGCCCTATTTTGGTTCTGGGGTGAAGGCTGAGCCTGTGGTTCATTCTTCTTCCTGATGAGAAAATGGAGTGACCTATGCCTGTCCCAACACCTAGGGCTCGTCTCTCGTTCGTTCCGCGTCTTCCCGTTCATCCTCTGGACAAATTGCAACCTGTACAATCAGGAGGTTAAAGGTGCTGATTCTCCAAGTAGGGAGATGGTTAGTCAAGCAGCTGGAATGGTGAACCCTAGCACAAGGAGAGGAGAAATGAGGTGCAGTTTAGAAACCTTTCCCGATCTCATGGCATACCATCTTCTGGGTTTCCCATGCATGTTTTGATGTAGGAAGATGCCCTTGTACCTGGAGATTTGAGACCCATGGGGTGTGTTCCCCGCAGTGTTACTTTAAAGTATCTGCATTTGCTCACCCAACCTCACCAATCCTCTCAGCCCCAAGAGTGTCCAGCCTTATGTCTCATCCAGCTGTGGGTCTAGATATGGTCAATCCAGGTTGCATCATAGACCCTGAACGGATTTTGTAAGAATTTCTCTCTCTTTCACTGTCTTTGTTTTGTGGGTTTTTTAAAGTAATTTATGTTTAGAATCGGGCTTGGCTGCTTTTCCCTGCTGTGTTGATGCCGCTTTACACCCTCTTGATTCACTTGCAGAGAGATATCGATACATAGGTTTTCAGATTCTTACTAGTCAGATATATTCTTGTGTGGTGACTACGGTGTGTTGAGTCCAGTTCACTGAGCAGGGAATAGGCCTTGTCTATTACATATTTGGCTTATGGAGAGGTCTCTGAGCTAATTTGAAATCCTTGTTTTATGCATCACCCCACCTCACCTTTCCGGTTAAGCAGCCATAGTGTGTCTTCTAAAGGTGTGACTCTGTTCTGTTTTGTAATTCAGTTCAAGTGTAGCGATTTTGACATTCCCTCTATAAGCGATATCTTAGGATAAGTGCCTTTTTCTGTGTGACTTATTTCACTTAGAATCATCGTACCTAAATCCACTCATCATGCTGCTAACTAGCCTTATGACATTGATTTCATGGCTGAGTGATATTGCATTGTGCCAAGTACCACCATTTCTTTATCCATTTTTCTATTTCCTGGGATATTGAAGGTGTACCGAAGCGGAGGTTCTTGTAAACAGAGCAGCCGTAAAGTTTGGGGTGCCTGTGTCTTGTTGATTTTAGTTTTCCCAATTTATACGCCCATGAGTGGAAGTGCCCTATGCTCTCTACGCTGTGTTTATTACTTGTTTCAGGACACACCGTACTCTTCTCCAGAGTGCCTGTTGGCAATTTACATCCCGCCCATCAGCGTAGCAAGGCTCCCATGTCTCCATGGCCTGTCCTGATTTTCTAGTTTTTACACTTTGTTCAGTATGGCCCTTTTGACCGAGGGCAAGCGAGACTTCTTTGTAGCGCTGATTTGCCCTTCCGGCTTGCTTGGTTGGCCAAAAAGGGCATCATTGTCAACGTTTTGCCGCTTTTCATGTGCTTTAAAGGCGAGTCGAATCTACCTCCTGAAATCTGTTTCCTGCAAATCTGCCTTGCTTTCAAATCCTCTTCGTTGCCTTCCCTCAATATATTTGTGGACGAGAGTTCTCATTTATAACTCTGCACGTTTGTGAATTGCAGTGCCCCTGAGCTCCATTTGGCTCCTCGCTTTTTTGGGAGCTGGCCGCAAAAGCGCAGGATTGCTTCAGGCCCTATTTTGGTTCTGGGGGGCAGGCTGAGCCTGTGGTTCATTCTTCTTCCTGATGGGAAAATGGAGTGACCTGTGCCTATCCCAACACCTAGGGCTAGTCTTTCGTTGGTTCCCCGTCTTCCCGTTCATCCTCAGGACAAATTGCAACCTGGACGAAACAGTAGGTTAAAGGTGCTGATTCTCCAAGTAGGGAGATGGTTAGTCAAGCGGCTGGAATGGCGAACCCGAGCACAAGGAGAGGAGAAATGAGGTGCGTTTTAGAAACCTTTCCCGATCTCACGGCATACCATCTTCTGGGTTTCCCATGCATGTTTTGATGTAGGAAGATTCCCTTGTACCTGGAGATTTGAGACCCATTGGGTGGGTACCCCGCGGTATTACTTTAAAGTATCTGCATTTGCTCACCCAACCTCACCAATCCTCTCAGCCCCAAGAGTGTCCAGCCTTATGTCTCATCCAGCTGTGGGTCTAGATATGGTCAATCCAGGTTGCATCAGAGACCCTGAACGGATTTTGTAAGAATTTCTCTCTCTTTCACTGTCTTTGCTTTGTGGGTTTTTTAAAGTAATGTATGTTTAGAATGGGGTTTGGCTGCTTTTCCCTGCTGTGTTTATGCCGCTTTACACCCTCTTGATTCACTTGCAGAGAGATATCAATACATAGGTTTTCAGATTCATACTAGTCAGATATATTCTTGTGCGGTGACTAGGGGGTGTTGAGTCCAGTTCACTGAACAGGGAGTAGGCCTTGTCTATTACATATTTGGCTTATGGAGCGGTGTCTGAGCTAATTTCAAACCCTTGTTTTATGCATCACCCCACCTCACCTTTCCGGTTAAGCAGCCATAGTGTGTCTTCTAAAGGTGTGACTCTGTTCTGTTTTGTAATTCAGTTCAAGTGTAGCGATTTTGACATTCCCTCTATAAGCGATATCTTAGGATAAGTGCCTTTTTCTGTGTGACTTATTTCACTTAGACTCATCGTACCTAAATCCACTCATCATGCTGCTAACTAGCCTTATGACATTGATTTCATGGCTGAGTTATATTCCATTGTGCCAAGTACCACCATTTCTTTATCCATTTTTCTCTTTCCTGGGATATTGAAGGTGTACCGAAGTGGAGGTTCTTGGAAACAGAGCAGCCGTAAACTTTAGGGTGCCTGTGTCTTGTTGATTTTTAGTTTTCCCAATTTATACGCCCTTGAGTGGAAGTGCCCTATGCTCTCTACGCTGTGTTTATTACTTGTTTCAGGACACACCGTACTCTTCTCCAGAGTGCCTGTTGGCAATTTACATCCCGCCCATCAGCGTAGCAAGGCTCCCATGTCTCCATGGCCTGTCCTGCTTTTCTGGTTTTTACTGTTTGTTCAGCATGGCCCTTTTGACCGAGGGCAAGCGAGACTTCTTTGTAGCGCTGATTTGCCCTTCCGGCTTGCTTGGTTGGCCAAAAAGGGCGTATGCGTTTTTTCCTGAATATATTCAGGAAAAAACGCATACGCCCTTTTTGGCCAAGGGCATCATTTTCAACGTTTTGCCGCTTTTCATGTGCTTTAAAGGCGAGTCGAATCTACCTCCTGAAATCTGTTTCCTGCAAATCTGCCTTGCTTTCAAATCCTCTTCGTTGCCTTCCCTCAATATATTTGTGGACGAGAGTTCTCATTTATAACTCTGCACGTTTGTGAATTGCAGTGCCCCTGAGCTCCATTTGTCTCCTCGCTTTTTTGGGAGCTGGCCGCAAAAGCGCAGGATTGCTTCAGGCCCTATTTTGGTTCTGGGGGGCAGGCTGAGCCTGTGGTTCATTCTTCTTCCTGATGGGAAAATGGAGTGACCTATGCCTGTCCCAACACCTAGGGCTCGTCTCTCGTTGGTTCCGCGTCTTCCCGTTCATCCTCAGGACAAATTGCAACCTGTACAATCAGGAGGTTAAAGGTGCTGATTCTCCAAGTAGGGAGATGGTTAGTCAAGCGGCTGGAATGGCGAACCCGAGCACAAGGAGAGGAGAAATGAGGTGCGTTTTAGAAACCTTTCCCGATCTCATGGCATAGCATCTTCTGGGTTTCCCATGCATGTTTTGATGTAGGAAGATTCCCTTGTACCTGGAGATTTGAGACCCATGGGGTGTGTTCCCCGCAGTGTTACTTTAAAGTATCTGCATTTGCTCACCCAACCTCACCAACCCTCTCAGCCCCAAGAGTGTCCAGCCTTATGTCTCATCCAGCTGTGGGTCTTGATATGGTCAATCCAGGTTGCATCATAGACCCTGAACGGATTTTGTAAGAATTTCTCTCTCTTTCACTGTCTTTGTTTTGTGGGTTTTTTAAAGTAATTTATGTTTAGAATCGGGCTTGGCTGCTTTTCCCTGCTGTGTTGATGCCGCTTTACACCCTCTTGATTCACTTGCAGAGAGATATCGATACATAGGTTTTCAGATTCTTACTAGTCAGATATATTCTTGTGTGTTGACTAGGGTGTGTTGAGTCCAGTTCACTGAGCAGGGAGTAGGCCTTGTCTATTACATATTTTGCTTATGGAGCGGTGTCTGAGCTAATTTCAAACCCTTGTTTTATGCATCACCCCACCTCACCTTTCCCGTTAAGCAGCCATAGTGTGTCTTCTAAAGGTGTGACTCTGTTCTGTTTTGTAATTCAGTTCAAGTGTAGCGATTTTGACATTCCCTCTATAAGCGATATCTTAGGATAAGTGTCTTTTTCTGTGTGACTTATTTCACTTAGAATCATCGTATCTAAATCCACTCATCATGCTGCTAACTAGCCTTATGACATTGATTTCATGGCTGAGTGATATTCCACTGTGCCAAGTACCACCATTTCTTTATCCATTTTTCTCTTTCCTGGGATATTGAAGGTGTACCGAAGTGGAGGTTCTTGGAAACAGAGCAGCCGTAAACTTTAGGGTGCCTGTGTCTTGTTGACTTTTAGTTTTCCCAATTTATACG